>NC_056742.1:398635532-398873032 GCF_019279795.1 Protopterus annectens | reverse complement strand
CAGAAAAGAGCACTACAGATGTGATGTTTGCTCTGAGAGTGTTGATGGAAAAGTACAGAGAATGTCAGAAGGAGTTGCATTGTGTTTTTGTAGACTTAGAGAAAGCATATGACAGGGTGCCTAGAGAGGAGTTGTGGTATTGTATGAGGAAGTCAGGAGTGTCAGAGAAGTATGTAAGAGTGGTACAGGATATGTACAAGGGTAGTGTGACAGCGGTGAGGTCTGCTCTGGGATTGACGGATGCGTTTAAGGTGGAGGTGGGGTTACATCAAGGATCTGCTCTGAGCCCTTTCTTATTTGCAATGGTGATGGACAGGTTGACAGACGAGATCAGACAGGAGTCCCTGTGGACTATGATGTTTGCAGATGACATTGTGATCTGTAGGGAGAGTAGGGAACAGGTGTAGGGGACCCTGGAGAGATGGAGATATGCTCTAGAGAGAAGAGGAATGAAGGTCAGCAGAACTAAGACAGAATATATGTGTGTGAATGAGAGGGAGGATAGAGGAATGGTGAGGATGCAAGGAGTAGAGGTGGCAAAGGTGGATGAGTTTAAATACTTGGGGTCAATAGTTCAGAGTAACGGTGAGTGTGGAAGAGAGGTGAAGAAGAGAGTACAGGCAGGATGGAGTGGGTGGAGAAGAGTGTTAGGAGTGATTTGTGACAGATGAGTACCTGTAAGAGTGAAAGGGAAGGTCTACAAGAGGGTAGTGAGACCAGCTATGTCATATGGGTTGGAGACAGTGGCACTGACAAAAAGGCAGGAGTTTGAGCTGGATGTGGCAGAGTTAAAGATGTTAAGATTTGCACTGGGTGTGACGAGGGTGGACAGGATTAGGAATAAGTATATTAGAGGGTCAGCCCAGGTTGGAAGGTTTGGAGACAAAGCCAGAGAGGCAAGATTACGTTGGTTTGGACATGTGCTGAGGAGGATGCTGAGTATATTGGGAAAAAGATGCTAAGGATGAAGCTACCAGGTAACAGGAAAAGAGGAAGGCCTAAGATAAGGTTTATGGATATGGTGAGAGAGGACATGCAGGTGGTTGGTGTGACAGAGCAAGATGCAGAGGACAGGAAGAAATGGAAACAGGTGATCCGCTGTGGCGACCCCTAACAGGAACAGCCGAAAGATGATGATTAGTATCACTTCCTGTGGAACTTACTACTGATTAGTAATGTCTGTAGGAAAATGGCACACCGTAGTATGAGATATGACTGAATACCTTGTAGAATGTATATCATTGTTCAGAATGTACACTGCCAAAAGTAATTTAATGATATTTCTCCTAAGTCCAATAAACAGCAAACTATCAACAAATGTTCTGCTATAATCTGCACACTTCGAGCTCAAAATCAGAGAAAAAATGGTGAAAGTGAGTAATGTCTTAACTCATGGTGCCGCTTTTGTGAAGTACCATTAGTAAGTGCAACAGAGGCACTGAGAATGCTATCAATCCAATATCCCAAATGTACAAGCAAAACTGATCATTACAATGTATTCCTTCTTTAGTTAACAATGTTTTTGCATACCTTTAGAATCTTTAGGTAAAGCTGAATGTTTGTTTCAATAAAATGTCTGCCACAGTCTAGCTATGGACAGATACACCAGATAAAATGCCTTTGACTATATCAAGATATAATGCAAAATGTCTGGAATTTAAGAACGAATATCAATGGTCTCAAGGAGTCTGATAATGTGCAATGACTTGTAGACAAACTAGTAGTGGCCAGTGGTTAGGTCCACATTAGTAATTACTGACATGTTTCTAGGCAATGTATAGGATGTCTTCCAAAAATCAGTGCTGTCCGTGTAAGACTGATCAAAAATGTTCCCATTCTGCTACAACCCAGGCCAGATGCAAATATGAAACAAATAAAGCACACAAAAAAATGCAAATGCAGATAGTGGAATACATGCAAACAAAACTATAAAACATTCAAATACAGAGTTAATGTTCTCAGACTTGAATACATCTCATACTATATGCATTACGGCAGCACCACTGAAATATTGGTTAGAACCTGATATAGCTAGAATCCAGTGCAAAAATTAGAAAGTGGCTAGATATGAACAATATAATTTAGGTGGCCACCTTACTACCTGTAAAGAAACCATGGGCTAAAATTATACCACCATACCTCTCAAAGTGCAGACACTGAAAATAGAAACTAAGGCTCTTGAAAAGTAAAAAATATCCAGCTAAAGGTCTGGACAAATAAGCTAAAGGTCTGGACAAATAATCATCATAAAATGTGAACACCAAATAGCACATGACTATTACTGTTTCAAGTAGAAATGTGAATACTACTCAGAAACACATGTTCAAAAACAGAGAGTGGCAAAATAATGGAAAATATAAGCATATTATGAAAGAGACAGTATAACATCTGTAGACTTTAATGAACTCTATTGCAAAATTCTACCACAGAAGTTATTTATTTTTTGTTCATAAAAAGGGAGTTGTAAGATGTGTATCTTCTTTATTTAAATTATTGACACTAGTATGTTGATCACATGGTGTTGTTTTCTGTATACTAGTCCACTTCAAACATCATATGTGATTCAGAAAAATGTGTGAAGGCATAAATCAAACCTGGAAAGGGCACATCCTAAATCAGACTTGAAAATAGGAATGTCCTTCAAAAATAGGGACAGTAGAAAGTTCTGCATACCATGTGCCCAGCAGAGCATGCCAGGCTAGGGAGATGGTAGAACACGTGTCATTGTAAGATGTAGCTTCATGATGGTTACCAAAAAGTGAGGTATGTTTTATGGGGGGATAAAATGTTCTCTCTCTCCCACACTTTGGGCATGGGTTAGTGCGTGCACAGCTTATCAGTGTATCATCATTATGAGGGACAGTTATTAGGCCTGATGACATATGAAGATGTCTGCTGAGAAGGAAATGAAACAACTACTCTTTATAATCTTTTGTGGAGAGATGGGGGGGTGTTCTGAGCACTGCTACTGTGTGTCGGCAGGCTATTAACATCTATAGCAGTAGGGATGAGTGCTACTAGTATAAGTGGGGGAGTAAGGACAACCATCGGGCATACGTAGGTAACAAGGAGATGTCATTGCTGTGTGTATAAATGAGGACTTGCTGTATTGCTTCTGGCAGTAGTGGATTTCTGGGGAGACTGAAAAACTCCTGTTATGATACAGAGTAATGTGTCAAATCCCTGAACAGAAGACTGAGATAGATGTTCTGACTGCAGTCATGATAGTTCCACTGCCCACTGCCATTGGTGTATGGAAGATCTCGGTGTAGCTGATATTTGTTGTCACTATTCATATGAAGATGGAAGTGTAAAGCTCTATATAATTCTAAACTTTACACCATATAACCATTAAGAAGCCTAAATATCTATATCTTGGGATTATTTTTGTATGTATACTGTGCCCATGGCCAGCAGGAACTCCAGTAGCAGTGTACACGCCACAACAGTGTGTTCCAAGAACTGAGCCCAGCCACCACCATATATAGCCAAGGGTACTTTGTACAAATGTGCAAAGCTGTGCTCACAGGAGCCTTCAGGAATTATAATTGTTTATTTTGAGCCAAGCTGCCCATACAATCATGGAACAAGAAATACATTCCTAAGGTGTTCTTGGCTCAGGACAGCACGTATTTTCATGCCCCTGTCTACTGGTCATACTTACAAATACTCAAATAAGTTGTTTTTTGTGAGCTTGCTGCTTCCTGCTTCTGCATTCTGACATGGTCTCTCACTGTTGTGCTTTTAGATCATATTCATTTTTTATTGTTATTTTTCTATTTAGCCTTTGTTGACCAGGTTTATGCTAGCAGCTTCTTTTCAGGGGTGACCTACGGGTTGAACAGGGCATTGCAGAACTTCTTCCTAGTCCTTATGATAGGTGCCATGGGATATTTGACCTCTGCCTGAGCCACCACCAATTCAAGTAAATGGGGCCTTGGTTTAACATCTCACACAAAAGATGGCACACTCGAGGGTGTTGTACCCCTTAATGCTGCAGTGCAGAATCAGCAATTTTAAAATTGATCCAGTCAGCTAAGGTGGGAATAAAACTCACAGCTTTCTGATCCTTCATCACAAAAGGCAAGATTATTACTTGTTTAGCCATTGGCACTACAAATAATATAAAATTGTAATGAACAGTTTTCACATATGTAAAATATATAAAATATAGAAACGAGTTTGAAAATCACTTTAAGTTAGTCCAGATCTAACCTAACTGAAACATTCTTAATGTAAGCAAATGAAATCCCAGTGTATGCTGCACTAATTTCCCAAAAATGGGTCCAATCAACCTTACCAATAAGGAGCAGCTATGATCAATATCAAATAATATGTTTTTTGAAATCACTATTTAGCTAGAAGGTCAGAACTCTCCATTGCCAATTTGTGTGTGTGTGTGTGTGTGTGTGTGTGTGTGTGTGTGTGTGTGTGTGTGTGTGTGTGAGTGTCAGGAATGTTAGATGAAGTCAATTTATCGAACAGCTGTATACTGCCACATGATAGAAATACATACAGCACTACATTTGTTTTTATGATATATTATTTAGTTCTGCATGGATAATTTGATTTGTTGAGCAATGGTGCACTTCATATAAACCAAATTCTCATGATACAGTACAAGGAGTTATGCCACAGTCTCCCTCAGTAATATCTGCACCAGTGGCTTTGGTAAACTAAAAGATCCATCTACAACAAGATCCCAGATGTTTTTTCATAAATGCATATCTCTTAAAACCTTGTTCTTTTAATTTAAAATAAATATTGCAATGTATTTTTGGCTTTTTTGCAAGCATCTCAATGTGTAGCCAAACAACTGATCGAGTATTTCACAGTAACATGCAAAACCTGACCCACCTCGTTTTACTTTGATAAACATCATCAATGTGACAATGCATGTCCGACACAGCAGTAGATGAAAGACAAAAAAATATTCCTAGCTCCTGTATTTTGTGACAAAAAATATTTCACATTACATGGTAAACAGTCATCATTGCTTGTCATATAATTTCAGAACTGTAGTTCATAGGTTCATAGATTAGTACTAGGCTATGCAAGAGTGAATTCAGATATTGTTGCCGACCCTGAAGCACTGATTTTGTGGTTTGTGGTGCTTAGTTTTTTTCTCTTATTTGTAAGCATGGGGGTAGCTAACCAAACTTGTTTAGTATCAAATGGGCAGTAACCTGACTTTCTCATATCAATAATTACATGGTTTTGATTCTCATATTTCACAGCCTTGACTCCCCCACACTAAGTAATCTACTTTAAAGGACAACTTCACCCCAAAACTTAAAAAACATGCTACTGAATTGCATTGCCATTTATGTTTTTATTTTAAATGTATAGAGTTTAAGCATCAAACTTTAAATAAATTAATATATAAATAAATAATCTAATTTCTTCCCCTCTCCAGGACCATCCACTCAGCAGCCACTGAAATATTTTGGCTGTTCTTGACCTTACCACTAACTCTATATGGATGTGATATAACGGGCACTACTTCTCTTTACAAAGCCACTTTGCATTCCTTACCAAGGTCTTATTCATATGAACACTGGCCACTTGACTCACTCACCTGCATTCAATACAAGGAGATGAATAATGTTTTCATTTACTATGCAGGTCTCCAAAAATCATTTGAATGAGTTTTGCTTATGCTCTCTGCCATTAGATCCAAGTTTAGGTATGACAGTGCAATTAAATGACTTTCTGTCACAATCTTCACTTTCCATTCCTCACCAGCTTCTGCAACTTCTTAAATCCTGACACAGGTACCACTGGGTCATTCTTGTTTTCTGTAAATGTTTGAATACCATAACATATAGTGAGATGAACGTGGTAGAAATTTCTGAAATCATGGTCTGTATAAAGTCACTGTCAGAAGTACTACCAATTCTAAGAGCCAACAATGCAAAAAAGAAAAATAAATATGAGAAATGAAAGGGTAACACAATTCAGTAACTGGCCAGAAAGTGAGGGACGGAATGTGGGATTGTTGCTGTAGATTATTTGGAGAGAACCTGGAAGGATCAGAAACTATTCATCAGAAATAGACTATATCTCAGTTCCCTTCAGAATTTAGAGATTAAAAGCAGATTACAACAAGGGTTTGAAAGGCCTGTTAAGGTGATTATGGCTTTAAACTAATGTGGAAAAGAACAGATGAAGAGGATAAAACAAACAGAAGGAGGATATAAAGAACTTGTTCGGGAAATGCTCTGCTAGGATCAGTTGTAGCAATAATCATACCTCTCAAGCTCTCACAGCAAGAAATCTGGACAAAGCCATGAATAATGGGGGGACAAAGGCCCAAAAATAGGGAAAATGTTTAAATTTTACTCTTGCAAACTTAGAAAGTTGATAGAATAACAGATCTTGCATTAGCGTGAATTTCAGAAAGGATATGAAGTCTAAAACTCAAATATATGTCATTTTCTGACTTTACTCCTCAATGATTTATCAGGAAACCACATTTATTTTGGGAGAAGAGACCAAAATATGAAGCATAAATCTGGACATTCTGCAAAAATCTGGACAGTTGAGAGGCATGGCAATGAGGTATTCTCTCATGGGAGAGAACCTCTCATGGGAAGTAGAGGAAATAATACATCACTCCCTCCTGGAAGCTATCTATTTCATTGGTCTGCCTTCAATTGCAGATAAGACAATCTCACTGTCTATACATCATTAGTTAACTGGCATCTGTTTTTTTTTTTGTCTTCATCAATTGCATCAGTATTTGTCATGGTAAAATGCATAAAAATAAAATCCCGTAACACTGACCTTTAAAATAATGCTGATGAGTACCACCTTAAGAAAACTTCAAGATTAATTTCAATGGCCACTACGTGTATGTCAGATATACCTCTAAACCTCTTAGAGCAAGAGATATGGACAAATGGGAGGACTAAGGCCCAAAAATAGGGACAGTTTTTAGATATTGCTCTTACAATCATAGAGAGATGATAGAATAATTTGCATTAACATCAATTTTCTGAAGGGTATGAAGTCTGAAACTCACATGTCTGTCATTATTTTCTGACTTCAGTCCTCAGTGATTTACCAGAAAACCAATATTTTATGAGGAACTGACCAAAAATATGAGACAAAAATCTGGACATTCTGTGAAATTCTGGGCAATTAGGAGAAGTTTCGGACTACCTATTTGCTGACAGAATCAGAAGAAAAATCTTTGGGAAAAAATAATTTTACTCAATATTACTAACCCAGTATTAAAGAATATGCCTCCTGGTGCAACCCACTTTGCACACTCTCTTCCCAGTACAAAAGATATAAGCCAGTCTATTCCTAGACAGCTTATTTCCACAACATGTAAAGCAGCTGAGACATCTACATTTTGTGGATGTGCACTCCAAGACTGAAACAGCATAACATTTCTACTAGAGCTATTAAACTTGCTCAAAGTACAGAACTAGCTCAAGAATAATATATCAGACAGGTCAGTGGCATGATTTATCTTCTTGCGTTAGTGTAATGCAACAAAATGTGGATGAGATACTTAAATCCTATCACTTCTGCTGACACTTCAAACAGATATAAATGCTGAAACAAAATAATCAGATTACTGCATCAATTCAAATCCATGAATGCACACCTAGCCCTCTGCAACCAGAAAATCTCTGCTGCCTAAACTGATCTCACGGATCATGGCTTGAAAAATAAACAGCAGAAAAAGAGAATAGAGTGTTAGAATTAAACAACAGATGCTGAGATCAGGTATTATCAGTTGAAACTTCACTGCAATGGCCTCCCAGGACAGTAAGACTAGTGTCAGAGGTCTGACATTTCTGTTGCCAAAATTATTCCTTAATGTCTCAGACTGAAATCAGCCTTCCTTCTACAGCAGTTAAAAAGGTATACCAGCTCAGCAGTCTGAATCCCACAAACATGTAGAATTATATCAGTTAAATTTCCTACAGGGGTGGATAAAAAATATATACATATCCGTAAGGGGCAGAATGAGTTCTTGAGTAAAATTCCAACCACATTTATTAAGATTCATTCTTTAAAATTGCTACAAATAATTTATTTTATTTTATTTAGTTAGTTATTTAGTTATTGCTTTTGATTACTGGTAAAGTCCAAGTGGGTGCAAAATCCCTTTTCAGCAGAGGCCCAGGAAGAAAAATTCCATATAAAAGGTCATACAGTTTTGTGACTACAGAAATAACACATCACTGTGTTGAAAGTCTATAGTAAAAATGTTGCTGATGTTAATATACAGTAATTAAGCTGCAGGACGCAAGCATGTAGCTAAGAAACAACTGTATAAGTGATACAAATTATTTTTATTTAACATTTGTTTACTGGGAAAGTCTGAATGGGACAGATCTCATTTTCAGTGGAGGCCCTGGGAGAAATGCTCCAGATGCATGTCTTTGGAATGTTGGAGGAAACCAGAGCACACAGAGGAAACCCACACAAATGCAGGGAGGACATGCAGACTCTGAACAGAGGGCACCCTTGCCAAGAATCAAACCAGAGAACCTCTTGCTGTGAGGTGACAATACTAACTGCTGCACCACTGTGCTGCACAGTTCTGTAACTGTGTAACAAAAAGGAGGTCCTTTATCTGTTGAACAGTCATTTTAGCTGAATACATTTAAAATTACATTTGCGCAATGCAAACCAAGGAGCAAAAAAATTGTAAGGTTGCTTGAGTAGTAGTGATCAACAATAGTTAGAGAAAATCAGCAGGGGAATATTGAGAGAGAAAAAAAGAAAGGGGGTTATTTATTTATTTCTTCCTTGTTGACCAGGTTGGTCTCACTAGGCTAGTGGCCTCGTTTCAGGGGAGACCTAAGGTTGTTTTTATACTACTAGGGGAAATTTAGTCAGTGCATCAGGGAACTTCACCTGCTCTTTAGAGCTGTTAGATGGTGCTGGATGGTTTCCACAGCAGCAAAGAAGAGGCCTAGTAACAGCATGGAAGAGGAGAGAAAAGCTATGAAGAGTTTGGAAGTGGAAACTGAGCATTTGGAGAAAAAATTGCTCGATATGGAGCTTCAGAATGTAAGCAAAGATTCCTGTGTCTCCATGACGAAGGAAGTAAGTGCGCCTGTTGAAGGGGTGCAGATAACAGAACTGGCATCAGGAAGACTTGCAGATGATCTGTTGAAAATATCGAGTAGGCTGATCCAGGTGGCAATTCCGCTTTTTTATGGGGTGAGATGGCAGATAATTTTTTGGAAGTGCTGAGGATGGTATGTAGAAAAGAAACCAGGTGATGTGGCAGCAGAGAATGCTGTAGTTAAAACATATGCAGAAGTAACAGAAGCTAAAGCAGCAACAAACTGAGAAGGTGTCTGATTTTGTGGCATCAGGTATTGCAGTAACTAACACATATACAACAGTGACAAGAGGCAAAAAAGGATAGCAACAAAAACCTGTAAGGAAAACTGTTTTTAAAAAGAAGAGAAGAGAAGCTGTGAGAATAAGAACAAAAATGACAATGTAATAGACAGATGTTATATATGGGACAATTTGGTAAATGTTCTAGGTTTTAAAATACCAAGAAATTTCATCTTTTGTACATACTGGGACAGAGACTTTTTGTGACTGAACATTTTAAAGTGATGGACTCATGAAACCATTTATGGAACTGTGTAGCAAAAAGAAGGTCATTTATCTGTGGAACAGTTATTTGTTTTCTGGTCGTAACCTAAATGTTTAAAAAGGTTACTTTGTAGTTTAGAACTGATGAACTAGTGGAAGAAATGTTAAAAACTGCATGCAGAGTTTGTGTTAAAATATTGATAATATTGTGGAAGTTAGAGATGAGAGAAACTTGTGGAATGGAGGTGGAGGTTGGAAGATGTTTTGAAATGTGAAAAAGACATGGCAAAACGGGTCCCCTACAGATGATCAAAATCCCAAAAAGCCAACTTTCATATGGCCGAGACCATAGGACTGACTTTTGTAATTTCCAACACTTTTTAAAAAAAAACACAAAACAAAAACGTACCTGTATGTTGCTAGCAGGAGGTCAAGCCCCCCTGCACCCTCACCCCACCTGCAATTTAAATTTACCAACTCCGAGAATGGAAATCTTCCCATACTGCACTATACAGAGATGTCCATTCTGAACATTTGAAATTCCAAAAGTCGATCATATGGTCTCAGCTTGGGATTTCAATCATCTGTAGTGGACCCAGTAAAACATGTGCTAATTGTTATTTTTGTGGATGGTCATAAAGGGGTATTAAGGTATGCCAGTCAGCCTCAATCATACTTTTTTGTGGACACTTTTCTCATTCAATTAATGATTGTGGAAAGATACAATGTAACCAGTGTGTGGAGAAAGGATTATTTGTGCATAAACTCAGAAAAATATTCAATTGGGGGAAGATTCAAAATAAGAAAATGAAAATTTAAAAATACTTCCACTAAACTTAAAAGAAAGAAAAGCAACAATTTTAGAGTAAGTTCAGTAAATGTGAAAAGTATTAATAACACTGTAAGAAGGATAAACTTAAAAGAAAGAAAAGCAACAATTTTAGAGAAAGTTCAGTAAATGTGAAAAGTATTAATAACACTGTAAGAAGGATAGGGACACTGGAATGGTGTGCTAAATGTGATGTGGATGTTGTTCTGTAACAGGATGCAAGATTCCTGACAAGTGAAGAAAGACCGCAAACAAAAAAATTGTGAGGTGATAATATAATATGGAACTTAGGAAGTGAATGTTGTTCTGGAGTGGCTGTGTTGTATAAAAACAGTGACAATACTAGATACAATGTTGGTAAGGATGGAAAGTTTAACTGCTGTGGATGTGAGGTGAAGAGAACATGTTTATATGCGTATGTAATTAGCAAGGAAAGAGAAAATCTGTTTAATCAAATATTAGACTATATGGTGGATTACATGAAAATTATAACAATCGGGATTGTGATTTAAGGATTACATGAAAAAGAAAGGGAAAGATATAAAAAGTGCAGGAATTGGTAAAATGTTTGAACTTATAGAAGGGGGTACTTTGGATTTGGAATTGACTATTTTGTATTATCAGAAGGTTTGAGGGTAGCAGACAATGATGCAGTTGTGACAGATTTTTCAGAATATTTAGCAATATGGGTGGACATTATGGAAGAAAGGGAGTATATTAAAATAGGAAAGGGAATAAAAAGAATAAATGAGAAATTACAGGATGAAATTTGAGAGTGGAGTGTATTGCAGTTATGGAAGGATCATATAACCAAACTGGTCTGAATGGTGGATTGAATTTAAAAAGAAATATAAACTGTTTTTTTTTCAATAGCAGGATGATGTAAGAAAGTAACCTAATGTGAAGTATGGGAAAATGCAGTACAGAATTTAGAGAATAATATAAAAGAGTATTATGATATGGAAAAAGAAATATATAAAAGAAATCAAGAAAAAATAAGACATTAATATTTAGGCAGAGATATTATTTACAAGAAAGAAGGGATGATGTATCTGCATATTTGGGTAAAATAGTAAAGGAAGATATTAGTATAATGAGGAAAATTAAACGTGAAAGGAGAGGTGAAAAGAAGATGAGAGCAAACTATGAGTATTGTAGTACAGCATTCGGAAAATATATATAAAAGAGTGAAAAGATTGAAATAAGAGAGAATGAAAAGTAAAAAAAAAAAAAAAACAAAACAAGTTAAGGAGAATTTGAAAACAAAATTATTTTTAGTGAATTGGATGAAGTACTTTGGAAAATAAATGCTGATCCAGTATCAGTATGGTATAGGGCATGGAATGTCAAGAAATTAATATGTTAGCAATGAATGCATTTTAAATGTACTGAATGAATGGCTAAAGAAAGGGGTTGTTTATAATGATTTATATAGTGGGATATTAAAATTTATATGAAGAAAGATGAGAAGAATGAAATAAAAAATGGAGACCCAACGTACTAAATAACCCAGATTATAACATGTTATGAGAATAATAAAGAGGGAATGGAAGGAAGGATGAAGGATATTATGGAAGAAAGTGTATATGCTATAAAATGGAAGGAATGGCAAGAATTATTATTGGTTGCGAGAGAAATTGTGGATGATATTTTAAGTAAATGGGAGGATGTAAAATGTATGGTAGGTGTTATTAACCGGGCATTTGATACAGTAGGGCATGATGCTTTGTGGGATGCTATGGAGCAGTATAAAATAGGTATCAGAATTAGGAAAGTGTGTATCTCAGCATATCAAAATAAAAGAGTGAGAGTGTTAGCGAATGAGTGGTTGAATAAAGAAAGATGCATGAACTGAGGTATAAGACAAGGATGTCCCATGAGTGGAATATTGTTTGCATTGGCAATGAATGCAATAGTGAGTTAAGTAACTTATAAAATGAAAGATGATAGATATGTGATGCAAAAGGTGGTGGTGATTCCATTAGTTATGACATAAACAGATGATATAGTTGTATTTGGTAAGAACAAAATATGGATATGGAAAGCAACGGTTTGTCCAAGTGGATGTTTAAAAGAAATGGCAATGACCTTGAATAAAGATGAAAGTAAGGATTTGAGTGATGTGGTGAAAATTGGGGTGTGTATTTTTCAATGAATAAAGTGTCTTTGCTGGGGATAAAATTTGGGAAAATTATATAGTTATGATAGAATGGGAGGATATGATAAAAGTAATGAAACAAATATGTTTTGCATACAGGATGTAGAGATTAGCATTTATGAAAATGGTTATTACCTACCTAATCAGGTGAATTCTGTATTAATGGCAAAACAGCATATATGTCAAATATTTATATGATCTGAGAAAAACATGAAAAGGAAATGATACGATTGATATTTTCTTTCATATGGGGTTCAAAATTAAACCCAGTGAAAAAAGGTCTGTTGTATATGAATGAAGATGAAGGAGCATTGGTGTTACTAAATCCAGTTGTTTATTCAGCTTCTTTAAAGTTATATAGAATATTGAAGGGGTAAAGGAAGAGAATGAGAAATTAATAGTCAGAATATTTAAATATTGAAGGGGTAAAGGAAGAGAATTAGAAATTAATAGTCAGAATATTTAAATATTGAAGGGGGTAAAGGAAGAGAATGAGAAATTAATAGTCAGAATATTTAAATATTGAAGGGGTAAAGGAAGAGAATTAGAAATTAATAGTCAGAATATTTAAATATTGAAGGGGGTAAAGGAAGAGAATTAGAAATTAATAGTCAGAATATTTAAATATAAGTACAAAGAAGTTCTAGGAGATGGCGAGAATAAGAAAAGGAGAAAAAGAACATATGAGTGAAGAAATTAAAAAATAGCAAGGAGAATACAAACATAGAAAATAAAAATTAATGATAAAAAAAAGATATTTTATGTATATTATGGTATAATAATGTGCTAAAACAATATTATTGTTTAAATATTTGGGGATATTTACCAAACAAAGTGATTAAAGCCATTAAAGTAAGTACAAAGTGGTGTACAAAGATAGAGTGTCAGGACTTTACTTATGGAGACTGAAAATAAGTAAGTTACCAGTAAAGGGGAATTTGCCATATAAAAATAAAGTTTTTGTTTATTTTGTTAGTAGAAGAGACAACAGAGCATTTTGTTCTGCTGCAATTCTGATACTTATGAGGGTAAGGCTGATGGGAAAGAGACAGTAGAGAAGATGGATTGTAGTACATAGAGAAAATACAAGTAATAGTTATATTCTCTTGGTAGAAAATATTGGTACCAAGAAATAAGGAAGGGAATGATAAGATCTGAGTTGATTTTATATGCATTTAACCAGGGAAGGAGCAGTGCCATAGCTATTCATTTATTTGATGGGACTTTAGCTTTGATTTGAAGGACTTTAGTGAATGATCTTTTATTAACGAGAGATGGATAGTGTTCCGCATGTCAGCTGGATAGTTGATTTAAAGAGAGAGTTATGGCTGTATTGTTACCCTTTATTAGTAATAATGAAAATTTATTTCTGGGAAAGAAAGGAAGACTTTTTGTCAGTAAAAGACACATTCTATAACAACAAAGCATTCTTGCAGGATTTATATTTCCTGTGAAACTTGTAGTAAAATAAAAAAATGAATTTCTGATCTTTGACAGCATTTCTGATACATAAACAAATAAAAGCTTTTAAATGTTTTTAAATAATACAGCATATCACCTTTGCTCATAAGGTCCAAGTGTGTGAATATATATCACATTTATGGATCCAGGACTCTTTTATTATTTTCCCATTTTTTTATTTAATAAGATAAATAAAACATTTATGCTACATTTTATTTCAACTATGTTGTATACTGTAAAATATGAGACAAAAGTTATTTTTCATCACCATCGGTGAAAGATCCATTAGTAAAGTATTGAAGGGATTCGGTGCAAAGCTATTTTTCTTACTGTCTGTTTTACAGCAGTTATGTTCTCATCATGTGAAGTCAACTTTCTGGTGCTAAATTTGTTACTTTTACTTTACTTTCTTCACTGGAATTATATTTATTAATTTTGATAAAGTAGTGCCTGTATTTCCTGTGTGCTGAGCAGTTTTCCAGGTATTTCCTGATTCTGAGTTATGTGGTCCTGGATTCTACAATAGGAAGGATAAACAGCTTGCAGTGGCTAGACATGCTTTGTGTAGTCTACAGCAGATCTCAACCCATAAAGAGACACAGATTAAATTACAATCAATCAGCCAATCAGATAAATGAATAACAGTAAGAAAAGAGAAATGGAACAGAATAAAATTCATAGTAAAGTGTATAATGCCTGGAATACAATGCAATAACAATCATATAAGACTAATAAAGAATGGGATGATCACTCAAGAAGAAAGCTAGGGGCGTACAAACCACTACAATGACAGTCCAGGGTAAAGTGTGCTTGACTGTGTTCTACATTGACTGGATCAGTGCTGGAATGAAAATATCCATGGAACTGAATAGGCTTCTCAACAAAGCTAAAGATCCAGCTATAAGTGGGACTAGGTATTGCAGGCAGTACCTGCTGGGAAGCCAGAGTACCTGAAGTACTGAGTTCCACAATGGCCTGGGGTAGTGTGAACCATCCCCCAAATTCCTGGGAGGAGGGCTGACAATGTTCTATTTTCAGAAGTAGATTCAATTTTCTGGTTAACTACCAGAGATGCAAGCTTTGAACAGAAAGAATGCAGATATGATGCATGCTTCACTCTACAGGTGGAGTTTTTGCACTGGATATGGCCTTGCAGCTCCATCTGTTGGTCGGATCTGGCTCCCTGCTAGAAATAACAAGTCTGACATGCAGGTGGAGAGGCTGCACTGCAGAATATTAACTGCATGAGTCTGCACCATGGAGTCCTCAGGTAAGATTGAGCTATGCTCAGAATAGGTAATGGGATTCGATAAAACAGAATGGATTAGAATCTCAGTACCTGATATTAGCGCAGTGAGACTCCCTTCAGTTCTGTACTTCAAGGTGTTGAATACCACACTATTTTCCCTCCTCACAACATCATCTGAAGGTTGCACCAGATGTTACAGAATCAGAAAGTAATTGGCCAGTGTCTCAGCAAGTAGTATATACAGTATTTTTTAACTTAAGGATAGAGCAATTGATGTAACTAAAGGAAAACTTACACATTTTGGAACCAGATAGCCCACTTCAGATGAGAGGTGTAGAATTACAGCAAAAAGTAGTGGTAGAAAAAAGCCTTTACATTTGATTTTAAGGGTTTAACCCGATCATTAGAAAGAATAAGCTCTTAGAACTAAGCAGGGTTGTCCATTGTTTCCTCTTCTCTTCACACTTGTTACAGAACCATTTACAAAATATATTATAAATAACAATATCAAAGGCTATTGAGATAATGAATTCTTCACTTCAAGAATTCAACATTTTGCAAACAATATTTTAATTACCACTGGGGGTATTAATAAATCGTTATGTGATATACTAAATTCTACTCCAAACTTAAAAGAAATATCCAAAATGAAATTTAATAATAATAATAAAACTAAATTATTATTATTATTATTAATAATCAGGATAATTCAACATTCATAATAAAGATATTAATACAGAGATAATAAAAATAAATACTTGGGCTTGTTTATATATGATAATTTAATTTTGATATTAAATGAAAATTATTGAATTATAACTAAAACATGTAAACTCTTATTAATACAAGGACAAAATGATATTATTACAAAAAAATATATATTAAACAATCCTGTCTTGTTTTGTGATTTATTGATCTTTACTGTTAAAAAGAGGTGTGACTGCAAGCAATAGTGATGATGTAAAGGAATTACAGCTTTAATCTCACTTCCAGAGCTTGTAAAGTCAGAACAACTTTACTCTACTTACTTTAATATTTAGTTGTATATTGCTTGTGTGATTTTTTTTTTTTCATAAAAGTTCATTTCTCTTTGAATTTTGTGGTTACTGATTTTGATTATTATTTTTATTTATAATTGTATTTGTATGAAGATGAAAATGAATTCCTTAAATGAGTATGCCATTAATGATTTTCTAATGCTATGCATATTTAAAAGTAACAACTGATAACACTAGTGATCTGTGTTCTTCATGTCAAAAGTTGAATTATTTGCTTCCTATTATTAGAAGTAAATCTATATTTACTGATTGTGTTTGCAATTGTGCAATTGGTATGACTTGGAGAATTGTTGTTACATATATTCATGACTAGACTGGTGAGATAAATAATATTAGCAAAGAGCACATAGAACACATTTAAGAAATGATGTGTCTATTGTCTGCAAAGATCATTCACCCCCTATGAAACAATATGATGCCCCTGACAACTTTGAAATTCTGGATGTAAGTATGCAGCAATCCAAGGATTCAGAGTATTTAGAAGGAAACAAAAAAAGAAGAAAGGAAAAAGTTCACAACAAATAACAAGCACGATAAAGAAGCACATAAATGTCTGTAAAATAAAGAGATTACATACTGAAAAGGACACTTATTTGCTATGTAAATCACAGGCTACAGGAAATGATAATATTTTTTCTACCAGAAAACCTTTAGTTTACAGAAATAGGCATCAAAAGAGAAGAGAGAAAAAATAGACAAGGGGCAGGTGAAAAGGAAGAAATCAAAACTGAACTTGGAAGGATTGAAGATCATTACTGTAAGAAAAAAGGAGAGAAAGACAGATGACTAGATGGCTCAAGATGTGGATTTACAATATCAGCTGAATGAGAAATGTATGCTTCCAAACTTAATATACACTGAAAACAGTGGGATTAATAAGACTAATGGTGATGAAGATCATTACTTTGTAACAATTGATAGAGCAGATATTACTATATTAGAAGTTGAAGATTCTTCAGATATTGTCAGAAAATATATTACTGTAATTGAAGATTCAGTTATTAGGAGAAGTGATACTTTCATTTGCAGAGAACATAATTTACATCAAATAGTGTTATGGTTGCCAGGAGCAAAAATAGAAGATGTGAGACAAGTCTTGAAATGCCTTAATATAAGGAAGTACAGAGCTGTTTTTATTCATGTCGGTACAAATGATCTCATCTGCAAGGAAACTCTGACTGTTAGGGAACTTACAGCCCTCTTAGTACAACTTGTACTGGTGTTATGACATATTTTTCACAAATCACATATAGAAAGGATAGTCAGGTCACTGTGAATGAAAAGATTTTTTGGGTAAATACCTACATGGAAAAAATGTTCTATTTTAAAAAATGGAAATGTGTAGAGCATCCAAGCCTCATTTTGGGCAGATGTGTTCAGACAGGATGGTATGTATCTGTCAAGATCAGGGAAGAGAATTTTTGCTGCAGATATTTTGTAATATTTCACAAACACTAGGCAGGATTTTTGTCAGGTTGAAAATGTAACAGGTCACAGGTAGCAAAATATTATGCACCTCTAATGGTTGTTAATAATAAGAGTATTAATAATAAAGTTTTAATGGAAAATTTGATATGTTTCCACAAGATTTATGTTGTTATTGTTTGTGAAATATGGTTAAAGAATAATGACTGAAAACCAGTTCTGTTAGGGTGTGAATGTTTTTACTGTAACTGACATTCTAACAACAAATCAGGTGGAGGTGTTATGATATGGATTAAAGATAGTTATGAGACCGATGATTATTACATATTCAGCACCAATACTATAGACTATGTAACTGTGAAAATAAAGACAACCCTGAAACATATAACAGTTGTTCGAGTATATAGACCACCAAAGTCAAGTGCTGATGACCTAGCAGAATTAATACATATCCTGCACAAAACACAGGAGGGAAAAATAATGTTAGCTGGAGACTTAAATTTACCAGAAACAGACTGGAATAATATTGATTCGATAATGTTAGTAAGGAAATTATTCACAACGTATGTTTAGGAAAAACAATTGCTTCAGATTGTAAAACAAAACTACCAGGGAACAGAACATACTAGACATTGGTTGTGTTCCTAAAGAAATTACTGTTACTTCATGTCAGATTTTATCACCATTGCTGTCCAGTGATCATGGGGTTATATAGATTAATTTGTTGCTAGATAATTCTGCCAAACTGAAATCTAAACCAATACACAGAAGATTAATTGCATATTATATGGAAGCAAAGCAGTCACTATGGAAAACTAGAGTGATGTGTTCAGTGGAAAAATTGCAGATGGACTGTGGAAAGATTTGAAAGAGAAACTGAGTTCAAAAGATAAAAAAAAATGTAGGCATACATAAGGGGGATATATTTCTATAAGAACAAGATACCTGACTGAAGTGAAAGGCAAAAAATATAAGAAATGGAAGAGAGGTTGAACTACAAGTTTGATCACTGAAATAAACAAGCTGGACAAACTAAGCATAGCGTGCGACAAGAGCAAGAAAATATTTAAGAAAATTTATGTAAAGACGCTGAGTATAACAGGAAACGTTTTTATAGATACATAAGATGCGAAAGGAGTAAATATATACAAACTGATAAACTGCATGGAGATTCTAAAATTTACTCTCAGATACAACGGATTATAGATATATTTACAAATTCTTATGCAAAACAATTTGGCTCTACAAAAGGGGTGATACATTGCCATAGTGATATCCTGGTAACCTCAAATACTAGAATCAAATTAGATTATATTGAAAAAGAACTGCACAAACTGGATCCAAACAAATCACAGGGAGGAGATGGAATTAGTAATAATTATGTAAGAATACAGAACTTCATGAAGAGCTTACAGTACCATTATGTCTATTATTTACTAGGTCATATAAATATGGGGTGATTCCTCAAGATTGGAAACATGCTCTTATTAAACCTGTCTTTAAGGAAAAGGGGAGTAGAACAAATTCAGAGTCATATAAGCCGTTAAGTTTACTATCATGATGTGCAAAAATAATGGAGATGGTAATACTGGATAAGTTATTGTCAGAACTGGATATGCTGGGACTTTAAACCATATATCAGCATGCATATGTTGAAAATAGATCTATTATCACCTGTAACATGATGTTCTATAACAATATAATAACAGCTCTGAATGAACAATTGTGCTGTGATGCAATTTATAAAGATTTAACTTCAACATTTGACAGGGTCATGCACAAAACACTGACCAGCAAATTAGAACAACTAGGTATTGATGTACTCTTGATAAGATGGATAGCTGAATGGCTTACAAATTGGACATGGCAGAATCTTACAGAAATTGGATAGGTGAAATTATTGGTTACAGTCAGAATGTCCCACAGGGCTGTTTTCTATGCCCTAACCTGCTTAGATTGTATCTTTCAGACCTAACTTTTTCATTTGAGGTGTTCTACAGTCTATATGCAGATGACCTAAAATTAGGTAAACCAATTACATGTGTTACAGATAAAGCATGTCTGCAAAAGAACATGACTAAAATTGACCATTTGTGCACAGTAGAATAAGATGCTGATAAATACATCAAAAACTTAGCATATGAGATTTGGGGCACATAAACTGAAAGGTGAATATTTAATACCGCACACAGTGGTTGAATCTGTAGATTCATTTAAGGACCTGGTTATATGGGTAGATCCAGCTTTGAGTTTTTTCTAATCATATCAAACAATTGGTTAATGATAGTTATAGAACTATAGGTTGTATGAAAAGATTTATAAAGTCTAGGAAATCAGAAATGATGAAGTCATTGTTTGTTAGCTACATTAGACCCAACCATGAGTATGGAATAACATTATGGAAACCATATAAGAAAACAAACATGACTAAACTGGGAATAGTGCAGTAGAAATATACCAAAGGTATCCATGGATGTGAACATTTAAGTTATTATGAAAGTCTAAAATATCTGAACTTGTACAGTGTATCTTTTAGATATCTAAGAAGAGATCTTATTCAGGTATATAGGGCATTTAGACCAATTACCACAAAAGTGAGGCTAGAAATAGCCCAGCACAAGAGTCCAGTAGTTCAGTAGTTCAAATGGATTGTTCTTCATTAAAATCCAACCCGAATACGAGTCAAAAAACATATAAAGATGATTTAATTAATAGGTTAAGCATTTTTATCCATCTATGTCAAATGGACTTCATCAGAATCATTTGAATTATTGAAGTAGTTGACTCTTGTGTTAGGCTAGCTCTGACTTCGCTTTTGTGGTTATTCATATAGAGCATTTAGAGACAAATACCTCTGGGAATGTTTGAGGTTATGAAAAGGTAGTAGAGAATCATCAGACAACCTATGTTGAAGATTCTGTAGGAATGATAAGTTTACTAATTGGTTCTCTGAGAAAGTAGCTAATGTATGGAACAGACTACCAAATGACATTAAAGAAAGTACTAGTTTAGATATTTTTAAGAACAGTCTGGACACTTATTATGGGAACAAGGGTTTTGGTATATTGGCAGACTAGAAGGGCAATACTGCTCATGCTAGAAATGTTTGTATGTAGGTATGTAGGTATATATATATATATATATATATATATATATATATATATATATATATATATATCTGCACAATGGCAACCTCCCCCCACACACACACAAATATTGACTGCAGTGAGATTAGAACCCCTTACCTAGCTAGCTATGCAATCTAGAGGACATGTTACTTAACACAAATATCACCGCAGAAATCTGACTTTACAGTCTGACAGTGCAGTGTAGATAGGATAAGCATCTCATTCTATGTCACAGATGATATTGTGATGTTAAAGATTTTGTGCAAATCCATATTTGTTGATATGAAGAGTAAGGTCAATGTTATGATCAGTAATGCAAACATACTGCTTACTTATGTCAGCTATGCTGTCATTAATGCAAACTGCAGAACTAGCAGTGACATGCACCTACCTGTCTTGTGTATATGAGACACACACACTTGTGAAACACAGGATGGACAATGATTCATTCATGGATCATCAGGTTATGGTGATGGTATGTTAACACAATCAAATGCTACTGATATTAGCTATGGTATGTGTTCATGCATGGGCAATGTGGCCTGTCAATACCAAGCAATGCTTAGTGTTGCAATGCAGGAGGGATAAAACATGCTGATTTATGTGTTTCTAGGATGTATGTGGTGGTGGTATATCATGCTGATTTATGTGTTTCTAGGATGTATGTGGGGGTGGTATATCATTTGTAGGTGTTAGTGCTGCAGTGCAGAGCCAACTATCCAGAATGAAGGTGTCACTTAACCACACAGGTCACTACATTTCACAGTAGTACATTGCACAGTTTCCATGTAATGAACTAATATCCAGTAGCAATACTTACTTTCATTGCAAATCACTTCCACAAGCTCATTTATGAGAAATGTATTGGCACAAAGGTTGTCAGTGTTAGCGCATGCATGATGATACTTTGATGTCTTGAAATGGGACTGTGAAGTGGTGATCCACATGCTTTATTATACCTTTCCATATTAGCTCAAAAGCTGAATTCAAAAATGAAATGTTCTGTATGCATTCCCCATTTGTGCAACAGTATGCTGTGAGCAAATCGTTCTTTTCCGATGGAAACAGCAAAATACTACATTTGGTATGCCTTCTATGGTGCAAACAGGCTTAGAGGTGATGTGCGGCTATCAGCACTCTGGACAATAGTTAGTGGAGGAAATCTACCTGTTAATCTGACTTACTCTGTGGCACAAGGTGCAAATTCTCTAAGCTATGTGAAAAAACAGAATTAAAGCAGGGTTTGACTCCAGTATACAGATGATTTTTACAAAGGATGTCAGAATGTGATTATTATATTAACTTTTTATCATGACTTTAAGAATAACTAGGAATGACTATTATACATATGTTTCCTGGCAAAAATAGATGCTGAGGTATTTTTTATGTCTACTACACATCGACATGCTTCAACAGAAAACACAAGTTAACTGTATGTACAATGAGATGTATGGCAAACGCTCACTGCATTATGCAATAACACCTGAAGTACTTAGTATGACATACTACAGCTGCACATTGCCACATGTTGCACAAATGCTGAGCACTACAGCTCATAAAACAGAAGGTACTTAGGGAGATACGCAGGCAACTCATTCACGGGAACGACACTTCTAAAAACATACAGTATGAGTTTCACCTAATGCCGGATATGAACTGTTGTCAAGAAGAAAAAGTATGTCTGTATACCCGACCATTATCTATAGGTACCACCAAGGAAATCCTACTTCACACGTCAAAGTCACATATTTGAAGGGACAGTGATACCCTATATAGCCAATGGAAAATATTGATTTTATTCTTCAGCAAAGCAATGGCAGGCAGACAATGCCATAACTTTACATTTACATCCATCAGTGTGATGTGTAGCCAACAGTACAGAGACACATATAAAGGGGTGCTCTTATAGGTCATTAATGTAAATCTTAATAGTGTGTCTTCAGTATCAGGGAGTGATGGCTATAGTGGTGAAGAATCTGTAGGAAAAGCAAACACTAATGTTGATCTGGGTAGAGTAAGGGTGGTTTAATAAATTGTCCTTATATGTATGGATGTGTGTGCAAATGCTGCTTTTGCAACACTATTCAAAATCAGTTCATGAAAGTTTGTTAATGAATAAAATTTAAGATATGTGTAATTAAAGGTATCATAGAAGTATAACTTCACAGTAAGAAATAATGTGACATACTGTACATCTGGACTTGAACCTTTGATGTTATGGCCAAAAAGCAATCTTTAGACAAGTGATTTATCTCAACACTTCATAGAGGAAGTTGCACTTTGTTAATCCAGTAGTTAAAGACTGTTTAAGTAACTATTGCAAAGTATTGCCTTTGTTCTGCCTTTACTCTGCATTCTGATAGTGCAGCATATTTAAGCACCTTTACATGAGGATAACCAGGCTACTGTGAGTGATGCCAACAACTGACTGGCTTTTGCCATGGGACATGAACAACTATTCACTAGCATTTGGCATTGGTGTGTAATGCCAAACTCCGTGCAAAATGTGAAGGTTTTCTTATGGGCCATGTATGTTGTGGGAGATTCTATTTTTGACCAGATTAATTGTGTGAAAATGATGATAGGAAAGTGGTGAAATGTGGGGTGGGGGGGGTGGGGAGCAAGGAGAGGGGAGGACAAAGCAGAAAGAATAGAGGAATTTCAAGGAAAGTATTGGGAGAGAACCACAGCTATCCACTTCTTCACTTCATAAATACAGAACTATAGCCAGAATTTGCTGATTTTGGACTGTCACCACACAACATAAAAATGTATATTCAGATTTACAAATCTGTCAATAACACCTGCATGAGGAGTAGTGACAAAGGTCTTGGCCTGGTCCAGATATGCTGTATGCATGAGATAACCACTATCCACTGCTTTAATTACTTTTGCAATAATATTAATGAGGTTAAATGACTAGAACCTTTGTCTGATAAAGCAAAATTGATGAGGGTTCCCAGTTAAGAGATTTTCCATTTCCAGATTAATGAAGTCTAAGATAATGTGAGGGTTCCCAGTTAAGAGATTCCCCATTTCCAGATTAATGAAGTCTAAGATAATGTGAGCGTTCCCAGTTAAGAGATTTTCCATTTCCAGATTAATGAAGTCTAAGATAATGTAAGGGTTCACAGCTAAGAGATTTTCCATTTCCTGATTAATGAAGTCTAAGATAATGTGAGGGTTCCCAGTTAAGAGATTTTCCATTTCCTGATTAATGAAGTCTAAGATAATGTGAGGGTTCCCAGTTAAGAGATTTTCCATTTCCTGATTAATGAAGTCTAAGATAATGTGAGGGTTCCCAGTTAAGAGATTTTCCATTTCCAGATTAATGAAGTCTAAGATAATGTAAGGGTTCACAGCTAAGAGAGTTTCCATTTCCTGATTAATGAAGTCTAAGATAATGTGAGGGTTCCTAGTTAAGAGATGTTCCATTTCCAGATTAATGAAGTCTAAGATAATGTGAGGGCTCTCAGTTAAAAGATTCTCCATTTCTGGATTAATGAAGTCTAAGATAATGCTCTCCTTAGTTTTACGTATGAGTCTCTTGAGACTAATAAGTCTATAGTTACCAAGGTCTGTGGTAGGGCCATACTTGTGAACAACATTTCAATGTTTCCCAGGATTCAGGAATGTAACCAGTTTAGAGACCTAGCTTTAAGATGTTAACTAGTAGTTCAGATAGACCATATTTGGCTTGAAAATCAAGTACCCTAGTATATTATCAATGCCCATGAAGGATATGTTTTTAGCTTTTGAGAAGGCTGAGAGAATTTGTTCCATAACAATTAAAGGGGATGTTTGGGATTGTGGAATCTGTGAAATAGTTCTGATTGTGGGTGGAGTACAATTTGTACTAAACGAGCCAGCAAGGATATTAGATTTCCTTCCAGTGAGAGCGCTCAGTAGTATTGTGGACTAGTGCTGAAAATTGTTGAGTATTAGTGTTTTAGTTTTCTGATAAAATTAAATAAAAATATGTAGCTGTTTTTGGTTTTAGTGGCTACTTTAAGTTCATGCTCAGCTTTGAGCTTCCAAGATTGCTTAGGTCTGGTCCTATAGTAGGTAGAATGAGACCTTTTACAAGCATTAATCAATTTATTTTTCTTGCTATATAATTTATACTGGTATTATATGTGGTGCATATAGGGAAATGCCTTATGAATGCAACTATTTAATTGGCAATAGAAGTGAAAAACTAGGCAGCAGCTTTAGCAATGGGATCCAAGAAGTCTACTGAGGAATTTATTTAGGTCAAGTAACTAAAAAAGCTTTGCTTTAGAGAAGCTCCTAAACACAAGGGTATTTACAGGAGAACGTTTTAAAAGAAAAGTTCACTAATTTATGGTCTAATTTAACATGGCAGTAGAACACATATGTAGATGTGCAAGACATGTCCTTATTTGTGAGGGTTTTGATCAAGGATATTAGGTCATCTAGTAGAATGATTAACTGTTTGTAAAACAGAGTTATCATTTATAATTTCAAGGAAGCACAGGGTATGCCAACCCTGGCAAAATAAATCACACAGTTTATTGATGGATAGTTGAAGTTTAATGGGAATTTCAGCTAATATGTTAAGATAGCTATCATTCTTAGAAGAAGACATAGAGAGTGTTCAATAGATATCCATGTAGGGGTAATTAGATAGCTATCATTCTTAGAAGAAGACATATAGAGCATTCCATAGGTATCCACGAATGGGTAATTAGACTTATTTGGATATCATGGCGTTCGTATGTGGCACCCAAGGAATCTATCATGAGGTGAGGATAACCTTGAAAAATACTGAAAGGTCTAAAGATGTGATAGTCATTATGCCTTCACGAAACCAGATGTAAATCTGGGATGCATTCTTATTGTTCTAAAACAAGTGCTA
This sequence comes from Protopterus annectens, assembly GCF_019279795.1. Classification (NCBI taxonomy): domain Eukaryota; kingdom Metazoa; phylum Chordata; order Ceratodontiformes; family Protopteridae; genus Protopterus; species Protopterus annectens. The sequence goes on along the minus strand of NC_056742.1, from coordinate 398,847,266 downwards.
CCTACTCCATTAAGCAATTTATTCAACCTCAGCCTGAATACTGGCTTTGTCCCCATTAAATGGAAAACAGTGACTGTTTTCCTTCTCCACAAGGGCGGCTCAGCAACAAACCCAGGTAACTATAGCACAATAAGTTTAAAAAGCCTCATTTGTAAGCCAGTGCAACAAATCATCATGGACCTCATAAGTAAGGATATAGGTGAACTCCAAACCCTGGGTCTGTCTTTTTGGTTTTGTTAAGGGCAGGTCATGACTGCTAAGCCTGGTGGACTTCTTTGAGAGTGTGACCAGAGCCAGAGACGAGAGCAAAGCTATACACACAGCCTATCTTGACTTGGCCAACACCTTTGACACTATTCCACATTCAGGCATCATTGACAAGCTAACCTAGTTGAATATCAGCCCCTACATTGTCAGGTGGGTTGCAATCTGCCTCACAGATCAACAGAACTCAGTTGTAGTGGAAGACTTAACCTCTACCAGTAGACCTGTCACCACTGGGGCTCCACAAGGGTCAGTGCTGGGCCCCCTCTTGTTTGGCATATACTTTTCAGAAATCCAGGCCAAAACAGAGGGGCTGTAGCTAACCAAGTTTGCAGATGACTGAAAATTAGGTGCTATCATTGAATCACCTAGCAATGTCAGTGTACTTCAAAAGGGGCTTACACAGACCAATGACCGGTGCCAAAGCCATGGTCTTAAACTAAATGCTAAAAAATGCATCATCATTCCCTTCTGTAAAAACAATGTTCCTGCTGAATGCAAAATAAAAAATAATGCCCTAAGTACCAATTCTGCAGTGAGAGGCCTGGAAACACAAGTTAACTGTGACCTCAGCTTTGACTACAATGCATCTACTGTGGTGAAGAAGGCATTCTACATCACTTACCTGATTAGCAAAGGCATCCTCTCAAGAGCAAAAGAGGATATAACTCCCCTATACTCATCCCTCATCAGGTGTATTATTGAATATGATGATCTCTTTGCTATGTACTGTACCAGACACTTGCAGCAACATGAGAGACCTCAGAGATTTCTAACTAATGTGAAAAGAAAAATATCTTAACCACCAGGCTGCAGAACACTTCTTTAATAAAACAAATAAACACAGAGTAAGTGCTTTCAGGTTACAAAAACCCTTCTGCAGACAACTTACAAGACAACTACCATCACATTTAAAATGATTTGACAACCAATAGAATTCAGTAGTAAAACCGCCTCATCTTCACGGCAGGTTTTATAGGAATTACACCATTCATTCCTGGATGTTTGTGAGCTGCTAATTCAACTATCCATTTTGACTCATAATAGTTAGATTGCATAAATCACTGCCTCTCTTAGATACACTAACTACCTGAAGTACCATAAATTCAAATGTGTGTGTACTATTGTTAATGACATGTTAATACAAGGCATTGTTTTCATTACCCAGTCGTATGCCTGACATATGCTGTAAGATTCTGTTCTGTAATTTTCAGTTCGTCTTGCCTACATAAAATGAGCAACAATCTTTACATAAACATAAATATATAACATCAGTTACATGGAAATGTGAGGGTGGCCACAGTGGTACAGCGGTTAGCGTTGTCACCTCACAGCAAGAGGTTCTCTGGTTTGATCCTCGGCTGGGGTGCCTTCTGTGTGGAGTCTGCATGTCACCCATTCAAGGGACCTCAATCTAGCCTGCGACATAAACAGGATATGCTGGAGAGGCACATCTCTCAGAGGTTGCCACTCCTCTGGGATAGGCTTCCAATCCATATCAAGCAGAGCACCTCTATGACCCTATTTAATTGTAACCTGGACAACTGGATGGGAAACCATACATTTCTGCCGGGGATTGCCCTGGCTTCTCTCCTGGACATGCATAGCCCTTGCTAGAAAAACCTTGGACATAGATGATATCTCTCATCTAGTATTATATTGGGATGTAAGAATTAGGCTTATAAAGACCCTAAGGTCAATAGCCTAGTAACATCCTATGAACCCATAAACCTATGGACCTAAGAGACCCTGGCTTCTGGCTTCAGAAATATAATGGTCACCCTTTCCTTATCCAGCATACAGCCTGGTGGCAGTGGTGTCCATATGTCTTACAATAGTCACAAATTATTAAACATTAGATGGAATCTGAGTTGGCCACAAAGACTTGGAGTCAACAACCCTATGATTCTTAGAGGTGTGTGTGTACTGACTGTGGATCTGAGGGATGAAGGAGGGTTTGCTGCTGTATGTACTAATGCCTGAGGTTTCTTAGTCTTTAGCTTGAGAGGTTTAGGTAGTCTTCTCTTAGCAACCTCAGCATATGTTGGTTTAGAGGGTGTGCACTGTGCTAAGTGTATATGTCTGTTGTGATTACCAAATGTGTTCTGAGGTGAGAAGGTCGCCTTCAAAATAGGCAAATACTTAGACCTCTCACATTCTGAATCACTGTGAAGTAGCAATAAAGAGTTTTCAGTAAGCGCGAGACAGTTGCTACACTGCCTCAAAATTCACAGTAAGTGTTTACAAAGGATCCTGTTTAGGAGTTGAGAGTTGAGACTGTAGTTTCAGGCATACAATAAAGTGTATCACTGCAGAGTGTGAAACAGCGGGGGAAACTTCAACACCTTCAGTCACGGGTCACAATTCCTTTAAAACAAGAATGGTGAGCAAACAGCAGCTATCCCTAGTGGAGGAGTTTAATTATCTTAGAGCTTTGTTCATGCGTGAGAGCACCTGCTACCTGGAATCTCAGCAGCAGAAGTGTGTCACAGTAGTTGTACTACACACATTGTGTCATATACTACACACACATTGTATTGCATACTACTGTGATGAAGTAAGAGATGGGATGTGGAATGATGCTTTGAATTTACCAGTCTGTGGTCAAAAATATTGGGTAGAGATGAAAAGAAGATACTACAGATATAGGTGGGTACAATGAAGCACCATCACTGGGTTGCAGGGATTACTCTTTGTACTAGATTAAAGGCCACAACAATACAGGTTGACCTTGGAAAAGAGCTGTTACTGCTCTACACTGAGATGAGCCAGTTGAGAAGGACTGGTCACCTGTTGAGGATGCTCCAATGGATAGAGGGTATGATCCTCTAAAAAAGCCAAAGGGCAGACACTAACAGACTAAAAGGATTACATATGTTTCATCTGCCCGGAATGCCTGGCAATCCCACAGGTTGAACTGTAGAATGTTGCTTGGCATAAGGAAGCCTGCTTTGCTTAAGTTGCTAGCATCAAACCTTCATTACAATGGTGGTTTTCAAAATTAATTGATAAATGTTTGGATGGACATTGTGTGACTGCTGACACTATAAGTAATTGATAAATGTTTGGATGGAAGTTGTGCGACTGCAGACACTGTAAGCAACTGATAAATGTTTGGATGAAAGTTATGCAACTGCAGACACTGTAAGCAATTGATAAATATTTGGATGGAAGTTGTGTGACTGCTGACACAAAGTAATTGATAAATGTTTGGGTGGAAGTTGTGTGACTGCTATCACTGTAAATAATTGATAAATGTTTGGATGGAAGTTGTGTGTCTGCTGACATTGTAATTAATTGATGGATGTCTGGATGGAAGTTGTGTGACTGCAGACACTGTAATTAATTGATAAATGTCTGGAAGTTGTTTGACTGCTGACACTGTAATTAATTAAATGTTTGGACGGAACTTGTGTGACCGCTGACACTGTAATTAATTGATAAATGTTTGGATGGAAGTTGTGTGACCACTGACACTAATTAATTGATAAATGTCTGGATGTAAGTTGTGTGACTGCTGGCACTGTAATTAATTAATAAATGTTTGGATGGAAGTTGTGTGACTGCTGACACTGTAATTAATTGATAAATGTTTGGATGGAAGTTGTGTGACCACTGACACTGTAAGCAATTGATACATTTTTGGATGGAAGTTGCGTGACTGCTAACACTGTGTAAGTAATTGCTAAATTTTTGGATTGAAGTTGTGCGACTGCAGACACTGTAAGTAATTGTTAATGTGTGGATGGAAGTTGTGTGACCGCTGACACTGTAATTAATTGATAAATGTTTGGATGGAGGTTGTGTGACTGCTGGCACTGTAATTAATTGATAAATATTTGGACGGAAGTTGTGTGACTGCTGAAACTGTAAATAATTGGTAAATGTTTGGATGGAAGTTGTGTGACTGCCGACACTATAAGTAATTGATAAATGTTTGGATGGAAGTTGTTTGACTGCTGGCACTGTAAGTAATTGATAAATGTTTGGATGAAAGTTGTGTGACTGTTGACACTATAATTAATTGAAAATGTCTGGATGGAAGTTGTGTGACTGCTGAGACTGTAATTAAGTGATAAATGTTTGGATGGAAGTTGTGTGCCCGCTGACACTGTAAGTAATTGGTAAATGTTTGGATGGAAGTCGTATGACTGCCGACACTATAAGTAATTGATAAATGTTTGGATGGAAATTGTGTGACCACTGACACTGTAATTAATTGATACATGTTTGGATGGAAGTTGTGTGACCACAGACACTGTAAATAAGCCAAACTACACGAGGAAAGACCTAGACTTATTTTCACCTGTATAATAAAAGGCATTATGTGCTGACATTCTATAACACCTAGGGCTTTTCCTTATGCAAAGTATCTTATAACATCTAAAGTGATGTAGTCAAAAGTCATAAATTAATCAGGATATTATCAAAGGTAAGTTTTTTATGGTGGCTTATGGTGCAAATATATCAGATGAGGTGTAAAATATCAACTAAATGCCTGCATATAAATCAATTTAAGTAAAATAAAATACAACAAAACATATTCCAGGCACTTTATTTCTTTTGACTACTTTAAAGCTCTAGCATCCTGTGAGAAATGGAGTATATAATTCCATAACAATAAATACAGCAAAGCACTATGAGAAAATAGGTTCATAGGTTCATAGGCCAATGGCCCTAGAACCCTTAGAAGCCTCATCATCATCTTCTTTCAGCTGTTCCCGTTAGGGGTCGCCACAGCAGATCACCTGTTTCCATTTCTTCCTGTCCTCTGCATCTTGCTCTGTCACACCAACCACCTGCATGTCCTCTCTCACCTCATCCATAAACCTTATCTTAGGCCTTCCTCTTTTCCTGTTACCTGGTAGCTTTATCCTTAGCATCTTTTTCCCAATATACTCAGCATCCCTCCTCAGCACATGTCAAAACCAAAGTAATCGTGCCTCTCTGGTTTTGTCTCCAAACCTTCCAACCTGGGCTGACCCTCTAATATACTTATTCCTAATCCTGTCCATCCTCATCACACCCAGTGCAAATCTTAACATCTTTAATTCTGCCACATCCAGCTCAAACACCTGCCTTTTTGTCAATGCCACTGTCTCCAACCCATATAACATAGCTGGTCTCACTACCCTCTTGTAGACCTTCCCTTTCACTCTTACAGGTACTCATCTGTCACAAATCACTCCTGACACTCTTCTCCACCCACTCCATCCTGCCTGTACTCTCTTCTTCACCTCTCTTCCACACTCACCGTTACTCTGAACTATTGACCCCAAGTATTTAAACTCATCCACCTTCGCCACCTCTACTCCTTGCATCTTCACCATTCCTCTATCCTCCCTCTCATTCACACACATATATTCTGTCTTCTTAGAAGCCTAGCCATGTTAACCCCAAGTTTCCCCAGTTGTTATTATTAGGTGGACATAATTCTCAGAATGAGTGTATGAACAACTACTCCTGTCCATGAGGGACATGGGTGCCACCCCCAGGGTGAATTTTCAGTCTTCCATCCATCTGTCTAGGTTACACTTGACTAGGGTGAGTGAAGAGCTCCACTTCATGTGAACTGGAAGTTTTTTCCAGAGGAGCGGCAGTCGCTGGGAGATATATCTGTCTCTCCAGCATGTTCTGTTAATGTCACAGGCTAGGTTAAGATTCCTATAAGATTCCTAGAGCAAGTGACTCTTTCACCATTACATTTGTGGATGTGCAGCATTTCCATCATGGTAGGGTCAGAAACTGCCCTTTTAGCCAGGCATAAGTCACCTCTCAACAACCAATATGATACAGAGTACAGTGACAGGGCTTTCAGTCTGTCCATGTACCTCATGATTTGGAGGTCCTGTATTTTCTTGGTAAGAAACCTCTGTGGTGTTTCCAGCTGCTGCAGATATCTGGGGAAGTACATGCAGAAGGGAGCATTGTACTCTATTAGTGGTCTGATGAAGGTCAAGTATAGTGGGATTATAAACTCCTTAGACCTGGATGTGATGGCCTTACTTATGAGGTGCACAATGTAGAAGGCTTTCCTGTTCACTGAAGAATGTTGGTGGTTGAAGTTTACCTTGCTATCTACCTGTATTCCCAGGTCTTGTACAACTGAGTTTGAGCTTAGGGGGGTGCTGTCAATACTGTAATTAGCAGGGAATTCCACTTTGCCAAAGGGCATAAGAATGCACTTTTTTTGCATTTAGTTTTAGACCATGGCTTTGGCACCAATCATTTGTATGTGTTAGCTCTTCCTATAATATGTTAACATTGTTGGGGGACTCAGTGATCACACCTAATTTGCATTCATCAGAGAGCTTGGTAAGCAAAAGGCTGTCTAATTTAGCCTGGACTTCTGAGAAACAGATGCTGAACAGTAAAGGGCCCAGCACAGATCCTTATGGTATGCCACTGGTGACGGGTCTACTGGTAAAAGTTAAGTCTCCAGGTTTGACAGCATGTGTTCTGTTGGTGAGTCAGTTGACTACCCATCTAGTGACATAAATTAATCCCCAGCTGGGAGAGCTTCTCAGTGATACCTGCATGGGGAATTGTGTCAAAAGCCTTGGCCAGGTCAAGATAGGTGGTGTGCATTGACTTACCTTCATCCAGGGCATTGGTAACTTTCTCAAAGAAGTCTATAAGGTTTAATAAACATGATCTACCTCAATAAAGCCAAATTGGATTGGGTCTAGAGTTTCAAAGTAGCCTATGGCCATATTGATAAGGTCCATGATGCTTCTTTCCATGGCCTTGCAGATGAGATTGATTAGACCTATGTATCTATAGTTTCCAGGGTCAGTTGATGGCTCACCTTTGTGCAAGGGATTATGGTTGCTGTTCTCCATTCCACTGCAACAAAACCAGTTCTCAGAATATGGTTAAAGAAAATTCTAAGTGGATCCACTAGGTCTTGTTTTAGATTGCTTAATAAGCAACCTGGGATGTTATATGGTTCCAGTGAGGCCATGTTATTCATAGGTTCATAGGTGTTTACTAGGCTAACGACCACAAGGGCCTTATTAAGCCTAGCCATGCATCCCAAATCTCTAACAAGTTCTGAGTAAGTGTAAGTGTAAGCATGGGCCTGGGAGATGAGCCATTTACAGGTTACCTGTGTCCATTAGAGACATAGGTCCCAAACAAGGGATGAATTTCCAGTTTCCCATTCAATTCAATTGTCTAAGTTGCACTTGAATTGGGTTAGGGAGGAACTCTGTCTCACATACGGTCTGAGGAAGACAACAGTCGAAAGCGCTTATCGGATATCTTCGAGGGACAGTTTTGAGCTTTTTTATTTTTCATTTTATTTTCAAGTCGAAGTTTTATTCATATTAAAGGACTATATTTTAATTGGAACACTTGTGGATTTCGTTGATTGGCCATCCTTGGGTGGATTTTCTGTCTTTTTTTGCCAATATTGACTGTTTTTGAGACAGACCACCTTTAGCGTTTAGGAGTTATTTATTTATTTGCTGTCTCACATGGATGGGGAGCCTGTTCTACAGATGGGGTAGACTCTGGGATACACACCTATCTCTCCAGCAGGTCCTATTTTTATCACAGGCAAGGTTTAACTCTTTAGAATGGGTAATTTGGTGCTGTTTGTTTTGTGGATATGCAGGAAGTCCATTAGAGTGGGGTATGACAATGCCCTGTATGCCAAGCATAGCTGCCCCCTCAAAAGCCTGTAAGAGACAGAATACAAAGATATGGCCTTGAGGCAGTCTGCATAGGACATTTTACTTACACCCTGTATTCTTTTAGTGAGGAACCTCTGTGGACATTCCAAATGTTGGATATGTCTGGTTTGGTACATTCCAAAGGGGGCATTGTACTTGATAGGTCTGATGAATGCCAAATACAGAAGAGCAATGACTTCCTTGGACTTAGATGCCATACCTTTGTTTATAAGTGGTGTAGCATAAAATTATTTCCTCACCACTGTAGACACATGATGGTCAAAGGCTAGATTATTATCTATGTGTGTCCCTAAGTCCATGACTACTAGGTCACCTCTAAGGGGTGTGTTGTCAATATGATAGTTACCATGGATTGATGACTTCCCAAAGGATACTATTATGCATTTCTTTGCATTCAATTTTAGTCCAAGACTCTGACACCAGTTGTTTGTCTGTGTCAGCCCCTCATGCAGAACATTTGTGTGAGTGTGAGATACAATGACAGCTCCAAATTTGCAATCATCTGCAAATTTAGTCAGCCAGAGACTACTGACATTGACCTTCACTTCTGAGTCCAAGGACTGATCTCTGAAGGACTCCACTTATGACTGGCCTCTTTGTAGAGGTGGTCTCCCCAATACTAACTTCCTGAGTCCTTTCTGTTAGCCAGTTAGCTATCCACCGGTTGACATACAGGTTTCTACCTAACCTCCTGAGTTTGTCAACAATGCCTGAGTGGAGTATTGTGCCAAATGTCTTAGCCAGGTCAAGATAGGTAGTGTGAACTATTTTGTCCTCATCCATTGCTTTGGTGACCTTCTCAAAGAAGTCCACCAGGTTGAGTAGGCATTATCTGCCCTTTTATGAAACCAAACTGGAGTGTGCCCAGTGTCTGGAGGTTTACTATATCTCTGATGATTATCTCCATGATAATTCTTTCCATGGCTTTACATATAAGACTAGTGAGGCTTTTGGGTCTGTAGTTTCTAGGGTCTACAGATGGCCTATCTTTGTGCAGAGGGATGACTGTTGCCTTTCTCCATTCATGAGGCACGAAGCCTGTTTGGATGATGCAGTTTAACAGTAATTCCAGAGGCCCTGATAGGTCATGTTTCATGCTATTTAGAAGGCATCCTGGGATATTGTCTGGGCCCATTGATGCAGTGTTCTTGGTCTTAGAGAGTGCATTAAGGACCTGTTCCCTAGTGATAGTAGGGGGAGTTATATTTGATGATATTTCCTGAAAGAAGGTTGAGGGGGAGAGATGGGTAAAGTTGGAGCTGAATTTATCAGCCAGGAGGTTTGCTATATCTTCTGGTTCAGTATAGGTGGCTATATTTACAATGAGCTCTGCACACAATTGTGTATTGCCTTTGAGGTTGTGGACATAGCTAAGGAATGCTTTGTGGTTGTCCTTGGCCTGGGAGGCCAGACGCACCCCAAATTTGGCTTTGATAGACTTTATTTGTCCTCTGACTTGTTTGCTTAGTTTGATGAGAGTGCCTCTAATCTGCTGGAATTGGAAAGTGCAGATATGACCTGATCTCTGGAGATATTAGGCTGGGGACTGGTGTTGGACATGCTTTGAGATATGGCAGGTGGGGCTAGGAGGTAAAGTTTGCACCAAATTTGTCAGCAAGCAGGTTGCCAATTTCTTCTGGAGCAATATGAGTGGTACCATCTACTACCAGTTCAGCATATAGCTGCGCATTCCCATTTAGATTTCAGACATAGTTAAATAATGACTTATGATTATCCTTAGGGTTGCTGTTTTAGCTTTGTAAGTGGCTTTAGAGGATTTTGCAAAATTTCTGATTTGCTTCTTCAAGTTGTGGAGGGAGTTCTTCCTCTGCTGAGTCAGTTCCCTCTTATTCTTAGACATCAGTTTCTTCCTCTTGTTGTATAACCTGTTTATACTTGAGGTCCACCAGGGTGGCTTTTTTTTTGGGAGGACCTAGTTTTGATCTGGTCAGGTACAGCCAAATTTATTCAGTTGCTTAGGTATTTATACAGGGCATCTGAGTACACCTCTGCGTAGGAGTCATTGTTGTCTGTGAATGTGGAGGGTATAAAACTTTTTATACCATCACTTGGTAGGCTGTTGTTTACTTTGGAAAAGTTTTTAAGCTCTTGTAGGAGCATCAGGTTCCATAGTTACTGTGAATGAGACAGTTTTATGGTCTAACCTTTCCAGGGAAGACATCACACAGAGGGATTACAGTGACTCACCATGTTGGTGAGTACTATGTCTAGGACATTTGAGCCCCTTGTGGGGGTGCAGACTATCTGTTTTAGAGCATTTGAACTGACAAAGTCCAGGAACTTCTGGTAAGCATGTTTGTGCTCGCGTTTGTCACCTATTTGATGGAGGGATAGTTGAAATTACCCATGACTACGGTGTTCGGTTGTATGCCAAATAATTCCAGTAAGTCCAGGTAGGCTTTTTGTTTGATCGTGATTTTCTGAGACAGTGCTTCATTTACCAGTAAATCTGCATGGCACTATTAAAGAATATTGCTCATAAAACTTTAGGTGCAAACTGTTGTATCCTGCTGCTTTGATGGTTCTGTTTTTATTTTAAGAGGGTGAGATTATTTGAGGATCAGGACATTTGTTTGTAGTGTTAAAATTTTGATCCACTTATGCAAAATGGAGTTTCTTTAACAGGTAAATAAAAGAACCAATCAAGCAACAATTCTGATTATGGATAATCATTTCATTTATAGACCAGGGAAGTTTTAATTTTATATAAGTTCATATTTTTGTATGGACCTATGCTTTGGGAATAGTCTGTGTCACTGGAGGACTAGGTAATACATTTGGACTAGAAAAGAATTTCAAGCATTGCAGCTTGTAATTAAAATATTGTTTGAATACTGATAATATTTAAGTGTAAATTTAATTTTATGTCCTTTACATGAGTTGATGAAGCAGCGGTGGTACAGCGCTAGCGTTGTTGCCTCACAGCAAGAGGTTCTCCCGTTCGATTCTCGGCTGGAGTGCCTTCTGTGTGGAGTCTGCATGTCCTCCTCACGGTCAAGTGGTGTTCAAAAGATATGCGTAGAATGGGTGTGCCTTTGCAGAAGGTTGGGTGTCAAACTGGCACCTTGGCATTGGCAGACCGGAGTTCTGCTATGGCTAGCCCTAACTGGGAAAAGCCGAAAGAAGAACAAACAAACAAATATGAGTTGATGATGTAGACTAGGTTGAAATATTGCGCATGTAAGTAAGTTTTCTAATCCTAGTTAACCATGATTGATAATGCAAACAAATAGCATTTGTTGATTAATGATGATCTCTGATTAGTTCTTAAAGATGATGATTTAGACTAACCACAAAATACTGTTATTACTGACAGAAGGACTATGGGCCGGATTCACGAAGGCTTGCACGGAGTCTAAGAGTAGAGTAAGACTCCAGACAGCCAATATGTCTGCCGAGCGATCCAGGAACAGCTGGCAGGGGCGTGCATGAGAGCTCCTAAAACTACTCTTGCAAGGACAGTGTTAGGTTATGCAAATTACCTCATTTGCTGCTGAAAGCTATGCAAATTAGGTAAATTTGCGATCCAGGAAACACTAACCTGCCCGAGTAAGAGTAGTGTTATTTGCAGAAATGTACTCGGTTGGTAACTGAGTACCATTCTGAAAATAGCAAAACGGAGCTATGACAGCTCCAAATAAAGGATGTATCCAGTTGAGGAAGCATGCCAATGGCCAAATATAAGGCCATTGGCATTGTTATCTGTTGCAAAATAATAAAAAATTATTTTTCTTTCCCCGATCTTCGATGTTTAAGCATAGCGCAGCGCCGTGCAAACGTGTGGCGCTCTAAAAACAAGAAAAAAATAAAATAAAAGCCAAAAATAGGCATTTTATTCAAAATATTTATCTGCCATGCAGGTGAATAGCAGGCTGAAGACAACATGGCTACTGAGTAGTGGTTGCTAAGGGGGGAAGCTCAGTCTGAGAGATGTAACCAAGCATTAGTAGGCAATCCTATGCAAATGAGTATAAGGTTAGTGAATCCCAATTTTCCCTGCCATGAGAACCATGTCCCTAAAGTGTAAGAGTAGGATTAGGGGAGTAACAGAGTAGAAGATAGGTGACATCATGAGGGGGTATGTATCAAAGACTGTAAGCTTATTGGAGCAGAGTGGCGTGTGTTTGCTGTGAGTTACTCAGGACTGGAAGAGGCGTGTCTACAGTTGTCTGAACTGAAACCCAGAAACCGAAGGTGTATGCCGTGGCTATCACTAAAGTTTCTTGCAAAGCTGCTTACACTGTGTGTGTGTGTGTGTGTGTGTGTGTGTGTGTGTGTGTGTGTGTGTGTGCGCGCCTGTAAACCCATCTAAGCCTGTGTGCGCATGTGTGCACCCGTGTAAGCCTGTGTAAGGCTGTCTAAGCCTGTGTGTGCGGATGTGCACCCGCCTAAGCCTGTGTAAGCCTGTGTAAGCTTGTGTGCGCGAGTGTGAGCTCGTGTGCGTGTTTTTGTGCTTGTTTGCGTGGCGCTGCACCCTGTGGAAACAGAAAGGGAAAAGGAAGGAAAAGTAGCAGTAAGAAGTTAACCAAGGAGAACTAGTAGAGCTGCCAGGTGAAATCAATCAGAATCAGCCAATTACACAGGCAGTACACTAGCCCAGCCCAGCCCATGTTTTTCTCAGAACCACTGCAACACTGCAGTCTACAAAGAGAAGTGAAAACTTAAAAAGCTTAACTGAGACAAAAAAATGTTAGGGGCTGCCATTGCTATTATAAGGCAACATGTGCAAGATGCTGAGAGTGGTGCCATTGCGAATGCTGCTGAGCAACCCACAGTGAGGAGACGGAGAAGAGTGTACAGACCCAGGGTAACCTACCAGGGGCTACATGAGCTGGAGATAGTGGAGTGCTATAGAGTGGACAGAGACCTCCTGCAGCAAATTGTTGAGCTGTGCAGGCCACACCTCACACATAGAACCAACAGAGGGGAATCCATCCCAGTGGAAACCAAGGTATGCGTTGGCCTAAGAATACTAGCAACAGGTACCTTCCAGAGACCAACTGGTGATATGATGGGATTTCACAGGCATCAGCATCCAGGGTACTGCACCAGTTCCTGAATGCCATGTCAGCACATGTCGGTGATCATGTATATTTCCCCAATTCCTGTGAGGTATTGGCCAGCAATATGCATCTCTTCCAGCAAATAGCAGAATACCCTGAGGTAGTGCGTGCAATTGACTGCATGCACATACACATCAAAGCACCAGCCGGTGAGCGGGGTAGGGCCAACATCAACCGCAAGGGCTTCCACTCCATCAACTGCCAGATTGTGTGCGATGCCCAGGGCATAATACTGAATGTGTGTTCTGGCTGCCCTGGAAGCTACCACGATTCCCATATCTAGCATCTGACACAGCTGTAACAGACATTTGCCAATGGGGACTTCCCTGACAGTCACCTAGTGGGGGATACTGGATATGCACTGGAGCCATGGCTGATGACATCCATCAGAAATGCACACACACCTGAACAAGAACTCCATAATGAGGCACATGCACAAACACGAAATGTAATCGAGCATGTGTTTGGGATGCTCAAGTCATGGTTCCGGTGCCTGGACACATCTGGTGGAGCCTTGCAGTACTCACCAACTGCATGTACCCAAATTGTCATGGTATGTGCCATGCTACACAATATGATCCTGCGAAAACAGCTGCAGCAGGAACAGCATGTGGCAGGGCCAAACAGCCTCCCACCATTGCCAAGGCCTGCACAGGCACAGCGTGACTCAGAGGAGGAAGAACCTGAGCCTGACCCAGTAGACAGAAGGAGGCGTGCCCAGTATGCCTTGGCCTTGGAAAAGAGGCAACGCATACCACATACACTGGCTCAGTAGGAACCCTGGAAACGATACCTCTCTCTGACTCGCACATAAAATAAAAGGGATGCCTAACTTGACACTACCTGTTTCTAAACATGTATATGGAGTGTAGTATGTGCATCCGACATAGGCAGCCCTGCAGCACCACCTAAGGCATGATTGCCATGTTTTAAACAATATAAAGCAGTGCTAAGAAGCTTTATCCAATATTTAGTATATGTAAACAAAATTGCCCGTGCTAACTAGCACAACATTGGGCAACATTGAGCAATGTTGGGCAAGGTCGGGCAAAGTTGAGCAAAATCAGGTAAACATGCTTATATTTGCTTTACTGTTCCTTAAGCAGTCTGGTCTGCCCAGCATGAAAATAAAAAGCAGTGACAGGGCTCGAACCCAGGATACTGTGCACTATAGTCACAGTACTGAACCATTAAGCCATGATAGCATTTCAGTGACACAAACACAGCAGGACAATTGTACACTAATGCAAACACAAAGAAATGCTGTATCATGCCCCTAAAGAGGCATATGTGTAACCTCCCCCACAGGCCTATGCAGACAGAGAACATCAGGCCAGGCGGTGTGATGTGGGTTGTGTAGGCTATGAAGTCGCAATCTAATATACATGACATTGGACACTAGGATCTGTAGCACAGTAGTATGCCTCATGCCAGTACGATAGGCAACAGTACAGACTGAAATGGTGTACCGTACATAGCAGTGCAGGCATAGCAAATGTGTATAAGTGTCAGGTGAAACCCTCATCCTATGTACATCCACAGTAACAATCAGGTGTGCCCCCGGGTAGAAATGTACAAAGAATAGCTGTCCCCCCTGTATGTAGAAATGTTGATAAGTCTATGTAAAGTGTCTCATGGAAGTCCTGCAGGCACAGCATGATCCCTGTTGATCTATGACACAAAGGTGAGCCCTGCTGTAAAAATATAACTTGATTTTCCATACACATATAGTATAAATGTCTATACCGGGCATGCTCACACACTCCAACAAATGTAGTGGATTTCATTCAGCATCACACTGAAAGGTCATACTGGGCATGCTCACACACTTAAAGAAACAAAGCAAATGTCAGGCAGCAACATACTGAAAGGTCATACTGGGCATGCTCACACACTTAGGCTAAATACGGATGTGATAATAAGGGATCTATGGACAAATGTGGATAGTCATTTCTACTTCCAGAAACACATTCACAAAGTGGTCAGAAAATCATGCTATGTGTTCACACAAACTGCCAAGGTCTGTGCATGTAGGTCAAAGGAGGTTCCCACTACTTAGCAGTCATCAGACCTGTCAAAGAGTACCACAACACACTTGTGATGAATTTGACTAGGCACATTCAGCAGCCAGAAAGACCATTGAAGTACCTTAACAAGAGGATTACTGGCCTCAAATAGTTGCCCCATGCAACAAGACTGAATGTAACCCAATCTGTACTCTGTTGCATACTGTCTACTCAGGAGATCTTTGCCCAGCAGACAGGTCCATATCATGGCTACACTCAGATCTGTTCTGAGTTACAGCTCAATGGCACTAAATATACAGAGCCAACTGATATTGCCAACATCCTGGCAGATAGGATCAGTGTTAACTTTACCCCCCCTCTCACCCATGAAAGAGCACATCTCTATAATGGAAGACTGCAAAGTTGCTGTCATCACAGCTGCACAGGTAAAAAACACTCTCCAAAGCCAGTATCACAGCAGCCATGGGACCAGATAACTTCCCAGGCTGTGTAGTATCTACTTCCCTGAAGTAAACTCTAACATGGAAGGTCTGTGGCTACTGAAGTGTCCAGAAGACTGCAAACTAGGAGCCATAATTGTAAACACTAAAGATGTGGACATCCTACAAGAGGGCCTCATTGAGACAGATGGCTGTTGTCAAAGCCATGAGCTCTAGCTCAATGCCAAAAGGTGCATTGTCATCCCCTTTGTTAAAAACTCTGTAGCCAAGAACTACAACATAGGTGGTAGTATACTTCACACTGAAAGTGTGACAAGAGACCTTGGGTCACAGGTGGACAGTGGAAACAACTGAGATAATCACATTCCCACAGTAGTCAGGAAACCCTCCTATGTGGCACACCTCATCACAAAATGTGTCTCATGCAGAATAGAAGAGGACATTGTTCCCCTCTACTCATCACTCACTAGAATTATAATAGAGTACAACGCCACTTTTGCTATGTACCTCACAAGACAACTACAACAACTGGAAAGCCTGTAGCAATACCTCACAAAGAGCATTAGCGGCCTGAAATACATGCCATACACAGACCATCTCAAAATGCTCCATCCGTACTCCCTTACATATTGCCTACTCAGAGGTGTTCACTGCCTAACATACAAAGTGATGTCAAACACAGAGCTGTTGGACATGCTCCACGTAAAACACTCAAATACCTCTGACCTTCGGACCCAAAACCATGAGTGAAATACAAAAGGAAGGGGTGTACCCATTTACCTTATGGATACCCACACTGTCACGTTAGTGGCACAGCATGAGGCCTTGGAGACCATGCAAGTGCAACTAACATTGGGCAAAGCTGCTCATCAGATTGTAACCTGCTATAGATCACCTACCTTGTTTCAGGAACCTCACTCAATATTCCTGAGAACAGTGGAAAATATAAAGGTCCTATCAAACACCATTATATGAGGAGATTACAACTACCCAAACACTGAGTGGGAGAAATACTCGTGTACAACGTTCTTTGCCCAATGTTTCCTAGAGTTTAAAAACTCTAACACCCTGGAACAGCTGATCACCATGCCCATTAGAGGTGACAACATACTGGACATGATCATCACCAACATGGGGTACCAGTGTTCCACAACAGAGATAAACCCCTTGCTGGTAATATCAGATCATAAAGTAATCACACTGGACATCCACATCCCCCCCCCACCCAGTCAATGAAACCACTGTGAAGACATTTTCAAAAGCAAACTGCACACTTCCCAAGACCAAAGTGGAACATTCCAAAGACCTCTTGCTATAGGATAATGGTATACAATCTGCCGAATCATTTACAAGTGCATCCTATGAGCATCTACAGGGATGCATGGAATGAGACATCACAAATAAAACCAAGATGCACTCCTCCAAAAATAAGACAACAATCAGGTGGTTGTTGCCCATAAATAAGCTAGACAACAGAAGGAGGAAACGAACACATGATAGAGCCAACTTCACTAAAGGAAAGGCATCACTCATCATTATTAGGAAGAAACAATGATCGCTCATAAAATCATCCAAGGACAGTTTCTAAAGACAAATAGCCAAGGAATGTAAGAATAACAGCCACAAAGACTTTGGTAGCTATACCAGACATGTAGATGTCAACTTCCAAATATACTGTCAGCTACTGAAAAATGGAAAGAAATACACTGAACCAACTTTCACTGCCCACATCCAGGGGGACAAGTTCAGTGTAAACTACCCCCCATCACCCCCAAAAGGGCCTGTGTCCATCACAGAAGGATGCAGAGTCCCAGACGTCATGGACATGTAGGTAAAGACAGCCCTCTCCAAAGCTAAGAACACAGCATCAGTGGGACTGGATGGTGTCCCGGACTGCATCTTACACTAGGCCCAAAAGGAACTACACCCTCACCTACATTCACTGTCCAGACTCAAGCGTACCACAGGCTATGCACCCTAAGAATGGCATACACTAACAGTCATCCAGCTCCACAAAGGGGGTGCCACAACAGAACCTGGAAACCATTGCCCTATATGTCTACTCAGCCTGGTCTACATTGCCAACATCCTGGCAGATAGGATCAGTGTTAACTTTACCCCCCTCTCACCCATGAAAGAGCACATCTCTATTGAGCAAATTGCCATGGAACCCATAAACAGAGACATTGGAGACCTCCAGACACTGGACTCTACACAACTTCACCTTGTTAAAGGCAGATCCTGGCTCCTAAACCTAGTTGAACTATTTCAAACAGTTACCAAGGACATAGATGGAGGTGAAAATAGTCCACACAGCCCATCTGTACCTCACTAAGGACTTTCTACACCATTCCCTACTCTGTCATCATGGACAAGCATACCAGCTTGAACATTAACAGCTATGTCACAGGATGGGTGGCCAAGTGACTCACAGACCAAACACACATGTTCAGATTTGCAGGTGCCATGTCCAACTCTAAGCCAGTCACAAATGGCATCCCACAGGTCTTGGTCCTGGGACCCCACCTGTTCAGTAGATACTGCTCAGAGGTACAGGCAAGCATGGGAGGTGTATGGCTGAACAGGTTTACAGATGACTGCTAACTGTGGTCCATAATCGACTCTATGGCTGACACAGACATCCTCCAGAAGTGTCTTACAGAGACAGATACCTGGTGTCAAAACAATGCCCTCAAGCTGAATGCCAAAGAATGCATAGTCATCCCCTTTGGGTAAAACAAAGTGCACACAAATTACCACATAGGTGGTAATCCATATGTATGGAAAAAATCATTATGGCCCTGGGACACAGGTAGATAGTAAACTCCCCTTTGATGATCACATGGCCAAAGTGTTTAGACATTCCTTCTATGTAGCCCACCTAATGTCACCTAATGTAACCCACTTTGTATAGTCTGATGATGTCACCATCCTACAAATATACCTGTGGAAAGGAGAACTCACAGTAATGTGTATAGCACGTTGTGTAAATGTGTACTTCTGTAGTATCATAAAGTAGTTAGGTAGGGGTTTGAATCCTGCACTTGACAACTGTGTGTGTTTGTGTGTAATTACCTTGGAGAGGAGCAATCTTTTTGTAGAGTAGTAGAACACCTTACAAGTGGTATACTTATCTTTGTCAAGTCTGATGATGCCACCATCCTACAAATATACCTGTGGGAAAGAGAACTCCCAGTAATGTGTATAGCGTGTCGTGTTAATGTGTACTCCTCTAGTATCATGAAGTAGTTAGGTAGGGGTTTGAATCCTGCACTGGGTGAGTATGTGTGCTCTATGTGTGTGATACTGTTGGTCAATGTGTTGTGGATTTTGCTTTTACTACTGTATGACATATCAGTATGCATTGCACATTTGAGGTAGCTGTGTGGCAAATACATATACCTACATGTTACCTCAATTATTGCATGTGTGGGAACCCTGCTTTCTCCAAGAACACATCTGTCATCTTTGCCAGACTGTGCTGCTTCTTCCCAGACCTTAGGTCACATCTGTATGCTTGTGACAAGGCCGGCCACTGCAGTGATCTCTGGCCTAGGTCATCCGTGTCACACAAACTAACTATGGTTTATACTGAATTGTGTGAGTGAGGGTTTATGGCCGGGGTATATATCAGAGGGATTTCAAAATACCTTTGGAAATGTGATTATCAAAGGAGAGATGATGTAACACTTGGTTGCATGTACACATCGGTACCTGTTCATCATGTTGGTGGCTACTACCTATGTGGTACTGTTGGGATACTTTGTTCCGTAAAGGTGGATGACTATGCTTAGTTTGCCTGATAGCTTTACAGCATGGGTTTGACAACAGGTATCTGTCTGTATGATACCCTTGTCGAGGATGTGTGTGTCATCTGGAGAATGCAGTATAGGCCACAGTATGCATTACCAGACGTGGATGGACATATCCCTACTGTGATTGCTTGTACCTAAGAGAGCTATATGCCAAACAGGAGTGGACTCAGTAATGGGTGCAGGTGAATACCACTGGTTACTGGCATAGTATAGTACCTGAAGGATCCAAATGTTGCTGTGTGTCCTACATCTGTGTGTCAGTTGTCAAGACATCATCTAACGATCGGTTATGGTCAGGCTGTTGAAGTTATGTATACTACCAGAATGCAAAACAATGACAGATAGTAACAGTATCACCCACAGCACAGTGTCAAACCATGTCATACACACATGTGTAGTCAGATTCCGAAATGTGTGCAGTACAATGCATACTGGCCACCAAGAGAAACTATGGACTGTTACTGTGTAATACATGGCATGTCACCCTGCCCATGTGTCCACTAAGCATGTACATGCAGACATTGCACTTCCACCATGTTCACAAATGTACACCGGCAAATCTGTGCTACACACATCCCACACATACTGCCCACTCTCTAACACATGCTGCCAATACTACACACATCAGCCAAGTGGCACGTTGGCAGACAATACACTATTGGAACTAACCCTGGTGTAAACAATACTACATGGACAATCATAGCTTTAATGCATCATCCCTGCTCAGCTACACCTTCAAGCATATCATTACACTCTACTGCTGACAACATGCTAACATTGCTATACTGCTATAAAGTCACCCTGTGCATCAGCACCATGGTAGCCTGTTCCTGCATCAATGTTACAGATGACAGGAGGTGGCACAGGTTTCATCATATGCACAGGGTGCATTGCTGGTTTGCCAGAGGCCTACAGTGAGCCATCCAATTGACATGTATGTGTGTGTGTGTGTGTGTGTGTGTGTGTGTGTGTGTGTGTGTGTGTGTGTGTGTGTGTGTGTGTGTGTGTGTGTGTGTGAGGGCCAAGAGTACTGCTATGGACCAATGTTGATGTAATGTGTGCGGGTATGTGTTAGCCCTAGGTGTCTGGTTTATGTGTGTGTGTGTCTGCATGTACACAGTTCCACCATGTGGCTACCATATACGGGTATTTGTGGGACAGCCACAGACTGTACCTGCCAGGCTTTACAGATCACCATCTCCAGCCACGGATATGGTACCTGTGCCTGGCAGGGGTGCTACTGACACTATCAGGTACTAAGCCAGACTGGGTACTATCCCCAGAGGTAGATGGATGTACACTGGACCCAGGTCCCTGCTGGGACTGTCCAGGGCCATGTGCATGTGGTATTCTTGGACGTTCTATGGACAGCCCACCCTCGACATTGCTGGGGCTGGTACTGGCACTACGGGAGTGGACGTGACTTGAGGGACGTCCCCGAAGACTGCCAGCTGCTGATGTTGCTGGCATACGTCCACGTCGATGACTCAACCATCCCACACTGTCCTGACACATGGACATGACATTGCGGAGGACATCTAATGTCTCTCCCCAACATCTATCAGTGACCTCAGTGTAATTATGGATGGCACCTGCTAGGTCATGGATACTGTCAATTACAGCGGTGTTATGTGCCCTCTGTTCCCTTAGTCCCTGTCTGGTGTACCGTTCCATATGTACCTGTGCCTCCATGACAGCCTGGAACATGCATGAGGTTGTAAGAACTGTGGCATGTCTGCCAGTGGCATGATGAGCAGCAGTGCACCAATGAGAACCCCTGGACATCTGCCTATGTGGTACCCTTCCAGACATCTGGGTATGGCTGCTGTGTTGGGATGCATGTGCCATGGATACCACACTGTCCTGGCCAATACCGACTGTACACTGTCCCTCAGTTAAGGGCATTGGTGGTGGAGGTATTGGCAGTATGACTGTGTGCATGGATGGGGTGGACACTTGTGTACTGTCGATTGGTGGCCCAACGACAGACCCTGGCAAACATGCCTGTGCCTCAACACACCTATCATCATTATCACTATTTTTCTCAGTGACATCAGTTTCCCTGCTGCAGTGAACCAGCCCAAAGTCAGCACCTGTGAGAGGAAGACAGGAAACACACTTTACAACCTGTACATGATGTCGGCACACATGCACACATGCACACATGAACACATGCACACATGCACACATGAACACATGCACACATGCACACATGAACACATGCACACATGAACACATGCACACATGCACACATGCACACATGAACACATGCACACATGCACACAAATGCACTCCTCACTAAAACAGACACACACACACACCACCAGCAATCCAGAACATTCTCAATAGCAGGTGATGGTGGGGTACAGTATCACAAGGCAAACAGTTATATCACACATGTCAGCATGCAGGACGTGTGTTGGTCAACAGCATGCAGTGCGAGTGTAGACAGCACTTGCTAATAACAGTATACATGGCTTTGATGCATGTGTGTTGTTGTTCAGTGATTGGCCTCACCCTGGAATACAATGTGTACATGGACACAACATTGCTGTGCAAGTATTACAAGCTCTGCAATGTCCTGTGCACCGTCACTCACAGGTATACATACCATGGCTGGATGTGTATCTGTGTGTCACATAGATATCCATTTCTGATTAGAGTGTCTGTGTCTTTATCAGATAATTGTGGACACAGGTTTAGCACATGCATGCTATGTATACACACAGGTTGAGTGGTGCATGTATACCTGATGGAATACCATTGCTCAACATAGCCATTGTACAGTGGTTATGGTGAGTATAGGACATATTGTGGACATGTCAGTACCAGCCATGACATGGCATGCTACAACACAACTGCAACATTAAACATCACACATACACAGTGTGTCATGTGACCTATACACTCAATAGCATTACAAGACATATATGTGTCACTTTGTACAAATGGCGATTGCTATGCATATTGTGCATATGTTTGCACATACAACATTGAGGTGTATAGCAATTAATGCTATGTGTAGTACTGTGGTCACTGTAACTGGATGGGGTGTAGTACCATGAGCAATCATCATGCAGCATCATGTGGTCACTCAAGGCTACTAATGTGTGCCAGACCCGCACATACCATGCTGTACCGGAGCTGCAGTACAATGGCTACATTCACCTTTTCACAGCCAGTTGTTACATGGGTTTGTAAGGTGCCCAATAGGGGGCATTGCCTAACATGAATGTGTTATGTGTCGAAGAGTGTCACACAGCCACGAGAGGCATCTACCCCTCAGGTATATTATGTGTGCTGTGTGGATGACATTTGGGATACTGGAGTGTGACCTTACAGAGGGTGTCTGAATACGCCATGTGTAGCATGTTAACGTGTACTGCGTATGACAAAGTTGTGTATGTTGTGTGCATGTGTATCGACTCTGCCTATCCAATGTCCACTACAGTGTTGCCACAATTGTCTGGGATGATCCATGCATTGTATGTGTTTTAGGCAGCTACCCACGTTACTGGGATGTGCATAGTCTCACAGCAAACATGCACAGCATGCATTATGCGTAGGTGTGTTACGTGTACATGGCCTACACCTCACCTATGACATGCACATTTAATTAGCAATATTAAATGTAGAACATGGGTCTGCTGCCTTGCTGTCACACCAGAGGGACCTTCAAGGATATGAGACAGTTTGTCAGTGGCAACAACTGTGCCATTGCTACTGTGTGTTTGCAATCTTATAGTAGTACAACGGTTGACAGTCACAGGCCTACAGATTATATTCCTAATTATTAGTATTGCACAACACTAGGCACCACATCTTCTAACTACACAGTACACATCTCACATAAGCATGCTCTACCAATAGAGGTAACAGTAGTCTACTGCTATGCCATGTTACCTGCACACACCGTGTCAGCTTGCTGGGTGGCTCCGGCCACCATGATGATACATGTTACTTGTTGTTGTTGTTGGCCAGGAGCCACCTGGCTCAAGAGCAGCTCCTCCACTCTGGTGAGGGGGGGGTGGATGGCTACCTCCCCACCTGTGGCAAGCTGTTGTCTACGAATATCAGATGCACGCTGCCGGACATGTCTAATTAAATCACTGCAGTGATGGCGTACCTGCTCATATGTCTGGTTATGCATGCCTATGTCATTTACCCTATGGACAAGATCTTGCCACAGTGCAGTCCACTCATGCTGGTCCTGGGTGGTTCTGGAGAACAGCAGGGCATAGTGTTGCACCATGCTTGTCATTATGTGTTCCTCCTCTGCCGGGCTATAGGTGGGATTACGATGGTGGGCCATGAACCTGGAAGACAATGAAACAATATGTGTGAGCAAGTCATGTGGCACACTTAACATTCTAAAGTACAGATATCAGTTAACTGCCATATATAACAACCTATTGGCTGTCAGAGGATACACACTTTCAATACCACATATCAGTTCTCAACCCACAACTGCCTGACAGTGCCTGGCACACTCTATATATCAAACCATGTTTTGCACAGCAACAAAGATAAACCAGTATGTAAGACTATACAACAGTACATGGCACACTGTATGTGACACAATGCACCACCTAGCCACAGGAGGTATATATCAAGTTAATACATCAAGAAATATGTAATCCATTGCAATGATTGTAAAGTCCAGTTACAGTATTACCAGTATACCACACTAGTCGTTGATGGCAAACCCCTGCCTAACATATGTGCACATTCATTAATATAGGTGGCATACTGCTGTACTAGACTATACATGTTGCTAGATATGCACTTATATCCTGTAACACACATATGACTGAGGCCATGGTACAGACATACCCACACACACATCAGACATACATACCAGACACAAAGGTATGGCAACCCATATGACCTTTACCTATGTACCATACAGTACTATGTGTCAGTAGTTAGAAAACCTTATGCCTGAGGTATGCAATCTGTGAGGACTACAGGGAACACACAAAACAGTGGTTCCAAGAAATGGGGACATACACCATACTGTGCTGTTTAGGTATACAGCTTCAGGTAGTACTACAGTTCATACAGGAGTTGGATTCACCAGCAGTAACACTCAATAAGCATACATGTACTGTTTAAGCCTACAATGGGACACCCCAGTCGACAATAAGGGACTACATCAGACCGTATGGCATACTGATTTTTCTGCCTAGCAATTGCATACACATCTTTTGCTGGGATCACAGCTAGGACACATAATACCATGACAGAAACAGTTTCCCACTAAGCTATCACACATATACAGAACTCTGACACATTCACCAGCACATTCACCATCACACTCAGTCAATCTCACATAGCAATTATTGCAACAATTACATGGGGGTGTGTATCGCTTCATAGGTAGGTAATAGGCTATTGGCCCTATGGCCTATAGAAGTTTAACCATACGCTACCCTGGCCTTTGACACACAGGTAATTACATTTCATGTGGCCCTGTCAGGCAGAGCCACAGAGGTGATTCCCTGGGTGTATTTCCTATCTCCCATACAATTTTCAGGATTATTTATGACAACTGCTAATTAGGAGCTTTGTTTGCTATTGATAGGTGATTTGTTCCAGAGTATGGGATGTCTCTGAGATAGGAATCTATCCCTCCAGCATGTGCTGTTTATTGTGGTCACAAGGTTTAGGTCCCAAGAGTGTGTAGCTCATAGTGATTGTGATCTGTTTACGTGGAGCATGTGCAACAGCTCTGGGTTTGACATAGTTAGTATGTTAGGCAGAGATCACCTCTGGGTAGGCGGTATGCGACACAGTCTAGCTGTGGGTTTGTGAGACGGTCTGCATAGGGCATTTGTTTGAGGCTGGTATTACTCTTTGTGAGGTATGTCTGTGTTGTTTCCAGTTGCTGTAGATGTCTTGTGAGGTACATACCACATGGGGCATTGTGCTCTATAATGGGCTTTATGTGTGATGAGTAGAGGGGAACACTGACCTATATTTCCCTGGATGACACACCTTTTGTGATGACATGTGCCACGTAGACAGATGACATGACTAGTGTGGCACTGTGATTATCAGAGCGGAGACTACTGTCCACCTGTGTCCCATGGTCTCTTATCACACCTTCGGTGTTAAGTAGACTACCACCTATGTGGTAGTTAATGGGTACAGAGTTTTTGCAAGAAGGGATGCCAATGCAGTGTCAACATTGAGCTTGAGTCCATGGCTTTGTCACCAGGCATTTGTTGCAGTAAATATGACCCTGTCTCTCTGTCTCTCTCTCTATATATATATATATATATATATATATATATATATATATATATATATATATATATATATATATATATATATATATATATATATATATATATATATATATATATATATATATATATATATATACACACACACACACACACATACATATAAACATCCATTGGTGTACATATAGATATACATATAGGCACATATACAGTCCACCTTTCATGGTGGGGATTTCAATTATGCGAAGGTTGTGAGGTATACAGTTATGTCATAATATTGCACAGTGTTGTGCAGAATGCATTGAAGGTGTTCAAAGCCCATGTAGCTTTAGCAGGCCCCACTGGCTGCAACACTGCAGACCTGACGAATCATACCCACAGCGTTTAACCGCCACATGTCATATACCAGCACTGTATGCTGTCTTGTTTGCCACACACTACAACCTATATAGAAATATGCACATAACAACCTTCAAAAACATATATATGTCCACCCTTCACAAACAGTTGCAGTATGTCCCTTGCTCTATGCACATGTACAGATGCTAATATATCTGACACAGACAGATCTCTCCGTATGTGTGTGCCATACACACACAAGGTCCACACTGTTGTAAGTTTGTGTACCTCACGGCTGACCTATTGGGCCTTGCTGCAACATGAACAGGTGTCACATGTGAGCACACAGTAATATTAGAGGGTGTATATATAGCTGCAAATGCTAGATTAGCATACTAGCCTGGTACAGCTGTTGCCAATGCTAAGCTACACATTAATATGACTATCATGCATTTGTTACTCTGTCATATCCACGTTTATATAACCGTATGCACTACTCCCCCAAACAGACATTGTACACACTACTGTACAGAACACAGATAACATGGATCAGATGTTTGACATTTAATGCTGAACTACATATATCACAGTCATATCCCACTGCAAACAGCTACACACTGATTTCTCCATGCCAGTAGTTATGCAGGGCATCTGTGCATAGATACGTACTGCTGCCACATATGGATGATTCAAACTATGTAGAGTACTCTTCATAAACATCTACTACATGCCAGTAAAAACATAGCTGTTACATACCTTTCCTTTGTATGTGTTCATATTTGTTGGTTCCGTGTGTTTTGTAATTCATTTTTCTTTTTATGTCTTATTTTTTTTTCAAGATATATTTTTTTCAATATACTTTTTTTCAATATATTATTTATTTTTCAATATATTTTGTTTTTTTTTTTTCAATATATATTTTTTTCAATATAGTTCTTTTTTTTCAATATATTTTTTCAATATATTTTTTTCAGTATATTTTTCTTTTTCAATATATATATATTTTTTCAATATATTATTTTGTTTTCAATATATTCTTTTTTTATCTTTTTTTTTCAATATATTACTTTTTCTTTCGATATTTTTTTAATCCTTTTTCTTATTTTCTGCTGCTGTTGTCTGTGTCTGCGTCTCTCTCTCTCTCTCTCTCTCCCTCCATACCTGCAATGAAATGATTTCATGTGTGGACAACAAGTACAGCCTGCTTTTATAGGTATCTGCACATGTGCATGTGATGGCCTCTGCACCAATTGGTGGCCACCATTTGGCAATTGCATGCAGCCTGCTGTGTAGTACTTGCAGTACTCACTATCATAGCAACCCAGTGCTATAAATTGCTAAGTCAGGTAGGCGTAGCCCTTTCAGCTTTCCAAAGTGGGGACCATGCTTGTTTGCTGTGGACACTTGTGTAAGTCAGAAGGTTGGTATACTTCTTATAACTGATGCTAGGGGTATAGCCAATGATTTGAATGTTGTACTCAGACCTGAATGTTGCCACTTCCAGTACACAGTTGACAGTGTAGAATTGTACTCACCCCTACAAATGCTAACACAAGATACATAGGAATATGTAGATGTTCATTGTGTTTCACTGTTGCAGTCATCACTGTAGGGTTCTCCCCTGCCGGCAGGCAGTCCTCGGTCGGCCAGAATCCCAAAGTCTGGGTCCGGCGTCGGCTGCTCAGCCATGCTCCCTGACATCAGTGCACCAGGAGTACAAAGCTGGCAGCCGACGCCATGTTCTCCAGTCTTTCTTGCCGTGCAGTGAAAGCAGTTTGCAAGTGCCGGTCAGCTGATTCCTGACAAATTTTTTACGTACTTCAGTCCGAAGACTTTCTTCTTCTACTCAAAGCTAAGTACCCCATTGGGGAAACTTTTTTCTTGCTCCAGTCCGATGTCAGAAAAAGTTAATAATTGTATTTCTTGTGGGAAGCAAATACCTCATAAGGATTTCCATTCTTACTGTAATCCTTGCTTAGGCCCTGACCACGATGTAGCTAGTTGTCGGTTTTGTGCTAGATTTAATCAACGTACGATTAAACGAAGGTACGATTTTGCTTTTCATTATTTCGGTAGGTGATTTAATTACAAAATGTCGTCGGACATGCTTCCAACTACCGGAGTTCACAAATGACGCAAGGATAAAGACAGGCCTCCAAGGTCCAAAACAGACGATGTTTTACAAGCAGAGCCAGCTTGAGGTTCGGCCGTCGTCAGTGAGGCGCTTTCGCAGCCCCTGTCATTGGCCATTTCGGAAACGATGGCCAAAACGGACTCCCACAAGAAGCCCACTAGGCCTTTGAGTATTTCAGTTGCAGGACCTTCGGACAATGGTCCTTCGGATGGGTCCGGAGCCGTTGTGCAGGTACCGGCTTCCGAGGGGTTTTCAGGCCTACACAGCTTCTGATAAAGGCAAAGCCAAAGACAAAGGCAAAGACTCCTTCCAAATCTAAGACTTCAGCCCAGGCCTCTTCTGATCTGGGACCCAAGTCCCAAAAACAGTTACTTAAGATGGCAGAGGACTTACTTACCATGATTAGGGGTTCACATCCCCCTCCAGATAAAAGGCCAAGGCAGGAATTGTATTATGACTCTTCTGATCAGGCATCTGTTTCTTCAGTGTCTTCTTCTGACCAGGATTATTCTTTCCCTCCTTATGAGGATTCTGATGCTGAGGAATCCATTCCTTCAGCTTCTCTCCCTGAGGATTTTTCATTTGGGGAAACTTTACACGAAATGAGTGAACATTTTCACTGGGAAGGACAGGAGTACTCGGAATCTAAGAAAAGACTTAGGGATTTTCTTCTTCTTCCCCAACATAGACCCCTGGCTATTCCTCCTATTTTGGATATTATGGATGATGCCTTTTCTGAGGCAAACTTAACTCCTGACTCTTTTCCTCAGCTCCTGCTAAGCTAGACAGATATTTTAGGGTCCTTGATTCTCACCAGTTCTTATACAAGAATCCTACTGCTGATCCTGAAACCATTTCTCAGGGCCCTAAGGGGATTAAGGCCGCTTCTGCTAAAAATGCCTTTCCCACAGATAAGGATTCCAGAGCTTTAGAGAGATGGGGCAAAAAAGTGTACACTTCTGCAACTTTATCTATTAGGGCTTTAAACTGTCAATTTCATATGCTAAAATACCAGCAATTTCTACTGTCTGTTTTGAAATAAAAGCTAGCTTCCATTTCTGCTTGTGCAGATAATAAGGAATTACATGATTTAATGCATGCCACTGAACAAGTAGGGAAGCATGGTTTACACTGTTTTAATGCCTTGGAGGCTTCTTGTAGGGCTGCTGCCTCTGGCACAGTCATTAGAAAACATGCTTGGTTAAAGGAACAAAACTTGCCGGATCAAGTGAAAGCTAAGTTACTTGATGCTCCTGTCCAGTATAATGTTTTGTTTGGATCTAAGGCTGAAGAGGTGATAAAGAAGATGGAGGACAAGGCAAAATCCATGCAAACGGTTAAGGATTTCTTACAAGTACAGCCCCCCAGATTTAGTAGGAATTGGCCAACTAAAAATTGGTCCTTTCCCAATTCAGACAGGCCTCAGAGGGGTAGATACAGACGCTCCAGAGGAAGGCCCCAAATGCAGACCTCCTACAGACCAAAACAGTGGACTGCTTCCACCACTAGGGGTGGAGAGGACAGACCTCAAGCTCATAGAAAACAGGCTCAATGACTCCCTCTGCTGGGCTGCAGGAACTTCTTGCCTGGAAGCCCCTCTCGGAGGAAAACTTTCTCTTTTTCACCTCAACTGGACTTACATAACCCAAGACAAGTGGGTTCCGGATGTGGTTTCAAGAGGTTACAAATTCCATTTTCATACCCTACCAAGACCAAACGGATGGCCGGATCTACCAAAACATCAATGGTTAGAGGCCTTAAACCAGGTGGAAGTCCTCTTGGCTATGAAAGCCATAGAACTGGTTCCACTTTCAGAAATGGGGCAAGGTTTTTACTCAAGCCTCTTTCTAGTCCCCAGAAAGCAAAATTCATGGAGACCCATCCTGGATCTGTCAGTCTTGAACACTTTCCTGGAGATACCAAAATTCAAGATGCTTACTCTGCAGCAGCTACTTCCAATGCTGAGCAAAAATGCATGGATGGTAACATTGGATTTAAAGGAGGCTTATTTTCAAATTCCTATCAGACAGAAGTGCAGAAAATACCTCAGGTTCAAGGCCGGATCAAGGCACTATCAATTCTCTGCACTGTCCTTTGGATTGTCTACTGCGCCCAGGGTCTTCACAAAATGCCTGGCACCAGTAGTAGCTTATTTCAGACTCAAGGGAATTCAAATTTACCTTTATCTGGACGACTGTCTTATTCAAGCAGACAGCAAGGATGTCTTACTCCAGCATCTAGAATTTGTTCAGAATCTTCTCAAGTTCCTGGGATTCACTGTGAACATAAAAAAGTCAAATTTGACACCCTCACAACAGATAACTTTTCTGGGTGCTCTTCTAAACACAACAACCCAGATGGCATTTCTGACATCCGAAAAACAATTACAGCTGGCTTCAACTTTCTAAACCTTGGCGTCACTAACTCAGCTATCTGCAAGGAAATTCCTGCAGGCTTTGGGTTACATGGCCTCCTGCATTCTTCTCGTACCATATGCAAGACTACATATGAGGAAAATACAGTGGTACCTAAAAAGTGTATGGTCCCAGCATTGCCACAGTCTAGACACACAGATCACCTTCCTGCCTTGTCTACAAAGGGAATTCCTTTGGTGGCCCAAGGCATGTATTCAAAACAAAGGGGAAAGCCTTCAGTCTGCCTCCAGCCAGCCAGATACTAACCACGGGTGCCTCAGATTATGCATGGGGAGCCCATTTGCAGGGAAAATGTCTGCAGGGCCTTAGGACAAAGGATCAGAAGCACCTGCATATCAATTTAAAGGAAATGTTAGCTGTTCAGAACGCTCTATTGGCCTTTAGGAATCTTCTACAACCAGGACGACTACTGATACGGACAGACAACACCACAGTTATGTGGTACATAATCAAGCAAGGGGGTTCACACTCCTACCCACTTTGCAGACTAGCCATGAATCTATGGAACACAGCTCAAGCTTGCAAAGTGGACCTACAAGCTCAGTATCTACCAGGGAAACAAAACATCCTGGCAGACAGTCTGAGCAGGAATCCACATGAATGGATGCTGTACACCGAAATATTCAAGATGATTACACAGTCTGGGGATGCCCGCACATAGATCTTTTTGCATCCCCCCTCAATCATCAACTACAGATTTTTTTCACAAGGACATTCCATGAGCTAGCATGGAAAGTGGATGCACTATCATTCAGTTGGAGAAACCGCTCGGGGTATGCCTTCCCGCTTCTACCTCTTCTTCCACGGGTGTTATTAAAGATCAAGCAGGACAAGCCCAAGATGATAATTTTACTGGTCCCAAATTGGCCTCGACAGTTTTGGTACCCAACACTGAAAAACCTTTCTCAGGAGCCCCCTTGGGTTTTACCTCAGACTCCAAACCTTTTGTCCCAACACCATGGTCAGGTTCTGCACTCTCATGTCAAAACTCTCAGCCTGGCTGCCTGGCTAATCCAGGGTCTATGATTAATTCTCTCCTACCCAAGTAGGTTATGGATGTCATTTTAGAAGCCAGATGCCCTAGCACTAGAAAATCTTATGCAGGAAAATGGAAAAGATTTTGCACCTGGATGCATGCTCAGGATTCGGATCCTCATATTCCTAATGTTCCTCTGATTTTACTATACCTGACAGACCTTTTACATAAGGATCTCTCCTTCTCTTCCATAAAGATACGTGCCTCTGCTATCTCTGCTCATTATAATACAGACCCTCCAATCTTTTCCCACCAGCTCATGAGACAGTTTCTCAGAGGAGCTAAGAATTTAAGGCCCCCTAGATCTCCACCCATTCCTGCCTGGGATCTCAACTATGTTTTGGAAAAACTCACCTTACCTCCTTTTGAGCCTGCTGCCACATCTGACATCAAGTTTTTATCATGGAAGACAGCCATCCTGTAAGCTCTGACCTCTGTCAGGAGAGTTTCGGAGTTGCAAGCACTCATGGCTGTGGAACCTTATATTATTTTTCACCAAGACAGGGTGTCTTTAAGGACTAATCCTACTTTCATGCCTAAGGTGGTTTCCAAAGTGGCTTTAAATCAAACTATTCACCTGCCAACCTTTTTCCCCAATCCTCAAAATAGGGGGGAAAGGATCTTGCATTCCTTGGATGTACACAGACAACTACATTTTTACCTGGACAGAACCAAGAACATCAGGAAAACAGAGCAATTGTTTGTTTCTTATGCTTCAAGTTCCCAAGGCAAAGCCATTTCAAAACAGACCATTTCTAAATGGATCGCTCATGGAATCAGATTTTGCTACTCTCACCATGGAAAGCAAATCCCAGGAAGTATTAGGAATCACTCTACCAGGGCTGCTGCTACTTCAGCTGCCTTCTTCAGGGGAGTACCTACCAAAGACATTTTGGAAGCTGCAACTTGGAGTTCGGTGCATACTTTTTCTAAGCACTACAATCTACCTCTCTACTCTAAGTCTAGGGCAGGCTTTGCTTCTGCAGTCTTGCAGGACCTTTTAGCCGCCCCCTTTACTTTATGACCACCTCCCTTTTCTTTAGCTTTGGGATTCAACCCTACAGTGATGACTGCAACAGTGAAACACGATGAACATAGTACAGTTGTGTACACTTACCATAAATGTAGATGTTCGAGTGTCTTCACTGTTGCAGTCTGGGTTACCCTCCCTCCTGTCCCCTCTTATTTTTTCTTTTGTGTGGTTCCCTTCTTCACCCTTCTTCTGAGGTGTATTTGCAAAGGGTATGGGGTTATACTCATTTTGAAACACCTGACATCTGGGGCAAGAAAAACTGGAGAACATGGCGTTGGCTGCCAGCTTTGTACTCCTGGCGCACTGACGTCAGGGAGCATGGCTGAGCAGCCAATGCCGGACCCAGACTTTGGGATTCTGGCTGACCGGGGACTGCCTGCTGGCAGGGGAGAACCCTACAGTGATG
This sequence comes from Protopterus annectens, assembly GCF_019279795.1. NCBI lineage: Eukaryota > Metazoa > Chordata > Ceratodontiformes > Protopteridae > Protopterus > Protopterus annectens. The sequence goes on along the minus strand of NC_056742.1, from coordinate 398,814,308 downwards.
ACTGCAACAGTGAAGACACTCGAACATCTACATTTATGGTAAGTGTACACAACTGTACTTTTCTTTTCTACTTTTACAATTAGCTGCCATAGATACGTAGTTATTGAGATGTTTTCATTTGGCACATGAACTGTTTGGGAACTGCTATATTGTGGATATTAATGTACTCACTTCTGCACAGTTTGTGCTTTTTCTTTTGTTGACATTATCACAGGATGCTCATGAAAACTGGACAATTCCAGTACTGAGTATGCCTACCTACATCCTTGCTGAACCTTGAACACACAGGTATTTTGTACATTTGGGTGGGGATTGTCCTGCTATGATACTGTGTGGGGGTTGTAAAGTGCTGCTGTAACATTATTTACTGCTAGAATGTCTGGTTCTGTTATCACAGTCATGTAATGCAATTCCATAACAACTGCTGGTAAAGTTCCACAGAACAGGTTTTGTGTTATGGCATTCCTATCTTTCCTTTACATTCACTCATTCTGATGCATGATATATATATTTCAGCAACAACCTGCTGTATATCTACTGTGGCTTAGTGGTACTTCATGCAGTCTAGTGTGTCCAAGGTCCGGGGTTCGAGACTGACAGTGGTGTTTTATTTTGCTGCCACGCAGAACAAGGGCCCTCACATGCAGGGTGACTAAGGCACTTTTAAGCAGTTGTAAGCGGGTTTGCGCAGGTTTGAGCGATGCTTAGCAATATTTAGCTAAGTGCACTCATGCACACACCCACGCAAACCCGCTAACGACTGCTTAAAAGTGCTTACTCCCGCTAAGCCCCGAGCTAATTTCTTTGAAAGAAAAGAAAATGGGGAGATAGGAAAGTGGTGAAAAAGGGGCACAAAGAGGGAAAGACAGTAGGGATGTGCAGGATTGGTGTAGGGAAGGTCCATAGCTGCCCATTTCTTTAACAGCAATAGCTGTGCATATACTAGAAATTTGGAGGGAATTTTGAAACCTTCCACCCCTGAGAGAGGGGTGAGGACAACAAAGTATGTTGTACTGTCAATTAAATTTCAGTTTATGTGTCCAGTGGACATGTGTGCAAAATGGGCAGCTATGTATGGGGCGTAATTTTTTTGTGGGAGCAGATTGCCCATTTTTTTTCAGGTGAGAGTGGAATGTGGGATAGGGCAAGTAGCTATATTTGGGGAGGTAGGTTGGGGAGGTACACAGACAAAAAAGATGCATACAGGGGCAGAATATAACACATGGGGTGGATGATCACCATTGACGGGGAAGGATGTTTGGAAATCACAAGCCCATGAGCCCACAGATGGCAACAGTGGAACTAAGATCCCCACCCATGGGCAGTAACCACTGTACCTTCACAGCCCAGAGGGTGGCTGTGCTGGGAGCTGCGTAGGAGGGGCAGGCTCATCAGTGAGTCATGCCACTCTTGCCTCGAGCTGGTGTAGAGGATCAGCGACTGAACGCTGGATCTCCCTACGCACCACACCCTGGACCGTTCAGAGAGTGGATAGGTCGCCCTCCTCCTGCCACGCTTGCATGGGGGAGACAAGCCCCATCCCCTGCAGCACTTCCACCCAAAGGTGGCACAGAGCCAATGGAGGAGGAGGTCCCGGGCTGGGCACCGGACCTGCTGGTGCCAGGTGCCATCACCAGCTGAGGTGGGACAGGTGGGTCCGCTGGGACTGGCCTTCCCATACATTCTATGTTTAGGAGGATTTAATGACAATATGGGTTGGTAACAGCCAACAGCATTCCAAATTAGTTGTAACAGCATGCAGTAATATTCCCATTAACCCAACACACCAGAGTTCCAACAGTTGAACAGCAAGCATATCACATGTATATATAGAACAACAGTGGACATTCCAACAGCATACAGGATTGATTGGTGGCAACAGGCCACCAAGATTGTGGTGTTTGAACAGGGCACATGCATCAAAGTAAATGCAGATATTTATAAAACAATAGGACATATGTCCCAACAAATGCTTTGAGATTAGACATGCCCATTGAGGTGTGGAATTGCATTGTTTATGCACATACAGTAGGGTGTAAAAAGATACCTCCAGTAACAACTTATATGTACTTATAGTTTACACTACATTCCTACTGACTGCAGGTATATATCCCCTACATGTATTATTACACTAGGCAAGGTCCATTAAGTTGTGAAATGGGTTTTGCTAGTTCCTTATATACCTGACCTGTATCTGACATACAAACTGTCCAGGATGCAGATGTTACTGCTACATATTTATATATTTTATTTATATTTATATATCTACATATCCGGATGTGTTCAGGTGACATTATCAGTTATATTTCTACAGCCCCCTACATTTCTAGCAGCACATTGACATTTCTGGGGAACACATTAACAAGCTACTCGTGTGCCAGATTTACCTATGCAAACCAGCCATTAACCAACAGTTGATGACTGTATATATGCTTCGCAGCTACTGACACTCACTTCATCCACTTTCTATGGGCCTGTCCAAGTGTGAGTTGACAGTGCTTAATACAACAGTACTATTTATATAATGCAAGAGTACAACAATATTTCTAAGTAAGTGACATGGAAACACTCCAGGAATTATACCTTTATTAAATACATTACACACTTTTCTAGAGGCTCTCTCATTTACTTGATATTACAGTGCATGCAGAAGACTTATTCAAGATGTATTATACCTTTATTAATGGGTTACAACACTCTTTTTCAGACTCTCTCACTTATTTTATATAACAGTACATGCAGAGAAATTATTCAAGACTTATTATGCCTTTATTATTGGGCTACAACACTTTTTTTCAGGCTCTCTCACTTATTTTATATAACAACACATGCAGAATAATTACTTACCTGCCTGGTGGTAAGGGCTCTCATTTTCGAGCAGCCTTAGCAGCCTATCTGCATAGGCTTGCTGATTTGCAGCACGGACACCTGCAGCTGTGAAGTAAATGAAGGGATATTGAGACATACCTATCCATAATATAGACTACAATAGCAATTCTTACATACTCCATTCCATGGCTACCTACTCAGTAGTGGGGCATTTTCATTCCCATGGGCCTCCTGTATCCATTGGTTCAGTTGGTCCTGAATGCATCTCTTCAGGTCTGCGTAGTGGTGTCTGACCTGCTCACCAGTCCGAGGGACACCTGTGGCACTGGTGAGATCATGTGCAAGATGATTCCAGGCTTCCACTTTGTACTCAGTGCCTTGAAACTGGCCCTGCAGGAGTCTTGCAACATGACGATGGATGAGGAGCCAAACCATCACTTTTGACTCCTCAATGCCCCACTGTTGCACTCAAAAATGAGAGCCCTCTCCAACACTAGCCATTCCGACTGCAGATGGGAGCTACAACCAGTTATGGCAATTATTCCTGCCTATGGAGCTTAAATATGTCTCATTTCCTGCACTTATTTGTGATTGGCTGGTTTTGAAAAATCTCAGCTGTGTGCAAACCTGCTTAGCACTGAGTAAACTTTGATTAATATGTATATGTATGTTGACAGTGCATGAACAGCAAAAGCTGTCATGGCTTAGTGGTTCAGTACTGTGATTATGGTGCACAGTATCCCAGATTCGAGGCCTGTCATTGCTTTTTATTTTACTACTGGCCTGACCAGCTAGGAGGTGTGGCTGTGTTTAGCCGATTTTGCTCAACTTTGCCCAACATTGCTCTACGTTGCTCTACATTTCCCGACGCTGTGCTAGTTAACACGGTGCGCAGCTTCATGCAAACATGTTTTGTTTGCGCTAGTTGGCGTGATGCACAACTCCATGCAAAGCCATTGCACTAGTTAAAGCAGCGCTTAGCTATGGGCAATTATTCTTAAATGTGCTTAATACTGGTAAATGTTGCTTAGCAGTGCTTCACATTGCTTAAGATAGGTTACTTATGCATTCATTAGTATGCATGACTGTTTCACCTTTTTATATATATTTAAAATATCGTTCACTACTACATAGGCCATTTCAATGCATTTTACTAAAATGTAAAAGGTAAATGTCAGGAATCATTTTTATGCACAAATTTCCTACAGAAAATGGAAAGGGGAGTGGTAGGACTTCAACCGGAAATGCCTCCTCTTTGTGCGAATGCTCTACCACTACACTATTGCTATTTGGCTTAATTTGCATATAAGTGGTTTATTATCCTCTTCGATGTCTAAACTGCTTACTGTAGCTAAGCAATGGGCACACCCACACACACACACGCAAATACGGGCAGCTATATCGGGAATAATAAAAAAAAAAATGTTTTACATTTTATTTCATTTGTACAGGGGTTTTAAATGTGGGAGAGTGTAGTGTTGGGGGTATGCACATTTGAGCAGACTCGCTCATATCTGGAGACATTTGCTGATTTAGGCACTTGCAGGGGCATGGATATTTGGACTGCTCGGCAGTCTGACACGCCCCCTGCACTCGTGCATGCTCCGTGTTAGTCTTAGAGTTGAGTCAGCGCACCCTCATGAATATGCACGGAGCGCTGATGTCATATTCTTAGGCTGCAGTTTCTGTGTAAGACTTATTTAGTCTTACACAGAGGATTACTGAATCCCGGCCTGTGTCTTTTGCCATATTGGTCAAGACAGAATGCAATGAGTATAAGGTTTATATTGGTGACTTGAAGGGAGATATTTATATGTCTTAAATCTAAGGACTAAATGTCAAATATTTTATGTCCCTTATACAGGTGTTTTTATTTCCTTTGATATCATTTATGAAGTATCACTTCAAATAAAGTATTGGCAGTCCTAATAAATAATGTGGCAATTTAATGATTATGGACCAGATTCATGAACACCTATATACACACTTTATGGTCAACTTTCTGAGTGACTAGTGCTTTCTAGTCACTGAGAAATATTACACTAAGTGTACATGTGGTAACCTTTATGAATCCCCGTTCATATTTAAGACTGCAAGGAAATCTAAAATTAGGAGGAAGAAGGTGTGAGTTATGATTGTGCTGTCTGTGTGTACAGTTAGTGTAGGTGTTAATGAATCCCAGGATATGACTTATTTGAAAACAGGTGTTTTAGCACAGTAGGATGTACTAAATGTACAAAAAAGACTAATTATTTGGCCAGCTATAAATTCTTATCAGTACAGACAGTGCTATGTTTTTTAACTGTATTTAGAGAATGGGCAGCCTGTACATTTCAAAATTATTGAAGAAGAAAAATTCTCTACCAGAATGTTAATGCATAGGTAATGCCCACTCAGAAACAGATTCACCACTTCACGGTACCATATTAAACTGCCATGAAGCTCCAGGGTAAGAATTTCCTGTCCTACAGAGATCTCCTTAAGGCCCTATATCTGTACTCAGTCTCCTACAGATTACTGAGAAGTGATCTATGCCTAGCATATAAGGCATCAACAGATCCAATGCTGATGGATCTCTTTACACATCCACAAAATACACAACACCAGAAACACTATATCCAAGGACCTGAACTTTGCCTGAGACAAATAGAACCTGCTGGAGAAACCAATAGGTGTCTCAAATAATCCCCACACTATGGAATAAGCTCCCCATCTATGTGAAGCAGAGTTTATCGCTGACCCTAGTCAAAAGAAACCTTGATCATTGGATGGGAAATCACAAATTCACTGCCAGTCTGGCCTCCATGTCTCAGATGGACAAAGGTTGAAAGTAAGTAAATTAATCCACACTAACATATAGACCCACATAACACTTAGCTACCTCTTTACTAACATATCTCACCATATAGGTGTCCAAGGAACTCAGGGACAAAATTGGGCTGGGTTACATGGCCAGGTTTATAAAGATCCTGATAGTTATTAACATAGCATAGACCTATGAACCTATGAACCTGTGATATAAAAAAGCAGACAGCTACCATTTTCCACTTACCAAACAGGGAGAGTTATAGTGCTTTGCATTTTATGTTTTTTTAATTTATTTGCTCACAGAGAGACATATGAGGTACTTCTGCTGTGTGTGTGTGTGTGTGTGTGTGTGTGTGTGTGTGTGTGTGTGTGTGTGTGTGTGTGTGTGTGTGTGCGTGTGTGTGTATGTATGTAAATATGTGTGTGAGAGAGATATAGACAGACAGCCAGTGGCGGCTGGTGACTTCAAATCAAAGGGGGCCTGCAGGAGACAGCTGAATGGGTGGGGCCAATACAAAAGAGATGTTGCCAACTAGAAAGGGGTGGAGCTATGCTCAAAATCACAAAAACTGGGGCTTTAATTAAATATGCTGCCTTGGGTGCCAAACTGTTATTATGAAAGTCCAATCAAGATAAAATGAAGTGGAGAAGAACAAAATATTTCATTGCATTGGCTACATGACAGCTTACTTAATATCTAGATGGAAACAAAAAGGTTGTGAGGCATGAAAAAATAAATTACTTTTTATATACATTACTGGAATGCCAGTCAAAATCAATTACAAAAAACAAGCAGCACTCACCTCAAACCACTTCTCCTTGCACTGCAGTTCTAATTATAATTTATATTCAGCTTTATAGAAGTACCAAGTAACATGCTGAAAGTATTGATCTCTGTGATACCCCCACTTGTAAAAATGTTTCTTATCCAAAAAAGACTTGCTGCCTGACAACAACTATCTACTTGCTTCATGGGGAAAACATGATCAAAGTAAAAAATTAACAGCACACAAGAAACAAGCTCAAGATAAATTGCTTAAAGGATTACTGCACAGGTTATGGACCCTACATGATAGATTGGCATTCTCTTTAGTTTACAGGTAAAGCTTGAAAAGATGACTGCAAGTCTCCAACAAATGTAATGAGCTTTTGAAAATACTGTAATCCTGTCCTTTATTACAAATACTGTCATATGCATTTTAATACCTAAGGCTTATACGTTATCTAGTTATGTAAATATTCTCTGCATGGCAAAAACAAAAAGGCTTTCAATGTTGGTAATTCTTTAACAGTATGCTTATTAAAGCTTACTTGCATCTTACCATCCCAAACAAGCTTACCTGATGATCATTAAAGCATTGCTACTTAAACACAGAGCAACAGGCACTGCAACAACATGCATTTTCTGAATAATAAAAAGCATAAATCAACAGTATAAAAAGGACAGGTGAAAAGTCATTGTAGTACTTGCATCTACCTTGGATGAGGGGATACTCTGCACACTTACACTGCATAACTGCTCCTTGCCTTGCCTGGACACATCCAGAGTCACTACATGGGGGAGTGGGGTGCAACAAGTATGTCACAATTTGAAATGTCTCTGACTGACGGTGATAGCCCTGACATATTTATTATACCTCTCAACCTCGGAGCAAGAAATCTGGACAAAGCCATGAATAGAAGTGGGAGAAAGGCCCAGAAATAAGGACAATTTTTAATTATTGCTCTTATAAACTTAGAAAGATAATAGAATAGTAGGTCTTGCATTAGTATGAATTTTCTAAAGGGCATGAAATATGAAACTCACGTCTGTTATTATTTTCTAACTTCAATCTTTAATGATTTGCTACTATTTTGCCAGAAAAACACAATTTTATGAAAAATGGACCAAACGTGTGATGCAAAAATATAAAATAGCCACACAATACAGCTGGAAACCTGTCAAAGAAGGGACACTTTGTTTTAATATTAGTACTAAGTTGAGCAGCTGACAAAATAAGAGAATCTACATGCATTTCTGAAATAAAAATAATCTATAACTCTGATCATTGCAATTATTTATTAATTGTAAACCTTCCACATTTTCTTCCAGAAATGCCATTTTGTGGAGGGAATACTAGGGGTAGAGCAACATTTTGAGCCAAATTCAGGAGCAGTTGAGATATTTGGATATACCTAATTATATAAAGTGATTTATTTGTGTGTATTGCTCAACCTCTTAATGCAGGAAATATGGACAAGGCCAAATATATTGGGGGAACATACAAACAGTACTAAAAATTGCTCTTGTATAAACTTAGATAGTTGATAGAATAACAGGTCTTGCTTTAGCATGCATTTTTCTGAAGGGTATGAAGTCTGAAACTCAATGTCTGTCATTATTTAGTGACTTCATTCCTAAATAATTTGCCAGAAAACCACAAATTGTATGAGTAACAAACCAAAAATAAGAAGCAAAAATCTATTCATTCTGTGAAAATATGGACAGTTGAGAGATATAGTTCAGCCTGGGCTGTCTTTGAGTTTGTTGCTCACCCTTCTCCCCCTCACAAAATCATGGTCAAATGGGGCCTCCCCTCTGCAGCCATGCCAATGTCTCCATTACTTGGCTATTTCACCCCATTTACCATAAACACTGTAATGTGCATACTGCTTTACTTCTATTTGGATTTCATTTAAAAGTTTTATTTTACATTTTAAAGTACAAACACTAATAGCCATCTGCTAAACAAAGCAATGCTGTCTCACAATGAAAATAGACTTAGCATTAAAACTTCTCTGCCCTTGAAACTCACATTCATTGAAACAACATTGAAACCCACATTCAAAGAAAATACATCTAGCCAGTGGCAGATAAAGATTAACTTTGGGCTGTTTTCAAATCATAGGCTCCTTGCAGACAAAACATACATGTGTTCTTTGATACACCTTCCTGATTGTATTAAATTATATTCCTTGCATACAGTTGTTAGAGGGTGTTTCAAAATTATTGTTTTGAACATTTTTCCAGTAAACAATGAAACAAAATGCATGCACCAATAATGACAAAACTGCCCAATTCAGAACATTTCCATCATAAAAGTCTACTCAAACTTCTACAATCCACCAGTACCAGTAAATATGTACAATCTCTGCAAAAGTAAAAGTCATCTAAATAATTCCACATTAAAAAGATCCATAACTAATGAAGAGGTTGCTGCTAGCAAAGAACTTTATATTTCATTGTTTCATCTACAAATAAAGTGCCTGTTTCCCTTGAGGAATAACTTGCCTATGTCACATTAAAAAAATGATAAGCTAGTAATATTGCAATAGGGAATGGATGGCAAACTGATAACATGTTCATAGTTACTAGGTATCTCTGCAAAAGAGGACATTCTCAGGACTGCAACATCCACTCCCTTTAAAAGTACAACGCAGTACAGTATCAGCAATGCATCTACATACCGTGAGTGTAGAACTAACAGCCTTCTTCATGAATAGCAAGTATTCAACCTTCTATGCTATTAAAAATGCAAGCAGACTCAGCATAAGTGGTACTAAACTTTTCTTCCCCTGAAGCTCTCAGCTCCTCGTAAAATCATCTCGACAATCAACTGTATCTCTCAACTTTGCAGCACAAAAAATCTGGAAAAAGCCAAAATTTATAGGGGAGGACAAAAGCCCCCAAACCAGGGACTCATTTTAAACATTGCTTGTATAATCTTGGAAAATTCCTAGAATACAATGTTGTGTTACCACCATGCATTTCACTGCCAAATCCTGAACCCAGTACCCTGTGCTTTACAATCAGAGTAACATACCACTTTGCCAAATCAGTTGTTTCTTGAAAGGCAGGAAGACCTTAGAGTTAAATGGCTATCATTTAGTGAATTCAGTTCTCACCATAGCTCTCAACCTTGTAGCACAAAACACATTGACAAAGCCAATAATGGGGGAATACAGACCTAAAAATGGGGAAACATTTCAAATATTGATCTTATAAACTTAGAAAATTGCTAGAATAAAGGGTTTTGTGCTACCATGTACTTTCTGAAGAATATGAAGTATGAAATTCAAATGGTTGTCATTTTTAGTGGATTCAAAATCCAGAAAACCACAGATTTTATGAGGAACAGAACAGAACAAAAATATGAGGCAAAAATCTGAATAGTTTTCACAAGTGGTTGTGAGTAGGGAATTCAGGCTCTTGCTACCTGCACCCAAGATACAGGGTTTGAGCCTGAGTTACTCTCTCTAGCCACCAGGTATATTTAACTGGAGCATTTCACACACACACACACACACACACACACACACACACACACACACACACACACACACACACACACACACACACACACACACACACACTGCCATACCTGAGTTTGGAATTGTAGCAGCTTCATTCTACAAAGTCTCATCTTTCTGCAGCAGTCCCTTCTTCCTATCTACAAAGTCCCATCTTCCTGCAGTTCAAAATAATACAAAGTCCTTTCTTCCCACAAAAGCAGCTATCCATATGTGCCTGCAGATGTTGCAGTTTGATCCCCTTCCAATCTATGTGGTTGTAACAGCATAGACTTCTGGGCATCTGTACTCTGATGCCTTCTTTTCATAATCTGGACTGGTTAAACAGCAGTTGGGATTCCCACATGCATGCGCAGAGTTCTGGGAACTCACTGAGCATGCATGCTCAAAGTTCCAGGACTCTCAGCTAATTATTTTATTTATTTTTTCTTTTATTTTACAGTTGGGGGGTGCAGTCCAATAGCATAAGCTACTCCTAAATAATTCCACATTAAAGAGATTTGAAACTACTGAAGAGGTTGCTGCTAGCAAACAACTTTATATTTCATTGTTTCATCTACAAATAAAGTGCTGTTGCCCTTGAGGAACAAATTGCCTATATTACATTAAAAATGATAAGTTAGTAATATTGCAAAAGGGAATGGATGGCAAACTGATAACATGTTCATAGTTACTAGGTATCTCTGCCAAAGAGGACATTCTCAGGACTGCAGCATCCACCCCCTTTAAAAGTACAACACAGTACAGTATCAGTAATGCATCTACATGTTGTGGGAGTAGAACCCACAGCCTTCTGCATCAAAAGCAAGTATTCAACCTGTTATGCTATAAACAGTGCAAGCAGACTCAGCATAAGCAGCACTAAACTTCTCTTCCCTGAAGCTCTCAGCTCCTTGTAAAATCAATTTAAACTCAACTGTATCTCTCAACTTTGCAGCACAAGAAATCTGGAAAAAGCCAACATTTATTGGGGGGGGGGGGCAAAAGCCCAAAAACCAGGGACACATTTTAAACATTGCTTATATAATCTTGGAAAGTTGCTAGACTAAAATGTTGTGTTACCACCATGCAATTCACTGCAAAGTCTTGACTCCAGGACACTGTGCACTACAGTCAGAGCAATATAACACAATGCCATATCAGCTGTTTCTTGAAAGACAGGAAGACTCAAACTTAAATGGCTATCATTTAGTTAATTCAGTTCTCACCGTAGCTCTCAACCTCTTAGCACAAAATACCTGGACAAAGCCAATCATGGGGGAATACAGCCCCCAAACATAGTCAGTGAATTCAGTTCTCACAATAGCTCTCAACCTCTTAGCACAAAACAAATGGGACAAAGACAATAATGGGGAAATACAGCCACACAAATAGCGACAAATTTCAAATATTGATCTTATAAACTTAGTAAATTATTAGACTAAAAGGTTTTGTGTTACCATGTATTTTCTGAAGAATATGAAGTCTGAAATTCAAATGCCTGTCATTATTTAGTGAATTCACTCCTTCACAAGTTACAAAAATCCAGAAAACCAAAAATTTTATGAGTTACAGAACAAAACAAAAATATGCTGCAAATATCTGGACAGTTTTCACAAGTTGTGGCAGGTAGGGAATTCAGGATCTTGCTACCTGCACCTAAGGTACAGGGTTTGAGCCTGAGTAACTCTAGCCACCAGGTATATTTAACTGGGGCATAATACACACACACACACACACACACACACACACACACATACTATATATATATATATATATATATATATATATATATATATATATATATATATATTCCCTTGGAGTATTCCTGGAGATGAACCAAAGTGTACCTGTATATCCCCTTGCATTCCAAATTCCCTTCCCTGCAGCGAGAGCCAATCAGTAGCTATCTGATTGCAAACATTGCAGTCCGATCTCCTTCCAGTCTATGCAGTTACAAACCACATAGACTTCTGGGCATCTGTACACTGATGCCTTCTGTTCATAATCTGAACTCGTTAAGCAGCAGTCTGGATTTACAGTAACCCAGGACTCGCCGAGCATGCATGCATGCGCAGTTCAAGTTCCAGGACTCGCAGCTAATTATTTTATTTTTCAGTTTTACAGCTAGGGGGGCTGCAGTCCTGCAATCCAATAGCATGAGCCATCCCTGCAGAGAGCACATAGTAATATCTGTGAGGGTTCTTCCTTAACAGTAAGGGTTATGATATATTTGAAAGTGGTTGATTAGGCCAGTGTGAAGTATTGCCTACATGTGAGATTTTATTTTTTTTTTGTTCACTGATGATTGATATAATGATACTAGGTTTTCTAATTAGGTTACTAAATGACTATATTTATAAATAGCAGGTATAGCTCAGATATTTCTCATTGTGCAGAGATTTGTGATAACTGACAGATTGATTCTAGGGAGTATCACTGGATTGACATTGAGCCATATTGTAATTATACATTTATAGTAGTTGGTAGGAGGCTACTTGTATATAATAATTATGGTCCTATGGGATGAGATATGGTTTACCTTAATTGCTGGACAAGACAATGGGGGTTTCATAAAGGTCACTGCAATGAGTACACCTGGTATTACTATACTTGTGCCACAATAGCACCTATAACAGTAAGGAGATTTTGGGGGGAAATGACTAGACACTGGGATGTACTCTAAAATCTTGCACCTTATCAGCACTTACACTAGTATTTGGATTGGGGATGGGGAAACCATTAGACACCAGGAATATGACTTGCAACATGGGACTGCCACTTTCTGTGATGGCCTAGGACCACGAAAGGGAAAGGACAGAAAATTCAGGGACAGGTACAGAGACTGTGGTGTGTACATGTGGATGTGTAGGTGTTTTGTGTTAGAATCTGTACTGTGTGTGTGTGTGTGTGTGTGTGTGTGTGTGTGTGTGTGTGTGTGTGTGTGTGTGTGTGTGTGTGTGTGTGTGTGTGTGCACATTGGAGAAGAACTGAGTGAAGAGGCATGCCTGTGCCTACATGGTGCGTCCACAGTAGTTAACTCTGATCCAGAGACTTGCCAATGGCTGATAATGAAGTATTTCCTTGTTGCAGTTTACATGTTTCTCTAAATCTCTAAATATCACACTGTGAAGCAGTGCCTTTGAAGTATGAGCCTTATAAATCCCCAGAATATTACCATTGAACCTTATAAATCCCCAGAATATTACCATTGAGCCTTATAAATCCCCAGATCATTACCATTGCTTAACACTAGGTATTAAACCATATGCATGCATAGAATGGTTTATTCATAAATGGACATGTCCAGTCCTTGTCCAACTTAGGGTGCTTGCTTGCCAGTTTGCCCTGATTTTTTTCTTCAGAATTTACTGCAGCAACACTGGACCAGTGATGGTAGACTTAAACGAATGTTGATGACAGTGGCTAGCTTTCCATTAAAAGGTAAAAGGTCACACAGAGAAAACATTCAGTAAAAAATTTGAAAGATCCAGTTAAGCTAGGGTCTTCATGCTGTAATAACTTAAACATCCTGTAGGGGTAGCCTGTGGGAATTATGCAAATAACAGGTTAAGTTACATACCAGTATTTCAGCTGCATGGCTTTAGAAACCGCATGATCTTTTTTTCTTTTTTTAATTTTTATAGATAAATTCAAACCAATATAGTCAACTCCACTAGCGGGAGGCTATTTCTGAATGTAGACTGGGTGACTCAGTAGTCCTGTTATAAGAGAATTACAGCTTTTCTCCTGTGCTGCTTGCACAAGGCATACTGCAACTAAGAAGAAATGAAGATGAGGAAGGAAGTGCATGGAGCTAGAAACATGAAATGGGCCTTAAGAAGACATTTTAAATTTAGTGAACCTTGGCCAGATTTGGAAATTGTACCTTACACTTTGACTAGCAATCAAGTTGGCTGTTTTTTTGTCTTTACATGTACTTGGTACTAGGTGTTTTCACAAATTTATAAATTAGATAATTGGTGATGATCTTGGTATGGATTATTGCTGCAACAAGATGGAACTGTATTTGTTTATGACTGTTTGGCACCCGAGAATGAAGTGCTAAATTCAGGATTGATTGTGTTTTATTTGGGAATCTATCAGTGAGTTAAATTTGCTTATGAAGTTAGTATATTTATTTGACATCAGTACAGGATTTGTAATTTTCATCTTGGTGCATCAAAACAGGAAAACCTGTTATAAGAGTAGTGCATCTGCTGTATCTTGCTGTACTGACATTTCTTGTGTGAATAATATATTTTTTATTAAGATGTTAAAACTTCATACTTGACAGATTTTGAAATATTACAACACTAGAATTTTGTTAATTTTTGAAGACTTTATTCTACTTATGTGACAGAGAATTCCTGATGTGTTAATGTTATACTTTCTTGCAAGATATTACATTCTTAGCATAGGGGCAACTAGGAAAAGCAAAATAAAGCTTTAGGGGATGGTGGGTCTGTTATTGAAATGTAGTGTAAGCACTTCCTAAAGTTGCTTAAAATAAATTTCATGTATCCCAAACACAAACATACATTTCAATACCAAATGATGTATATCAAAATACTGATGAGCATGTATCTGATGAACATGAATGGTTATCTTTTTTTCTGAATGATTTTGTTTCTCTTAAAATCATGCAGAAACAGATATGTCAGACTGTAATCACATGCCCACCAAACATTCATCAAGTCATATTAATCATATTACCATACTTTTATATTTACTTAAATAATTATCATGAAAATATAGCATTGCTTTAAAGCAGAACCATATCTATCTAAATACAATATTCATATCAGCTTGTAGTAGAACTAATAGGATGGACAATAATAATTATTTTCCTTTAAATAACAAAAAGGAAAACAAGCCAAACTTTCATAAACCCCTCCATTGCTAGTGGTCTTCATTCTAATATCCTCCTTCTAAGACTCTGTGTACTCAGCAAACACTGAAAGTAGGAAGGAGAAAAAAAAAGAAACCTGCATACTTGTAGCACAAGCTCACACTGCACTGTATTTATTAAAAGGGTAGCTACCAAAATTATATCAATAGACAAGAATGTCATATTACTACTAAAAGATATTTAGACCAATTGGTTGTGATATTATTGCCATTCCCTCAGAGTTTTGCAGATTTATTATATTACAGATTTCTACCAGAGCATCTTCACCGATTGGGAGGAACATGATTTCCAATTACAGGTTATCATTTTGGACTAGCATGAAGTGACATCTTTTATGCATGTTAATATTTTAATCTAAATAAAAAAGCTCCTTAGTCAATTGTAGCTGTGATTCCAGGGCTTCTTGCAGATGACTCTCAATGCTTCTTTAGATTTTAGTCAATTGTGGACAGTTCAAAACAACCTAGGAACTTATCTCCACATTGGGACATATCTAATGGTATAGATAGTCAAAGAGAAACTAAATGTTAACCAGTTTGGTAGAGATTTTATTCCAGAGTGAAGGGAGCCTCTGCTTATGAATCTGTCCTCCAGCATGTCCTATTTATTTCAGTGTTGAGGTTCAAGTCTCTCGTAGCTCGATGGGATTTGATTTTCTGAGGTGCAGCATATCCATTAATTCCGGTTGGACATGGCTTTATACTCCAGGCACAGATCGCCTCTGAGCAGGCGGTATGCCACTGAGTAGAGCTGGAGTTTCTTTAACCGGGCAGCATATGGCATCTGTTTGAGACCTTTGATCCTCTTGGTGAGGTACTTTTGGGGTCTTTCCAGTTGCTGCAGGTGTCTGGTAAGGCACATCCCAAAAGGGGCATTGTACTCAATTATGGGCCTGATGAGGGATGAGTAAAGAGGCACGATGACCTCCCCTGATCTAGATGTGAATCCCTTCATGATTAGTGAGCTATATAAAATGTTTTTCTAACCACTTTGGCCACATGGTTGTCAAATGAGAGATTGCTATCAACTTGGGTCCCCAGGTCTCTAATTATTTCTTCCGTACTTAATGGATTATCACCTATGTGGTAATTTGTGGGCACTTTGTTTTTGCCAAAGGGGATGACTATACACTTTTTGGCGTTTAGCTTGAGGCCATGGCTCTGGCACCAGTTGTCTGTTTCTATGAGGCCCTTTTGGAGGATGCTTGTGTCAGCTGGAGAGTCGATTATAGCGCCCAGTTTGCAGTCATCTGCGAACTTGGTCAGCCACAGTCCTTCCATGTTTGCCTGTACCTCCGAGAAATATATACCAAACAGGAGAGGTCCCAGGACTGAGCCTTGTGGGATGCCACTTGTAACTGGCTTGGAGTCTGACATGGCTCCAGCAATTCTAACCATGTGGGTTCTGTCCTTGAGCCAGTTTGCAACCCATCTAGTGACATAGGGTTTATATTTAAGCAGGTGAGCTTATCTATAATGCCCGAGTGGGGTATTGTATCAAAGGCTTTTGCGAGGTCCAGGTAGGCTGTGGACCACCTTCCCTCGTCAATGGCCTTGGTGACTGTTTCAAAGAAATCGACCAGGTTTAAGAGGCAGGATCTGCCTTAACAAAGCCGAACTGGGTAGGATCCAGTGTCTGTAGGTCCCCAATATCTTTTTTTATGAGGTCCATGATGATCCTTTCCATAGCTTTGCAGACCAAGCTAGTCAGGCTTATAGGGCGATAGTTTCCAGGATCCGTTGAGGCACCACCTTTGTGGAGAGGGACCACTGTTGCTGTACGCCACTCTTTGGGTACATATCCTGTGGTAAGGCTGAGATTGAACAGTAGTTTTATGTTTGGGTTTAGCTCTTCTTGGAGTTCATGTAGGACACAGCCCGGACACCTGGTCCCATTGATGCTGTGTTTTTGCTTTGGAGAGGCTCTTACCTGAGCATCTGAGATGTCAGGCAGCACTCTGCTGGGATAGATATTTGCCCTTTTGGTGAGGGGGGGGGAGTTTGCGCTGAACCTGTCAGCTAGGATGTTGGTAATGTCTGTGGGTTCGGGTGTATTTTTGTCATTTTGTGCTAATTCTGAGCATAACTGGGAATTTACACCCAGGTTCCTAACATAACTAAAGAAAGCCTTGTGATTATCCTTAGTGTACTGTGTAATTTTTCTCCGGAAATGGCCTTAGACAATTTTATGAGTGCCCATAGTTTTTGCTAACACCGATCAGAGATGCCTTTCCTTTTTGGGATTTTGCTCTATCATGTAGTAGCTTCCTCCTTCTATTGTATAGTTTGTTTATGGCTGGCATCCACCAGACAGGACGCCTGCCTTTGGAGGATTGGTTCTTGGTTTTATTTGGGATGATGATCCATGCATTCCTGAAGGTGTTCATAGAATGCTTTATAAAGGATTCTAATTATTTTCCACAGGCCCAGGGGCTTTGAAGGATTCCACTTCAGTTTTGAGGAGTGTGAAATTTGCTTTAGAGAAGTTTTTCATTGTGGTTTTCTGGGCAGGGGGTGGGGTCGGGATGTGAATATCCAGTGAGAGTAGTTTATGGTCTGATCTTACCAGTGAGGGATACACTTCTGGTCTGGAGCATAGAGTCCCCATGTTGGTGATGATCAGGTCCAGTATGATTTCCCCTCTTGTGGGAGTGGTAACAAGTTGTTCCATAGTATTTGAGTTTATAAATTCTAGGAACCTTTGAGCTAGGGTGTTGGAGCTAGAGTAATTCTCAAAACCACCTAGGAACTTATCTCCACATTGGGACATATCTAATGGTATAGATAGTCAAAGAGAAACTAAATGTTAGCCAGTTTGGTAGAAAAAAATAGATGTAGGACTTTCCACACATAACCAGTCCATTGTATTGACCTAGCTTTATCAGAGAATTATTTCAAAAGTGACTCATTCCTCCTGTAAATACCTCTCAGTTTTTTTCTCCTACATATTTCCAAAGTGTGGAGGTTTAAATCCTTCTACAGTGCTAAGGACTCTTATGAGATGGGATACCAGAATTTGACTATACATTTCCCTAGATAGCAACTGGACAAACAATTAGCCATCTCACTGCTCTATGATCTCTTCTAGCCCTCCTCCCAAATAAGTTGTAAATATTTATAAAAGTCCACTGATGGCAACTAGAAACTAATTTTTAACCTTACTAAAACGAACAAAACCCTTTTCTTATTCACTCCTGTTCCAAACAACCCACAATCTCTTTAATTCTGAGAAATACAGATTCAAGCATTGTTGCAACAATAAAAAGATTGGCAACATTTGTTTAAAGTCAGGATGCAACTCCCAATGACTTTAATCTTTCTCTCACCATTTGAAAATATAAACTGTACTTTATGAGAAGTTTTCCATCCAGAAATTTTGCTTCTCAAAACATCATCCCTATCCTGCATTTGGGGCATCCTCCAAGCTCTGTCTTTTTCCATGAGATATGAATAGCTCCATCCTGACAGCAAATCAAAATATCTACATTAATAGAATGCACCTTCTCTGGCAACCGTATAATCCTAGCATTGACTTAGAGTGATGCTATCAGTAACACATGTGTTATGTTCAGTGGTTTACTATGGTAAGGTCAAAGTGGGTTAGGTTGAACCCACTTCAGTCAAAGTCCAGAGGCCGAACAGCGACAATGCCAAACTTGACATTGTCATAATATGAATCTTGCCCCTATCTCGATCCATGTTAATGCCCATTTGGAAGTCAAAGACGAGTCATATTTTGACAATGTTGTATTTCAACATTGTGATTTTTCACGGACGTGGGTCAACGAGCCCATCTTTTGATGGGGTCTGGTTCGCCCATACCATAGTAAACCATGTTCAGCACCTGATATACATACAATCATTTTATAAACAATGCCATTCACATGGCCATTAAGTATTGCTCCAAAGAAGGACAAAGCCACTTCCTTCTTAAAATATAACTTGCAATTTTTATTAATTAATTAAAGTTATATTTCAGATCACTGAATATGATCATGTTTCTTCTACCCTGAAATACATGTTTTGTATCACAGGTAAAGGGAAATGTATTCTTCTACTCTTGACAGAACCTGCTTTGAGTTCACCTTATAGCAAAATAATAAAAAAAAAAAACAATTCAAAAGATCTCAGTACATCCTGCAATTTATATTGATAGGTTTTGTTTCACAAAAAATTATGCCACCACATCATCTGAAAATAAATAAGCTTTAAGCAGCTCCCATTCAGTCATGATATCTACTGTATCATGTTACTGCCTAATTACATGTGGAGAAAATAAATTACAATACAAATAAGATCAGTTATAAGAGGCATCCTTGTCTTGTTCCTCAGCCCAATTTAAAATGACCAGAGATATGTTACCTGATTTCAAATACTGTAAAAACTCCCTCATAAATATAATGCAGCAGTGTTTCCTCACTTTTGGGAAACTCAAAGCTCTCCAAGACAACTAGCAAACACTTCCAATGCAGTTTATTGAAGACCTCTGCTGCAAGGCAGATAAACTCCATTTAATAGTGTAATCGATTCACACTAAATACATCTAATGACATTAAATTAAAAAAAAAATGTGGTGGTTTGCCACAGTGCCATACTCTGCATTTACCAACTCCAATATCATAGTTTGCAACTTATATGCCAACAGTTTGTTAAATAATTTACATTCATCTTTAAAATGAGAAGTTTTCATCTATGAAACAATGTTTTCCCTTAAGAACAGCATAGTAGCTGGCATCTGCCATGGAGGGGGGCATTTTCAATTCTTCAGTAAATCTGAGTCGACATGCAGGAAATCTTGTTACATTAACTCATCCATATCAGAATAAACTATACGCTTAAAAACAGCATGCAGTGACATTCTTAAGCTTCAGTATTTGAAGGGGCAGTTATTTAACTTAAAATAAAGCTAATAATAACTCTCCTTAGTTAGTTACCAAAATCTGATGTTATATTTTCCTTAAAAACCTGTACATAACCTCAGTTTGAGCATCAATAGGAAACTACAGAATTCTTATAAATACTGCTCATATGTCTCTATGATTTTAATTTTATCATATACAATATTTGACTCATCAACTTTTAAGGCCATGATAGTGTTTCATGTATCTGCATGCATTTTGTAAAACTCAGAACAATGTTCCTAGTGGCACATGGAAATTGGTCTTTGTAATACGATCATAACTTCTGAATGGGCTTCTAGATTTTGTGGTGCAGTGTTTATATTCCTGCCATTAATTCCACATTTTTTTATTTATTATCCTTTTTTACAAAGCCTTTCACTCTTGATCCTAAACGGTGAACAGATTTCTACGTGTAGGCAGTGGTGGAGCTAGCTCTAAAAAGAGCTGTTTTAGCCCTGTGGGCAGCTGGAGCTCTATATAGAGCTGTTACAGATCTCTATGAGCTCTGAGAAGAGCTGTTTTGTGTTTAGAATGCCCTTTCGGGCAGATGTGGTAGTTCTAAAAAGAACTGTTTTGTTTGGTTCACGGCTGTGTCTGTGCCTCCGGCTGGTCTTACCAAAGCTGATACAGATTTCTGTGAGCTCTGAGAAGGGCCAATTTGTGTTTTGAATGCCTGTTCAGGTGTTGGTGGTAGCTCTAATAAGAACTTTTTTGTTTTATTCTTCAAAGTGTCTCTGGTTGCTCTTACCAGAGCTTTTGCAGATCTCTGTGAGCTCTGAGAAGAGCTGTTTGAGGTACTGTGAGCTCTGAGAAGAGCTGTTTGGTGTAAGGTGCAGATCCACGTGAGCTCTGAAAAGAGCTGTTTTGTGTATGGACACAATGGGCTCTGGGAAGAACTGCTGTTGTGTCCTTCGGTGTTCCACGGTGGTGTCGATCTCCGTTGTCCTTCTTGTTGAACAGATCTTCGGTTCTTTTGCTATGTGTGACTCCTAAAAAGGACTATTTGTGCACTCCCCAAGCGCTGGTCAGAATGACCTGAGAGCTGTTGCTGTGCTGCTTTTATGCTCCTGTGGAGGGAGCGTGGTTGAGAGATGTCCAATGAGAAGTGACTAGTTGGGGGTGTGGCCTTAGTAGGCCTACAAGGTGAAGACGGACCTGGTTGGAAGCATCTCATTCCTCTTATTTAGTTCCTTTTTATTAACCAGCTACTTGTTCATATGTGCCATTCCTAACCTCTAGCAATGCGTTGGAGCCTTTTGCTTTGTCACGATTATACCTATGTTTGAAAAAAAACTGTACTAAAACTTAAATTTAAATGTAAATGTAACCAAAAAATAAAAAAATAAAAATAAAAAATAATAAATGATAAAATAATAAAAAATAAAAATTAAAAATTAAAATTAAATTTAAAATTAAATTTAAAATTAAAATTGAACTGTAAAACTCTGGGGTTATTGACTATAGTTCTAAATTTAGACTTGCCACTACCATCTGTAAAACAATGGAAGCAAGCTTGGTTCTGAGAAAGATTCTGAGATGTCCGGCGCTTTCGGGGCAGATAGGAAGGTAGCCTGTCTGCCGCTCCTTCATCAGGGAGAGCGTACATTAGGTAGTAAAAAGTTAACTGTAGTTTGATATTGAAATTTTACCTTTTAAATTAAAAATAATTAAAAGTTGAGCTAACAATTGTAACTTTTGTGAGGGCTGATACATTAACTTACTGTAATTTTAGTTCTGCTTATAAACAATTAATGTTCAAAAAATGAATACATTATGCCTTATACCAGTGAGAAAACAGTGAGCGAAATATATAGCATATCTTACTAGGAACCGATTAGTTGTAGTTAGCATGGTTAAGTGCCCTGAGGTTCAGGACTGGGGTGATGGTCTCCATGTATTTGAGACCCGGAGGGTGCCTTGCTTCAAGTTGTATCTGCCAGATGAGTTCTTTTTTCTCTAATCTTGAATTGAAGTCCCCATTGAAAGGGATCTTCTCCAGCTGTTCGAGTATCAGGAACTTAAATCTTTCATGTCCTGTTTTTTTTGTTGCGTGTGTTGCTAGTTTATTTGTCGGTATCTTGTGCCTGATGTCGTATAGGTGTTTGGCAATCCTGGTTTTGAGGGCATTGATGGTCTTGCCCACGTAGCAGGCTTGACATTTGCAGCAGTTTGCTCTGTAGACCACACCTTCTGTGTTGCAGCCTCTGAATGCTCTAGTGGTTATTGTTTTTTTGTTGTTGGGGCAGTAGAAGCGGTCCGTGCCTGCCATGTATTTACAGTAGAAGCAGGGGGATAAGTCACTACACGGATAGGTGCCGTATCTGTCAAGTTGTCTTGGTGGGGGTCTCTCGAGGTGGTCTTTTAGGTTGGGTCCTCTTTTCATCATGAACCCTGGTGCTTCAGGGAAGATGTGTCCAAAAGATCT
Source organism: Protopterus annectens (assembly GCF_019279795.1). Classification (NCBI taxonomy): domain Eukaryota; kingdom Metazoa; phylum Chordata; order Ceratodontiformes; family Protopteridae; genus Protopterus; species Protopterus annectens. Next base: position 398,792,165 of record NC_056742.1, on the reverse strand, counting down.
GTTTGAAGTGATGATGGTCCAGTTTTCATGGATGATCTTTTGTATGTCCTTATAGTCCGTGGAGAAATGTAAAATAAAGTTGAGCCTATATTTGTTTTCATACCTGTTTTAGTCCCTAGGCTCTGTTGAAGTATGAATGGTTTTTCCTTTCTGTTGTTCGTGATGGGGTCCAGAATCTGGTGTAGAGTCCTGTCCGTGTAGCCTCTGGCCAGGAAATCATTTTCCAGGTCTTTAATGTTGTGGAGAAAGTCGTTAAGGTCTTTGGTGATTCTGGAGATTCTGTCCCTGTAATTTTATCACGTTTCTTTTGAGCTTGTACGGGTGCATGCTGCTGCTGTGGAGTAAAAAGTTTACTCTTGTAGGTTTCCTGTACAAGTTGTGGTTGAAGTCGTTGCTGATGGTGTTCTTGGAAAGGAGCAGGTCCAGGAATTCGACTTGTATTGGGCTGGTTTTGGTGGTGAACCTGAGGAAGCTGGTGCTGCTGTTGATGTGGTCTAGGAAGTCCTGTAGTTTCTGGGGGGTCCCATTCCAAACTAAAAAGATGTCATCAATGAAACAGAAGTAGCACCCCATGTCCTTGTAGAACTCCGAGTTGTATACGTGGTCTTCTTCCCATTTTCTTAAAGCCGTGTTAGCTAGGCTTGGGGCCATGGCTGCTCCCATTGCAATTCCTGTGGTTGGTCGGTAGGTTTGACCATTGAAGCGGAAGTAGTTGTTGTTGAGAATAAGTGAGAGGATTTTTCCAAATTTGTCAGTTTCTCCAATAACTGTTGCATTGTCTTTGTTGTAGGCCTCTACCATTGCCCTGATGCAGTAATCATGTGGAAGCACTGTGTAAAGGGCCTCCACATCGATGGTGACTAAAATGGCTTCTTCTGTGAGGCGAATGTCCTTGATTCTGTTGAGAAGATCCATAGAGTCCTGAATATATGAGGGATTCTTTTCTGCCAGTGGTTTGAGTGAGACATCCATGTATATTGCTACACACACACATTGGTAGGCAAGGTCCCTGGAAAAGTAACAAATGTGATTATGAAGGTACGTAGCAAATCTCTGCAAGGGTGTTAGAAAATGTGATATGACCAAAGGCCGTTGACAGCATATACCATTTTTGAATTTCATATTTTCAGTATTAGCAGAACTGGATCATGGTCAAATGAGTGTCCCCCCCAAGAAGTCCTACCATTATCCCATGACTTGGTTGTCTCTCCTCAGTTACCATAAAAACACTGTCCAAACCTGCCTTTTCACATAATTTTTATATTTTTTTATTTTACAATGAGCACACAGATTTGGATTTAATTTAAAACTATTTCAAATTGTATAGCAAAATGCTGTCAGCCATTTGTTAAACAAACCAGTCTCACACTGAAAACAGACAAAAACTTCTCTTACCTTGAACTTCACATTCACTGAAAATGCATCATGCAAACTAGACGTGCCAAAGTGAGTCAATGTTTCCAATGAATTCTAGATCTGGGACAAATGTTTCATTAGACATGATGAGAGAGTCATTTTCATTTGAGGCATGTTATGTAGGTTTTTAGAATGATGTAGTGGTAAAGCGCCATAAGTAAGTTATTTTGTGAAACCTATAAAATGTGGTCAGTTTAGTGCATTACAAGTGAATGGTAATAAAGTAGCTGTTAGTTGAACAAATCTCAAACATGTATGGGTCAGAATTCTTAAAAGTGGCACTCTGGAATAATAAAACATAACAGAACAATTATGCAACGACCCCCCCATTAATATTCCAAAACATGCACACTGATTGGTCAGTGTGCACGTTGTAAATCAGAGTTATAGTAATGGAAAAAGGTCCGGTCGCCCAGACTTTTTCCATTAGTATAACTCTTTTTTTACAGCAACGGAGAACACAAGATCTCCGTTGCTGTTTAGACACTGCCTCGCTATGTTAAAGGAGTTTAACATAGTGAGACAGCTTTAAAAAAAGTAACGGAGATCTACCTATCTCCGTTGCTTTTTTAAAGGTGTCTCACTATGTTAAATGGGTTTAACATAGCGAGACAGCTTTAAAAAAGCAATGGAGATTCTCTGTTGCTTTTTTAAAGCTGTCTCGCTATGTTAAACTCCTTTAAGATAGCGAGGCACTTTGTAAAAAGCAACGGAGATCTTGCTTTCTCCATTGCTTTTGCCCACAGCTCTGATGTACTGCATAAGCATACACATGTGCAGTATATCAGAACTGCCGCAGAATACCAGACAGCTGCAGAAGGGCAGCAAGGAGGCATTATACAATGCCATTATTTAAGAAAAATAATAATTTTTTTTTCTTAAATAATGTCATTGTATAATAGCAATAACCCACTTCTGGGTGTGAGTAATGCTGGATTTACCCACGGTTGTCTTTGTTTGGCCACTCGGGCTTCGCCCTTGTGACCAAACCACACCAACCGTGGGTAAATCCAGCATTACCCACATCCAGGCATGGGTTATTGCTAAAATATTCCCTAACTGAAATCAAATCACATTTTAAATTTAGAACCCCAGTGTTGCCTTGCCATAGTTAACTGACATGGCTATGCATTGGAAGCACACTGTCTAAGTGCCAAGATATTTTACCTCTTACAGCTCAAAGATCAGGGTTTAATCCTGAACTCTGTTCAATGTATTTATGGAATTTGTATGTTGCTATTAGAATCATACTACTGGAATGACTATAGTAAACATAGCCCTATAATAAATAGGATCTAAGAATGAATCCTTTTACTCACTTAAAACTGATAAGTAAAGTAATAAATTATCTTAGTATGTTATTAAACAAGCATTTTCGAATGCAGTCATTTCTTTGTACCATATTTAAATGCATTGTAATTTCTTTACCCTTTATGACTTAAGGGTCTTGGCATGCTTTCTCCATGTTTTCACCATTATTGATGGTGGGTATGTACGATCATTTGTAATCCTACCCTAATATGATATGCATGTTGTTGTCGATTAATATCTTAACATTCTAACTAAATTATCCAGAGAAGTATTTACAGTCCGATTTCATTTATCCAAATGCAGATCTAATTGTTTAAGCAATTTATCAACGTTGTCACTGCTTTTCAAAGAATGCTTTTGCTAAAATGTTAAAATATGTTTAAATTGCAGGTGTAACACATTCTTTGTGAAACATGCATTAAGAATAATGAATCAGAAATCATGTAATTCAGGTTAATGGTTTCTGAAGGAGAGTTTAACATCAGTATAATTATTTCCACAAACATGTTTATTCCTACTAATACATTCTTAAAAGTAACATTTTTGTTCCAGTTATGGACTTTTCTTTTGTAAGAGGCAATTTTATGAAGCTGAATGGGAGTTAAACAGAATGACTGGATATTAATAAATTGACTCTAAAATGAAATTGTTATTGTTGTCCTGCTTATTTGCATTTAAAGCATGCTTTTCGAGAACTCTTGGGAATTGTAGTTTAATGCACTAATTTCACTTAATGGCTCAGCATTGTATAAAGAAGTAAAAGTACGCCATTGTATACTGTTAAAGTAGTTTTTGATTTATTAAGAGTTTTCACAACTATGTAAGTGCAAACTTGCATTATATGCAACAAACCATTTTTAACTTGATTACAAGCACGCTGTACACTGACTTGGATATGAAGTTTGCTAAAAAAATTACAATTTCTCATCTGATTCTTTATTTGCTAATACCTACAAAATGAACATGGAATGGACATACATAAGATTCTGCTTTTGATTTAGAGAGAAGGAATGTCAATTCATTGCACAAACTATGCTGATACATATTTGCAGTGGATTTTCTTATGTAATGTTGGCTTGTTTTGTCATTGACCAACAGCTCAAAATGCTACACATCAGTTAATGAATAAAAATAGTAATACCTACCATAGTCTTTTCAACGCTAGTGAATCTCTAATCACTTAAAGTGTCACAGTAACAATGCACTTGTAGATTATCCTGGTATTTTCAATACAGTGTGCTTGATTGGTACCCAAATTCCATTTCAGTCTAGTGCCCAGGATGGGGTAATATCTAACTTTTATAATGTGTTGTCATAATCCTCAATGACACAAGTAAAACAAAACAGGGCGATTATTCCAAACTGTACATGTCCAAAGTATCTGTCCTCAATACCAAAATTTAACTTTCAGTAGCTAAATGCAATTGAGAATATATCTCAAAACTGAGTATGTTTAAAATAATGACTTATTGATAATGCATTCTTTCTGTTACAAAACAAAAAATAGCAATCCAGTACTAAAAAGAAAAACAGAGCCCCATAACACACACACACACACACACACACACACACACACACACACACACACACACACACACACACACACACGCACACACACACGCACGCACACACACACACACACACACACACACACACACACACACACACACATACTAATTTGTCTGGAAGAGATGCAAAAATTGTCATATAGTTTTGCACCAGTGGATGGTGATGTGATGCTTAAATGGACCCCATAAGTTACCTTTCTCTTGTCTGCAAACCAGGTTATAAAAGACTGTAGTTGGATAGGTGCAGGCAATTAGTTTGTCATGCTTTACTCATGAAACAATAGTACATTTCCACACTCATAACCAGCAAAAAATATGTTTCTCATTATTTAAACAAAAATGACACCAATTTGTGCTCTACACTGAACTGTACCAAATCCCCATCATCTTAAGTTTACACAATAATTGGCTGAGCATTTCAAGCACTTGTTCCGGGGACACAGTGCATGCCAGCAAAGACAAAAGATAAACATGAAGCAGGACTGACAAAAGAAATCCAACACTCAGTCATCCATGTCTTCTACCTGATTAAATCTCTACAACCATGCAGTGAAGTGAATTTTCATTATATACCACAGGATGTGCATAAAACTCGGACATCAGCAGATGCATTAACTTATACACTTATGCTTTATATACCTCAAATAAAAGGTGTGACTTTGTAAATTGTGTACATACTTAATCAATGAGCAGAAATGTCTGCACGTGCACGTGCACGTGCACACACACACACGTGCACACACACACACACACACACACACACACACACACACACACACACACACACACACACACACACACACACACACACACACAGACACACACATCGCGCACACACACACACACACACACACACACACACACACACACACACACACACACACACACACACACACACACACTTAGTACAGTACTTTGAGAATGTCTTACTCTTAAATGAGTTAGCTTAAATCCTTTTGCTGTCAAGACTGCCAACAACAACACTGTTACAGTGAAGACAAGATGGAAATCCTATGATTCAAAAAGATTTTTGTAAGAACTGATAAAAGAGTAAATTACTGGTGAAGATTGAAACAGACATGAGCTAACTTGACTTACTGATAGTAATATTTTATGCACAGATAGTTGTAGGCTACAAATAGTACCACTGAGACTGAGATTTTGAACATTTATCAACCCTAAAAAGACTCATGCTAATGGGAGCAACACAACATAGCAAGGTTTGTGATGATGCGCATACAGAGGTAAATTAAGGCAGTAGATTATGATCAAAGGGCCATAATGACCCACTGTATGTCTGGTGAGATCTGTAGTTTTACATCATAATGACCCACTTTATGTCTGGTGAGGTCTGTACTGTAACATCATAATGACCCAGTGTATGTCTGTTGAAGTCGGTCTGTACTGTAACATCATAATGACCCAGTGTATGTCTGGTGAGGTCGGTCTGTACTCTAACATCATAATGACCCATTGTATGTCTGGTGAGGTCTGTACTGTGACATCATAATGACCTAGTGTATGTCTGGTGAGTTCTGTACTGTAACATCATAATGACTCAGTATATGTCTGGTGAGGTCTGTACTGTAACATCATAATGACCCAGTGTATGTCTGGTGAGGTCTGCATTGTAACATCAAAATGACCTAGTATATGTCAGGTGAGGTCTGTACTGTAACATCATAATAACCCAGTCTATGTCTGGTGAGGTCTGTACTGTAACATCATAATGACCCAGTGTATGTCTGGTGAGGTATGTACTGTAACATCATAATGACCCAGTGTATGTCTTGTGAGGACTGTACTGCAAAATCATAATGACCCAGTGTATGTCTGTTGAGTTCGGTCTGTATTGTAACATCATAATGACCCACTGTATGTCGGGTGAGGTCTGTATTGCAACATCATAATGACCCAGTGTATGTCTGGTGAGGTCTGTACTGAAACATCATAATGACCTAGTGTATGTCTGGTGAGGTCTGTACTGTAACATCATAAAGACCCTGTGTATGTCTGGTGAGGTCTGTACTGTAACATCATAATGACCCAGTGTATGTCTGGTGAGGTCTGTACTGTAACATCATAATGACCCACTGTATGTCTGGTAAGGTCTGTACTGTAACACCATAATGACCCACTGTATGTATGGTGAGGTCTGTACTGTAACATCATAATGATCAAATGTATGTCTGGTGAGGTCTGCACTGTAACATCATACTGACCCAGTGTATGCCTGGTGAGGTTGGTCTGTACAGTAACATCACAATGATCCACTGTATGTCTGGTGAGGTCTGTACTGTAACATCATAATGACCCAGTGTATGTCTGGTAAGGTCTGCATTGTAACATCATAATGATCCAGTGTATGTCTGGTGAGGTCTGTACTGTAACATCATAATGACCCAGTGTATGTCTGGTGAGGTCTGTATTGTAACATCATAATGATCCAGTGTATGTCTGGTGAGGTCTGTACTGTAACATCATAATGACCCAGTGTATGTCTGGTGAGGTCTGTACTGTAACATCATAATGACCCAGTGTATGTCTGGTGAGATCTGTACTGTAACATCATAATGACCTAGTGTATGTCTGGTGAGATCTGTACTGTAACATCATAATGACCCTGTGTATGTCTGTTGAGGTCTGTACTGTAACATCATAATGACCCAGTGTATGTCTGGTGAGGTCAGTACTGTAACATCATAATGACACACTGTATGTCTGGTGAGGTCTGTACTGCAACATCATAATGACCCAGTGTATGTCTTGTGAGGTCGGACTGTACTGTAACATCATAATTACCCAATGCTTGTCTGGTGAGGTCTGCACTGTAACATCATAATGACCCAGTGTATGTCTGATGAGGTCTGTACTGTAACATCATAATGACCTAGTGTATGTCTGGTGAGGTCTGTACTGTAACATCATAATGACCCAGTGTATGTCTGTTGAGGTCTATACTGTAACATCATAATGACCCACTGTATGTCTGGTAAGGTCTGTACTGTAGCACCATAATGACCCAGTGTATGCCTGGTGAGGTCGGTATGTACAGTAACATCATAATGTCTCACTGTATGTCTGGTGAGGTCTGTACTGTAACATCATAATGACCCAGTGTATGTCTGGTGAGGTCTTTTCTGTAACATCATAATGACCCAGTGTATGTCTGATGAAGTCTGCAGTGTAACATCATAATGACCCAGTTAATGTCTGGTGAGGTTGGTCTGTACTGTATCATCATAGTGACCCAGTTTATGTCTGGTGACGTCCATACTGTGACATCATAATGACCCAGTGTATGTCTGGTGAGGTCTGTATTGTAACATCATAATGACCCAGTGTATGTCTGGTGAGGTCTATACTGTAACATCATAATGACCCAGTGTATGTATGGTGAGGTCTGTACTGTAACATCATAATTACCCAGTGTATGTCTGGTGAGGTCTGTACTGTAACATCATAATGATACAGTGTATGTCTGGTGAGGTCTGTACTGTAACATCATAATGAGCCAGTGTAGGTCTGGTGAGGTCTGTACTGTAACATCATAATGACCCAGTTAATGTCTGATGAGGTTGGTTTGTACTGTATCATCATAGTGACCCAGTTTATGTCTGGTGACGTCTATACTGTGACATCATAATGACCCAGTGTATGTCTGGTGAGGTCTGTATTGTAACATCATAATGACCCAGTGTATGTCTGGTGAGGTCTATACTGTAACATCATAATGACCCAGTGTATGTCTGGTGAGGTCTGTACTGTAACATCATAATGACCCAGTGTATGTCTGGTGAGGTGTGTACTGTAACATCATAATGACCCAGTGTATGTCTGGTGAGGTGTGTACTGTAACATCATAATGACCCAGTGTATTTCTGGTGAGGTGTGTACTGTAACATCATAATGACCCAGTGTATGTCTGGTGAGGTCTGTACTGTAACATCATAATGACCCAGTGTATGTCTGGTGAGGTGTGTACTGTAACATCATAATGACCCAGTGTATTTCTGGTGAGGTGTGTACTGTAACATCATAATGACCCAGTGTATGTCTGTTGAGGTCTGTACTGTAACATCATAATGACCCAGTGTATGTCTGGTGAGGTCTGTACTGTAACATCATAATGACCCAGTGTATGTCTGTTGAGGTCTGTACTGTAACATCATAATGGCCCAGTGTATGTTTGATAAGGCCTGTATTGTAACTTAAGAACAACAATGCACTGAATTTGGTAAGGGCCATACTTTAATATAAACAAAGAAACAAAGAATAGAAAGTATTAGCAATGAAGCGAATATAAATAAAACCAACAAAAAAAAATCCAGTTTAGGGGAAGGAAGGAACTCAAGTAGCTTATCAATAAGGTACCCTTGTCTTAACACTATTTAATAAGACTTCATTAGAACAAATTAAACCTGAAATATAATAGAATGCCAATATCAATGTTGAGAAATATATCTTCTGTAACATCATTATGACCCAGTACAGGCTTGGTTAAGTGAATTCTGTAACATCTGTATATCAAGCAAAACAGACACTGACACTAAACTTTGAGCCTTTGTGAGAAGTTTGTTCAGAGTGAACATCAAGCAGTAAAATTTGTCATATGTTATGCAGATTATTTGTAGAAAGGGAAAAGCATTCCCAAGGCTATAAGCATACTGAAAGATATACACCCCTTTTATACATATTCAAGCAACATGTCGTAAAATCTTCCCAAACACATAAACTTGGTTCTTTTGGGGATTTTGTAAAAGGAACAAAAACAGGTAATCTTTGTGAACATGAGTGACTTGACAAGTCAGTTGTAAAACACAGATGCATAGCAATGTATGTCTTACTGTCCTCTTCAAAAATGTTGGCAAACAGCAGCAGAGCTCACTGCTGATGAAGTACGGCACATTGCGAGTAGCTGGATGGAATGGTACTTTATTTTACTCTTTTACTTTTCTCTTTGGAAATCTTCAGCAATTATTAATGTTGTTGTTCCGTATGTAAATGATATAACTACTGCATTTACAATATATTAATTTGTTTTTCCTTTAATGATCCTAAATCTATGTGCAGAAAGGAAGTATATAATAATGGCAGACAAGGAATTAAGTCTGCATTCAGGTTATCTCAGTTCTAAAATTTACAATCTAATACCGTTGGTGGTAAAGATCCTTAAAGAAACTGCAACCGTAAAAAATGAACGAACACACTGTCATCAGTAATAAGATGCCCGCACATCTAAGGCTGCCTTTCTCAATCAGGACAGTTATGTGAACTTGGCACTACTGTGAGATTACAGTCCATTACATTCCAGAAGCTCCAGGACAAAGCTGAACTTAAAAACAGGATGGAGAGGAATAATTTAAGGTTAGCAGAGTTGTCAGAAGATGTACATATGGGGGATTTAACAAACTTTTTATCTGGAAATCTACCACTCTCCCTAATGTTAAACATCCCACATGATCTTGTGATGGAACATGTGCATAGAGCCTTAAGGTTACTAGGTCAACAAGATCCACACCCACACTCCACATTATTTTTTATTATTTGAGTTATTTAGGCAAAGCAACCATTCTGCGTGTTGTCAAAGAGAGATAAACTCTTTCAATTTATGATGGCATAATGTTCATTTTTACAAGTCTATTCCCCTGCCACTATTCAAAAATTATGGACATTTAAATGAGTACACGAGTTGTGTTATAAAAATACCTACTCAATGCATTTTAAGTGTCCTGCCAATTTACTGATTAAATGGCAAAATAAAAGTTATTTCTTTTCATCTGCTGATGCTCATTTCAATCTACCTTCTGAAATTGTGAAGAGCCAAACAGCAGTGGTAATTAAAGACCCTGAGCAAGCTTCTTCCATCTTTTACTGAAAACACGTTGGACTTGGAAGTTAAGAATGCTTTCTTACTAGCCCAACCAAAGCAGAAGACTTACAAAGGTCCTTACTGGTAAAATACCCAGACTCCATAAACTACCTCTTAAAAATTGTTTGGGATGGATGATGTGTCTCATATCTGTGACAAAACACCTGTCAGGTCACATGCAGTGGATGCTATGGAAATTATTTCTCAACAGGATACTTATGCTAAAAAGTCCCCAGTGAAACTGTAAAGAACAGCAGCAAGAATGTTACACTTTCCTAAAGAATAGTCCAGTTTATAGACAACGCCAAAAAATAAGGGTGAGAAAACAAACTGCTCTAAAGTGAAAACCTGAGTGTGGTTCACAATATAATGGATGAATCTCTCTACTGTTCGTAGTGGCATGAGTGACCTATGTTATTAGGTGGTGATGGTGCTAACACTAATTACCTGGCTTGCTTTATTATTACGAGTGTTTCTATAAATTTCTGGTTTTGGAACTTGCTATAGTTTAATGCATTTCTCTTTAGGAAATGTTATTATGTCTTTTTACATACTTAATTGTTATTTACATTAATAGTTTTGTGTATATCATTAAATGTTAAGGGCATAAATAGTTCCCACAAAAGATATATTATTTGTAAATGGTTGGTTAATCTTAAGGTGGATGTATACATATACAGAAATGTAAAATTGTTCTACAGGGTACTCATGTTATTAACAAGTTCTAGCAAAATTCCCTTGAGTATCATTTGAATAAGAAATCTAAGACAGGAGTCCTTAATGAAGAATGGCATTTATTGAGATGGCAGCTACTGGACAAATATGGCAAAGAAGGTAGGAGTCTCTGTGCTTAAGTTTATACAAACTTTGGCCTTATAGGGATAGGTTGTGTCTATGGTCCTGGTGGCTACTCATCAGGTAAAGTTTGGTCTAACTATGTCAAACTATACCAGATTATGTTTGTCTTTATGGCTTTTCCCAGTTAGGGGTCGCCACAATGGAACTCTGGTCTGCTAATGATTGGCAGTAGATTGTTATGGTGCCAAGTTGCCAGCCCGACACCCAACCTTCAGTGAAGGCACGCCCATTCACGCATGTCTTTAGGAGGCCACTCGACCACATGGAGGACATGCAGACTCCAAACAGAAGGCACTCCAGCTGAGAATCAAACAGAAGAACCTCTTGCTGTGAGGCAACAACGTTACTGCTGTACCACCGTGGTGTTCTAAACTATACCAGATTATAATGTATGTTATTCTTACATTTCTTCCTTCAGGCGCAAACCCAATCAAACTTAATTTGCCAACTTTTAAAATGAGAGACATGAGTGTGTTATGCATGAGGAATTGCTATTTATTTTGCTTTTGGCCAACCGTAAATCTAATAATGATGAAATTTAAAGCACTTTGTTAAGGAAATTCTCCTTTCAGTGCTAAGCAGAGTGATAGTTATTTTGTTACCAATTCCAGTGACATAAAAGATTGTAATCTCTGAGTGAGAAAAGCCATTAGTTTTCAAACTAAGTTTAAAAAGAAACGTATGGCATGGCAGACAGAGGAAGAATTATAAGCCCGTTAAGTGCTTTGCAATAACTGAAAGGCTGATTTCCAAGTTAAAAATAGTGCATATACTAAACTGCTGGAAGAAGGGTGTTGGAAAAATTTTCAGCATTAAATATGTATTCAGGAATAAAACTGCTGTGGCATACAACAAATATGGCAAAATTGTGTTGAAATTTCCAAACTGCATTTTAATAATAGAACTGATATCAATGAACTCTAAGAAATTGTGCTCTCAAATTGCCCGACTGAGGGAATATTGTGGAAATTCCCCTCAACTGCAAATTGTGGAAAAGTAGTTTCCTTAGAAGATAAATTATTAACTTATATACTGAAACTTTGTGGCCTTACCAACTCTATGTTCAGTAATCTAAGAAAAGCTATTGTACTGTATTTTCTGAGAAAACAAGTCAGATAATTGCAGTGGGTAGATTGAGGTGTACTGAGGAAACGTTTTGCATTTTTTTTTCGGAATAAAAGTTAGACAGTTCTGTTGTGTGTGCTCTAGGAAATGTTGACTTCACTGTATGATTCGACTATTGCCTAAATGTAAGGACTGAGCAATGTGTAAAGCACTGAAACTAATGGTATTTATGCAACAGTTCAAATGCACTGCTGCTCAGAAATAAATCTTGTAGTATTTCTGTATTGTGTTGGTTGCTATGGGTTGGAGATGGTGGCATTGACAAAAAGGCAGGAGTCAGAGCTGGAAGTGGCAGAGTTAAAGATGTTAAGATTTGCAATGGGTGTGATGAGGGTAGACAGGATTAGGAATAAGTATATTAGAGGGTCAGGCCAGGTTGGAAGGTTTGGAGACAAAGACAGAGAGGTGAGATTGCATTGGTTTGGACATATGCTGAGGAGGGATGCTGGGTATATTGAGAAAAGGATGCTAAGGATGGAACTGCCAGGTAAGAGGAAAAGAAGAATGCCTAAGATAAGGTTCATGGATGTGGTGAGAGAGGACATGCAGGTAGTTGGTGTGACAGAGCAAGATGCAGAGGACAGGAAGAAATAGAAACAGATGATCCACTGTGGCGACCCCTAATGGGAACACCCGAAAGAGAAGAATAATATTTATATATTCTCTGTGAAGCTCTGTCTGCAAATGAACTGCATATTGAAAAGAAGTAACCAGTGAGTGGGACTTTTGCAGTGAAAAAAATTTAATTGTTCATGCCTTTATAATGTGCAGAATTACATTTTAACAAGCTGTTCAAAGAAACTCAGCATCAGTGTGCTGTGTCTTGCAACAATGATAAATTGTACTTCTTATGTGAGCCAGGTATTTCTTGCATTTATGAATTGTTCTCTGCTTTAACCAAGCAAAAGTAAATGACTGCTAATGCTTTCAGGAAAGGATTGCCTTGCTTCTGAAAGTTATTGTTTTGGTTGAAATTACTGATAACATTGTGCATGCATTGATTAGTAGTCCCAAAGAGGTATGCCATGCATGGAATGCACTGATGAAAGGTGGAGCTGTAAGTATCACTTTATTGTATTGGTTGCTGTCTGACAAGGAGTGAGAAACCAGTGACAACTGGTATACAGTATTAACCTGTATTAGATGCTGTCTGAAGAGTGGTATGAATCTTGAGATAAACTGTATGAGAATCACAAGTAAAACACAAAACTTCCTGATTAGTAAATTGGGAACTAGCCTGTCTACAAGAATTTTTGTCATGTGCATATACAGAGGCTATAAAAGTGGGCCTCTGGGGCAGTTAAAAAGTAGGGAGTAAAAGCAAGTTCTTTGCTGGTGTTGTATTAAAGCACTTGAAACAAAATGCAGTATGTGATAAAACTGCTGGCATTTTGTTAACTAAAGTTAACTCAAGATTCTGTTTTTCAAACATTAAACTCTGAGCAAGAAAAAGGGAGCTCAGAGTTGAGCAAAATAAAAAAAAAAAGATGCTGATTCTAAAAGGTTAAAATTTTTGAAAGACTAAAGGGGGAGGGTGTTGCCTTTCTGAGTAAACCAAGAAGGTGATAGGAAAATGTATGGCCTTCTGCCTGCTTGTATCTACAGTCTGTAAATAAAATGCTACACAGACATTAGTGCTCTACCCGTGTCAGCAACTATAATAAATAAATAAAATTGCTATGCAAAGCAAGAAAACTGTGCTCTTTCAAAAAGGTTAACTTCTCTGACAACAAAAAAGGGTTGTCACTGTTAAGTCAAGAAGAAGGCTGTAGAATTTGAAACTTAAACTTTGTAAAACTCAAAAGGAGGTTCACGGTTGTATAGTATAATACAAACATTGTATACAGACTGGTTTTGAGTTCCTTGTACAGAAAATAAGAGGCAAAAGAGTTAAACAAAACAATACTTGTGATGCTATCATGGAAACAAATTAAAACTCAGCTGGGGTACAAAAATACAAGTTAAGCAGAGAAAGTAGTACTGAATAATAATGTATAATACAGTAATACAATGTTAATACAATGTTAATTTTAGTAAGGTTCTGGGTTAAACCTGTGAGAAATGAACAGAGCAGCAGAACCTATATGCTGTGACAAATGAAAATATATACAATGTATTAAACAGGGCAAATCAGCCTGGACATACAGTTCTAGAAACTGATCCCAAGCATGAGAGTACATAAGAAGAAACGATAAAACACTGCAGTAAAAGTGAAGTTCATAAAAATGAATCATTAAGCAAAACTGTAGCTAGGTCATCTGTTACCCTGTGCAGTTCTTCAAACTGGTGCTCTATTCAACTCAAAATTGAGAAACAAAAAAGGTGAAAATGGTCTTCGCCTCTGTTCTGAATCTATATTACGCTGCTTGTTATAAGGACAGCAACAGACTGAGCACTTTCGTGTTTTAGCCATGATCATAAATGTGGTTTCAGAATTCACTTATGAATCTTATGTATCCTCACAGCTTCATTAAGCAATGCCAGTACTGTACTTCTGCACCATCATCATCATTTGCTGATCATGCCTACTAACAGCTTGCACTGAGGGGCAGCCACCATTATCCCACCATCCTCATAACAGCTCTGATATTAAGCGAACATTTTTCCTATTACCAATTAAAAGCAAAGTGCCTTACACTGAGTAACTAAACTGATGAGCTTAGGAGAACTCTTGCTACTGAAAATTGCTTATACTACTTGGTGATAATGGTGTTATGCCAACTCCCACAATGGACATATTGCCAAATGAGGCCCAATCTGCAATGATAAAAATCATGTGTTAAGGTATTGTGGGTCAGCTGAGTTGGAATCTGGCTGGCCAGTAATGGTCATCTCCACAGGACTGAGCTGGGGGAGGCCATGTGGTATAGTGCCCACTAGCATCTGCTGTAATGTGTGTGGAGCTTCAGTTCTGGGAGGACAAGCCCCAGGTGCCCTGAGTGGCAAAGGCCTCATCTCCTCTTGTAAACTGAGGGTGAGAGAGAGAAAGAGAGAGAGAGAGAGAGAGAGAGAGAGATGTGGACATCTTTCCAGAGACAGGAAGTAAATTACTATAGAGAGAGCTGTCCAAGCAGGGGCCTGGTGAGCATAACAGTCTGACTATAGAGGTGTTGGCTTCTCAAATGGGAGACTAGTCAAAGTGTAAACAGGTTGACAATCCAGCAGGATACAAAATTGTATTATTTATTTATTTAACATTTGTTTATCAGGAAATTCCATCTTGGAATGAGCAAATTTTCAGCAGAGCCAAAGGAGAAATGCTCCAGAGGAATGTCTTTGTAACATCGGAGGAAACCAGAGCACACACAGAAAACCCACACAAACACAGGGAGGACATGCAGACTCCACACAGAAAGCACCCCAGCTGAGAATCAAACTGGAGAACCTATTGCTGTGAGGCAACAATGCAACTGCTGCACCACTGCGCTGTCCGAGTAATTATAAGTCATTTATCTTGACTATATTGTGAATACTCAGTAAAATGTGGTTGAAATGGTATCATGGTCCTGTGAGTAACCTGCTCTACTCAAAGTCACAATAAATAAATTACAATTAATCCACACTGTGAGTTTCCAGAATGTTTGTTGCTCTTAATGTCACTATATATCTACCTATTTATCTATATATGTGCGAATATATTTATATATAAACATATATATGTGTGAGCATCTGTGTGTGTGTGTGTGTGTGTGTGTGTGTGTGTGTGTGTGTGTGTGGGTGTGTGTGGGTGTGTGTGTGTGTGTGTGTGTGTGTGTGTGTGTGTGTGTGTGTGTGTGTGTGTGTGTGTGTGTGTGTGCGTGTTTGTATGTGGGTATCTGTAGCTATCTATCAATGTGAGTATCTCTCTATCTCTATAGATATATATAGGCATATGGGGGTACTGAAATTTGTTGAAACACCCAAGTGTCAATGGTCCAAACAGTGATCATAAAACATTGACATGGCAATATCAATAAACTATGATGCATGCACCAAGCAAGAACCTTGATGAACGCAAAATTCAAATTAAAAAATGATCACAAAACATCATTTTTTGTGGAAGGGAAAGACCCCAAAACCCCCTATGTTGTTTTTTGTCCCCACACTCCCCGTTAATTACATATAATAACTCCAAGATTGCACAATATTGGGAAAAGGGCATATTCATCAACCCAGAAAATTGTGCAGTCTCACACACCTGTCAGCAAGCTTCTTTGCTGACCAAATTTTGCCGACTAAACAGATGTTGGCCAAAGCAACATTTACTCAAGGCTTTTTAAACCTAGCCTTTCCACTGATACACCCAACTAAGATGTCCATAAGGGATGTGGGGGCAAGGCCTTAGTAAATGTGCAATTTCCCATCCATTTATGAATGTTAGATTTGAAGATAGTGAAGACATGCTTTGCTTTACAGAAAACAAAAGTTTGTTCCAAAGTACAGATTTCTTTAGTAGAAATATCTTCCATGCAACAAGTTATATTTACATTGCAAAATAGATTTAGCTTCCTTAAGCTTATATTTATGTTATTACCAGTTTTTCTGATATGTAGTAGATCAAGCAGGACTGGGTTGTTTCCAACTTTAATGGCCAGACATAGATCAATATGTAGGAGGCTGTGGGAGACAGAAAAGAGAAACAGTGCTTTTAAATGTTATAGGCAACTTAGGGAGTTCATACCCAATATTTTTGTTAATGAGGAACACTGGGGATTTTCCATATGGGTTAGGTGTTTGGACTGGCATATACTAAAGGGTGCATTATATTCTAGCATGACCCTGATGGTGGATGGGCAGTAGGAATGGTGACATTGTCTGAGTATGATGAGATGCCCTTAGTAATTATTTGGGTGAAGTAGAAAGCTTTCTTTGTGACAGAGGATATATGGTACTCAAAGGAGTGTTCATTATCAATGCAGGTGCCTTAGTCTCTAATGAGCGCGTCTGTATTAAGGGAGTGTCATTTATATGGTAAGGGGTTTGAGAGTTCCTGTTTCTCAGACTGTATAATATTTGATGTTCAGCAATAAGTTGTGATCTTGACACCACAATACTGTCTGAGTTAGGTCCTCTCAGAGCATGTGTGCATCTTCAGTGAAGGTTAATATTGCTCTAAGCTTGCAGTCATCAGTGAATGTGGTCACCCAGAGACTTCTGTTGTCAGAATTGGGACTGGAGCAGTAGAACTCAAATAGAAGTAGTCTCAAGACAGAACTCAAGATTACCTTACTGGTGGCGATTCTCTTGGAGTATAGTATGCCATTATGTCATTTACTCTAACATACATTTGTCTGTCAGTGAGCTAGTTGACAAACCTGTAGGATAAATAGGGATTTATATTGAATTTGACCAGTTGGATAATAATGCACTCCATCTCTTGTTTCAGAAAACGATCACTACCGGGGTTGGAAGGGTGGCCTAATGGTTAAGGTGTTTGCCTTACAAACACAAGTTACAGGGCTTGAGTCTCACAAGAAATAATTGGCTAGACTTAAAATGGCTCGCAAGGGCAGTTAGCTTAGTACTAATCTATGAACCTATGTCTGTTATCCAGTGGGAATGCAGTAGTTAAACAGTTTTAGGAGTAAGTCCGATGTGGGAATGTTATACTGACTCTCAAACAACCTGTTGTTATCTAGACTTACACATCTGGTATTTTTTGTCTGTGAGAATGCTTTTGATGCCTGTACACAGATAATTATTGGGGGTGGTATGGACTGGATACTTTGTATTGGGAAGTTTGGGGGTAAAAAATGGGAGAAGGTGCTGAATTTATCTTCAAGGATGTTAGCTATATCCTCACAGTCTGAGCAATGCTATTAATGATAAGTTTAGGGTAGTACTGAGAATTATTTTTGAAGTTATTTCATAATTAAAGAATGCCTTGTAGTTATTCTTTGTTGACATAGCAATTGTTAGTTCATAATCAGTGCTGCAGGACTTTTGATCTTGTTCATACATTTTTTGTTAACACTTTAGAGGTTCATTTTATCACTCAGAGATTTGTTCTATTATTTAGGACTATGGGTTTTTTCCTTTTTTTCCAGAATTTGTTTATAGTTGAGCTGCCCCAGTGTTTGATTCTAAACTTTGTGTTGTATCTGTGGTGATTATCAACATGAGCCTCTGGGTAAGAGTTGATATGGGAGTTTAGATTTTTAGTATATGTTGTGCTGTGTCCTATATGGTCATCAAGGGGTTGGGAATGGTTAAGTCATCTCATGTCCTGGTCTTGGTGAAATCTAAATGATGGTTGGGTTGGTTGTTGACCTTTACTGGAATTATAATGTGAACAGCACAGCATGGTGATCTTACCTGCTCTGTTTGTAAAGACAAGATGAAGTAAGCTTATTTATTTATTTTAAACCTGGCAAGTCTCCATGCTTTTCACAAATATGCACGCCTTTTCTTCCACATTCTTCCTCCTCTTGTGAGAAAATTATTACATCATCTGCAAGAGTCACCAATTCTACTTATCCTGTGCTTTTGAAACCAAAAAAGTAAGGTAGGCATCTCTGTCTTACATTTCCTTATCAGAAGTGTGTAACCTGATCCTACATATTCTACCACATTGGAAAATAAAATTCATGTCAGAAAAAAAACAGAAAATCCTGGAACTCACTGCTACATCTTTGAAGAATTTTTGTGAGTCACTCACACCCCTTCCCTTTTTTATATTAAATCTGAGATTGCTGTAACTGATATTAGGTGCAGTGATCAAAGATGTCGTAACATCAGAATAAGGATATGTTCCCTTTTTTTTCTACTTTTTGTTCCACAACTGTGAGGATGGCAGTTTTTGTTCTTGAAATTTCAACAGCTTCTCTTTCCTTAAACCCTTAGTCACACTTATTTATTTTCCCAGAAAGCCATTTAGCCCGAAATTACTACTTTATTACTACTAACCTTGTATGTAAAGAAATCAATGGCTCCCTTTTGAAATGTTGGCACTCAAAATGCTGATTGAAGAAAAGCTGAGAAAAAGACTGAAAAAACAGACAATAGCAAATCTTGAAAATCACTCTTCTACTAATAACTTCTTTTTGTGGGAGGAGTGCCCTGCACCCCTCTATGAGGGTGGCAAGCTTCCCACTCCCCCTGAACTTATTTATACCAACTCCAAGACTGCCACACCTCAGAGAAAAGGGAATATTCTGAGAAATGGTATTTCGGACTTAATATATATAAGTTCATTCTTTCTGTTTTTCAGGAGTTGCTGTAACTGGTCCTGACATTTCAAATGGTTACCAAAACAGGTTTTGGTACTCCAAAAGACTTTACATCTCTAGTGTGCACTTTAACTTCATGCTGTCAGATGTGCTATTAATATATAAAGTCCGTATAAAGTTCTTGGTTTCCCTTTCAGTTCAAAAGTCATAATTTCTCTTAGTATATGCAAGTGTTGCATATATCTCTCTTTCCTATATTCCATACTATTGTGCGCCATGGATCATATCCATAAAAAAATTCATTAAACCTTCAATATCCATTACAGGGACTTAGAACCACTCTTTAGCACAGCTAATTGTCCCCAATTTCCTATATCACTTTTTTCTACTTTTGTATAATGAAACACTTTAACCAAATTAGAAAATTAATTTTCTTAATTTTCTCCCCACACAATGTTATAAATTAAAGAAAGAAATTATATTGCTCAGTCTTTTACCTCACTGTAAAACTAATTTGGTATCCTATTTACTGTTGGCGGATTGCTATGATTTTTTTCAGCCATGTTTTTCTTTAGTAATAGCTTTTGTCAAGCTTAGAGTTCATTCTTTCTCATTCCAAGACTCTGCTCTACTTTCTTCTTACAGAGAACCTACCACAACTAAATCTCTACACATTCTAATTTTCTCTTACCCCTGCATATCTCTGTTCTCCCTCTTCTAATTCCCATACACTATAATGCCTCTTTTTCTCTATCATAATTGTAATGAATGCCAGAAATGTCCTTCTGTGTTTCTGCGTATATCTTATACTACCATTTCTTGTAGTCCTTTAGTTCTACCTCACATCATTTTCTTTAATTTTACTTAATAATTCCTCCCAAAATTATACTCTCGAAATTTCTATTACTTATATTTTTCTTTTGTTTTATATTTTGCTCTCTTTTGAGTTCTAGCAACTAATCCAAACTTTCTTCACTTATTAAATGAGATTAGTCCATAAAGTCACATTAACTTCATCATTATTAAAAAACTGCATTTACTGGTTTCAACAATATTAAGTAGCAGCCAAAACAGTAATACAATACATAACAGTAATGTAGTACAGCAAAAACAGTAATACAATACATAACAGTAATGTAGTACAGCAAAAACAGTAATACAATACATAACAGTAATGTAGTATAGCAAAAACAGTAATACAATACATAACAGTAATGTAGTACAGCAAAAACAGTAATACAATACATAACAGTAATGTAGTACAGCAAAAACAGTAATACAATACATAACAGTAATGTAGTACAGCAAAAACAGTAATACAATACATAACAGTAATGTAGTACAGCAAAAACAGTAATACAATACATAACAGTAATGTAGTACAGCAAAAACAGTAATACAATACATAACAGTAATGTAGTACAGCCAAAACAGTAATACAATACATAACAGTAATGTAGTACAGCCAAAACAGTAATACAATACATAACAGTAATGTAGTACAGCAAAAACAGTAATACAATACATAACAGTAATGTAGTACAGCCAAAACAGTAATACAATACATAACAGTAATGTAGTACAGCCAAAACAGTAATACAATACATAACAGTAATGTAGTACAGCCAAAACAGTAATACAATACATAACAGTAATGTAGTACAGCCAAAACAGTAATACAATACATAACAGTAATGTAGTACAGCCAAAACAGTAATACAGTACATAACAGTAATGTAGTACAGCCAAAACAGTAATACAGTACATAACAGTAATGTAGTACAGCCAAAACAGTAATACAATACATAACAGTAATGTAGTACAGCCAAAACAGTAATACAATACATAACAGTAATGTAGTACAGCCAAAACAGTAATACAATACATAACAGTAATGTAGTACAGCCAAAACAGTAATACAATACATAACAGTAATGTAGTACAGCCAAAACAGTAATTCAACACATAACAGTAATGTAGTACAGCCAAAACAGTAATACAATACATAACAGTAATGTAGTACAGCCAAAACAATATACAAATAGATGTACCAATTGGAACCAAAAACTTATACTTGCAAAATGAAATAAACAGAAAACAGATTAACCTTGAAAGTGAGCAATTTATATGCTAGCAATACAACATTTAAACTGCAACATTCAAAATAACACTCAAAAAAATACCATACCAGAGTAAATAAAATCTATTCTATTATTCAGACAGAAATCTCAAAAATTACCTGTTCAAGCAGGCTATATATATATCTTATATATATATATCTTTAGGGGAATTACCCAATGTCAAACAGGCACTAGGTTGACATCCTCTGGTCAACAGAAACATTGACATTTACATAAGATTGACAGTCATCAGGTAAGGAAATATGACTTTTCTCCAGGGATTGTGCAATGTCTGGTTTGGTATACTGTATACATATATATATATATATATATATATATATATATATATGAGAATAAATAGATATAGATATATATGTATGGGTCCCCTTCAGAATATCGAAAACTAATTTCAGCAAAACCAGTTTCATCGTGACGACAATATGGAATCTTCATTTATGCAAAACCTTAAACAAGCAAAAATGTTCACTGGGAAGGTAACCACTTGGTCACATTGGAGGTATTTGTCCCTTTCCCCATGATAGTGCAATCTCGCAGTTAGTATATATAGTTATGGGGTGTGGGGGGGGCACAGCCCCCCACATCAGGGGTGTGGTGGGCGAAGCCCCCTTCTTTGGTGGGATTTAATCACTTCATTGTGTGTATGTTGTCCTGGTGGCCAAGTTGTTACTTTTCCTGAAAGTTTTCACTCGTTTAATTTTTCACATAAATGAAGATTTGATATTGTCATCTCAATGAAACAGGTTTTGCTGATATGGATTTTCGATATTCTGAAGTAGACCTATAGATATATATATATATATATATATATATATATATATATATATATATGAGAGAGAGAGAGCAAGAGAGAGAGACACACACACACACACACACACACACACACACACACACACACACACACACACACACACACACACACACACACACACACACACACACACACATATATATATATATGTATATATATATATATATATATATATATATATATGTATATATACAGATATAGAGTCTATTTCACTGTTAAGTATGATATAAAGCAGCTAGGACAAAAAGCAACACATCTGGATCAGATCATATGGTTCTCCCTCAGAAAAGCATGGTGAGAGAAAACAGCAACCTCAAGTAGAATAAGAGCTAATCTATCTTGGGGTCTTATTCATGGTGAACATATAGACGTTCAGAAGACTGAACAAGTAAATGAATGAAGCAGTGACTTTAGTGTAAGCAGTGCCAGCTGGTGACTTCAAATCAAATTGGGGCTGTAGGAGACAGCTGAATGGATGTGAACAACTAGGAAGGGGTGTGGCCAACTACAAAGAAGCAAAGCTATGTTACAGTGGGATCAACCCTGACCATGCTTACTAATTTACATAAAATAATTGCTCAATCACTATTGCACATGCCAAATAATCTACCAACATATTAGAAATATTTTAAAACAAATATTCAGTATACACATGAATGGGTATGAAATAACATACATTAAGAATTATTTATTTATTTGTTTATTTATTGAGATTTGTTGACCGGGAAAGTAAAATGGGTTAAAAACCCATTTTCAGTGGAGGCCCAGGGAAAAAAGCTCCACAAATATTACAAATAAATGAGTACAACATGAGTAATCAGGTATTACATGGATAAAGCAAGGACATGTACAAATATTACAGGGATACACGCAAAGACATACAATATAATGCAATGCAGTATGAGCAGAAATAATACAATCTAGTTGAAAGTTGATATAATAGGGGACAGAAAGCTGGGGTCCATACCATTAGTTTTTGTCCTAGCATAAAGTTGAAAGGCTAGGTTTATAAAAATAATAAAGGTTATAGAACTGGTTTAGCACAATAGAGGATAATGCTTTAGGACTGTTTCATGGTGGCCTGTTTAGGTAGTATGATTTTAGTGCTGACTTAAAGCTTTTTATGCAGTCAGTTTGAGTTATATGTGGGGGTAAGGCATTCCATAGCTTGGCAATGCTGTAGGACTACAGACATTGCCCAGCTCTTTTGTTGGGTTTTGTTATAGTAATCAGCTGTTTGTCTGAGGATCTTAGTGTTTGTGTAGGATTATAGGTTTGTAGGATGGAGCTGATTGCTGGGCAGTCACTAGATATGAAGATTAATTTGTGGGCTTAGATTGGTTGGGTATAGTGGAAGAGGTGGGGAAACTCTAGCCAATTTAAGTCTGCGGTAACATGGCAATGATGTGAGTGGTGAGGTTTCCCTGTGGCACATTTGACTATTTTATAATAACAGGATTGTAGTTTGTTACTAATGGCACAGTTAAGGTTAGTGAAGATAGTACTACCATATATAAGGGAGGAAGGGATTACTCATAAACTTGCTAATTATTTTACATTCATCTTAAAGTACAGACAGAAAATTCTTGCAGTTTTGCAAAGCTGGAATTACAGCAACAGAAAACAGCAGGGCTATTTGTTTCATTTACACATAGCCTCAATCTCCATTGCCTACCCCACCGATAGTATCCAATCTGATCTTACGAGATTAAAAACAAAAACAGCAACAAAAAAAATGATGACACTGTCATTAAGGTAAGTGTTTTTTTTTCACATAAACAATACTCAGAGTTCAGATGTGGTCGATCTTACTTCATGCAAATGCACATTACTCTTGCAAAGCAAGCCAGAACTGCAGTCATTCCATTTGCACATAGGCATTGCCCCATTCCAACTGCATACCTAGAGAATCTGCTTTGAGTCTACAGTGTTTAAAATAACAAAAGTAACACACCACAGTTACATTATTGTATTTCCTTCACATCACATAGCCAGGAACTTGCACATGATCTTACATCAGTTCACCCATAAACACTGTACTCATACAAGAATAGTGTTTGTTTAAAAACAACAATACATTGACAAACCATCCTAATGTATCTTGACTAATCCTGCAAAAAGATATTAGGTTAACATATGATCCACAAATGCCCCCCCCCCCCAGAACACACTGCAGATCTAGCATCTCTTTGACTCCTGCTAGGATATTATATTGAAAAAAAAATGAAAGCCATCAACAGCTCCCAAAACATATAGACCACCAGCATCTGTTTGACCCTACCAGTGTATTATATTAAAAAAAGAAAGCCATCAACAGCTCCCAAAACATATAGACCACCAGCATCTGTTTGACCCTACCTGTGTATTATATTAAAAAAAGAAAATCATCAACATCAACAGTCTCCAAAACATATTACCTGCTTACTATATAGTTAACCTTGCCAGGGTATTATATTAAAAAAAAAAATAGTCATCAACAGCCTCCAAAATATATAGAGCACTAGCATCTGTTTGGCTATGCCAGTATATTATGTTAAAAAAGGAAATAACCAAACATCACAAAACATATTGCCTCCCTACTATCTGGTTAACCCTGCCAGGATATTATATTAAAAAAAAAAACAGAAAGTCATCAACAGCTCCCAAAACACATACACCACCTACTAGGGCCAATGCAGAAAGTATCTGATTGGCCGTGCCAAAAAAATAAATAAATAAAAACAACAACACTCAGAACTTAATTAATGATTTTTTTAGAGGGAGTTTAGAGGGAGTTAATTTTAAGTCTTCCTTGCCAAGGAAACCTTGGCTTCTCTTACTTACCTAACAAGTAATCCAAATGATGGAGAAAGTTCAATAATCCAGTTTTTTTTTTTTTTTCTCCTGCACTCTCTGTCATCCGTCTATCTCGCTCTATCCCTCACAAATTAACTGTGTTAAGGCATGGGAAGAGAACATGAGCGCAACAGGACTAATCATCAGCCATGTCATGTACTCAGATTATGTGATATGGCTGCTGACTTAACAGTTCAGTCGGGATCTAATTTACTGTGGTTAAAAACACATTGACTTCTGGGCATCTTCAATGATGCCTGCTGTTTTCCCAATCCGCACTCTTTTAAAAACAGTCCAGCTACAAGAAAAATATATATTTTTAAAGTGAAACTCGAGCATGCAAGCATGCAGCTTCTGTGGAACCTCTCATCTTCAACTTTGCACACTAGTTTGCAGTTCAAACTGCTACTGGTGCGTAAAAAACACTATTAAAACTTTTTTATGACAAAATTGGAGTGGTTGCAGCCCAGCAGTCTGATACCATGAGCCGCCCCTGAGTGTAAGACCTACAGCATACTGTGGTACAGCAAAACTAATTCATAGAATTAAGCTTGCAATTTACCTGTCAGTTTTTGTTCCATCCATACCTGTTGTTTTGTACTTTGGGTAGTAACTAAAAGGACGCTATCACAGATACATATGGCACAAATAAGATTCCATGGTTTCTGTGCAGGACAATTAGGCTCACTGTCTATCACAGAGTAAGCAGCTTGGCATTCTGGGAGGAACTCAGACTACAGCCATTGCTCCACTTAGAATAAGGCGATGTGGTGTAAGTACCTTGTGCAGATAGAAACTGTGTGCCCCCACAAGAGGTGTACACAACACTTGGAGACCTGCATGTACTACCAAGAAACAAGGCCTGGTCTTCCTCTTGGGGAGTCTGTGGGTACTCTAACTATTTAAAGGACTCTAGCTTCTATTATTATAATGCTTTCTATAGCAGATGCCTTGATTTTTAAATCCTCAATGTTTAATTTCTTTTTAACAAGAGCAAGAAAGTTAGGAAGAGCATACTATACCATTTTCCAGACTGCCTGAAATCCCATAGTTAAATTTTAACACTGACTTGTCTCACTGAATGGGTATTAATTTAAATAAACTAAGAAGATCTTGGAGAAAAACCCTTCCTCCACTAATCAAATACTTGGTGAAGAAGTAACAATTACAATCGAGCCCCTCATTTCATATTCAAATGATAAGCTGAAGGAAGCTGTACATCTACCCAGAAAGGATTACTAGAAATAGCACAAAGTAATAGAAGTTAAGAGATCAAGTCTCTGGGGTGAATTACATGATTCATTCTTTATGCCAATGTCTCTTTTTTTCAATGAGACTGATGGGTTGATACTTGGTACCCCCATTAATCTTCCTCTCCATTTCCATTGCAGCCCTAATTGTCATGTCTGCTTTATATCTGTTTGCTTTTCTGAGACACAGTAATGGGTGGGCACTAAACAATAATCAGAATAACAATGTAATACACTGTTACTATAAAGCAACAGCTACAGAAGGTAATAAATTGGTACATTTCTGCTAGGCATGATTTTAATATTAAAGAAATTCACAGAATAAACACAGCTCCATATACAAGGGTTATAGAAATGTATATAACATTTACAATCTACACCGCTTTCCATGTCCTTACTTGCCAACTAATGTAGAACTTACAGTAAGCAGAATAGTTTCAGGTATATTTCAGTCCTAGAATAGAACACAGGCAGGAGATAATTCAATTCTACCTGTATACTCTGCACAGGGTAACAATACACACACCACAAAGCCTGAATAAATGCAACTATGCACTTGCTATGGAATAAAAAAATCAATATTTTGTAATGTACTTTTCACAACTACTGACATATTGCTTCATCAGGGTTATGAAAAATAACATTAAATATTTACCTAAATACACATTTAATAAATCAGATGCTTAAAACTTTTATTCCTCATGCTTAGCTTTACAAATGAACTATTTTTCTTGAAAAATCAGCTACGTTTGCTTATACTTTCTTATCAGATATTGAAAGATGGAGACAGTGTATATAACATTTTATTGACATGTTATTGATGTTTTGCTATGCTGGATCTTGCTCTGAAATGGGTGATCTGCATTATTTTGAGTTGTCTGGACTTGGAGAATAGGGAAAATAAGTTTAACATATTCTCCCGTTTTCCTGGGCTTGCATGATCTTTAAGGTAAAGACTTGGGGTGTGGCAGCACACAGCTGGGGAGAACAGAAGGAGCAGCCCATCCTGCAAAACAGCACTGTATTTCACATTTGTTTGCTGCTCTGTATAGTGATATGTTACTTTACTAATTATGTTATCTTTAGAGAGAACAGTTATGATGTTTTGCATCTTGATTAAGGGGGGGATTCAATATTTCCTAGTAAACCATCACAGTTATTTAGCTCTGATAGAAGAGGTATGTGTATATTAATTAACTCATTAGCATAAAGGCTTATATTCCATATTTCCATAACTTTTACTCTTTATGCTCACATCCTCAGGGAATTACAGTCATTTGCCAATGCATACTTCAGGAGGAAAGTCATCCAGAGAGTATAGTGAAAGTATACAAGTGCAGGTTGCTTATAAAATGGCTTTATTTTTATCAAAGTATTGGTAAAACCTTTATCTGCATTATTCACACTTACTATTACTGTTCTTAAAATTAAATTCTTAAAATTAAATAATTCCACATGAAAACCAAACTGGAATCCATGTGTGGTTAAATAATGTAACCAAACAGATGGTATACCAAAAGCTTATATATAAAATAAATAAATACATAAATAAATATTAGAAAATAATGAGCCAGTATACTGTATCTGATCTAAACAAGAAAGCTCTAAAAATACCCTTGATAATTACAGCTCAAAATCTACTAACCCAAGTACATAAATAATCAATGTACATGTGCTCAAGTAATACTGAATTTTGAGGAAAAGAAAACAAGAAACACTGTTGCATGTTTTTGCAGGGAACAATTCCTCCTCTACTCCTGCAGGTACTTTACTTATATATTTTCTTTTTTTTTTTTCAATAATTTTTCTTTTTCTTTTACAGTTATATATGACACACAAAAAAAAAAATTTGATTTTTACAACATGACCATAGGATAACGTTATACATTAGTGTTAATACTATAAGGTGTAGGTCATACAACACAATTATTTACACTATTTACACAGATGTTTTCACCATTAGCTCAATTGTTATACAAAATAACACATACAATCTTAATACCCAAACTATTATTAGTCTGTCAAATCCTGTATGAGTTTCTAGGTTCCATTAAGGTGTATTCTTAAGTTGCGATGTGGTTGACTATGCTAATATTATATTAAAGGTTTGTTCCCAGATTTCTCTGGACTTCATGTTTTGGTTTCTTTTATCCATTACTATTTTGTGAGCTGAGATGTTTTATGGCTATTTGTTTAAAACCCTCCCAAGATATACTCAATGGATCTAGCCATTTCAGAGCTATATATAATTTCATTAGTAGAAAAATTATTGAGTGTATCTGCTTGTTTTTTGGGAATGTTAATTGGAAGAATGTGTAATAAGGCAAATTCCCATGTTAATGTTGAAGTTTGGTAGCCCATTTTTTGTAACTGTACTTTGAGAGAATTCCATAATTTGTACACACATTTGCAACTCCAAAATACATAGAATAGGTTGACTGTCTCGTCCTTGCAGTGTGGGCATAATAGTGACCTTGATGCATTGAATTTGTGGAGGATTGCAGGTGTGAAGTAAGCATTATTACTGATCATTAGCTGCGTGTAAGCTAATTTCTTAAGTGGTATGATCTTCAGTGTTAAGCTAATTGCTTGTGTTATTTGTTGGTCATCTATGGAGGGTTTTATTTTTCTCCAGTAGTTGGTAAAACTTTACTTATATATTTTCATTCCACAGGAACTTCAACTTAGAGAAAGAATGATTATTCGGGAAAAGAAAAGAAAATTAAACACATACATTACTATTTCTTTGGGATGCATGGCTAGGCTTAAAAAGGCCCTTGTGGTTGTTATCCTAGTAAACACCTATGAACCATACCTCTCAACCTCTTAGAGCAAGAAATCTGGACAAAGCCATAAACAAAAGTGGGATAAAGGTCCAAAAATAAGGCTACTTTTAAATATTGCTCTTACAAACTTAGAAAGTTGCTAGAATAACAGGTTTTACATTAGCATGAATTTACTGAAGGGTATGAAGTCTGAAACTAAAATGTCTGTCAATATTTTCTAACCTCAGTCTTTAATGATTTGCCACTAATTTGCCAGAAAACCACAATTTTATGAAAAACAGACCAAACATATGAGGCAAAAATCTGGACACTGCGAAAATCTGTACAGTTGAAAGGTATGTGTATGAAGCTATGAATCTATATGATCTCTGTGTGAAAAAAGTTTCACATATCAAGATCACATATATATCTACAATACACAGTATGAAAGTAAACAGCAAGCATATAATATTTAAACAATCCTGCTCTGGCAACCAAAAAAATAAATAGGCATCAAGCAGCTGAAAGCCTTTCAATGGCATTTTCAGCAGTAATTCTCCACTCTTGTTTTCTGTGACACGTTAACTTTGACATCAAAATCTCTATACATTTCTGTACATGCTCCAAGAATTAAACTCAGAGCATACAAAATGAAATTTTTTTTCTATAGAGGAGCAAAACACACCATACCCAAGTCCCCTGCTGTTTAAATATTTAAATATTCCAACTCTGAGATCACACAGTCTCTAGGGAAAGGACATATTCCCCAACAACAGAGTCTGTTGATCTCACACAACTGTCAACCATCTGTTTTATCAACCAAAGCATGTCAACAAAACAGAGGTGGACATCTGGGATGTTCGATATTTCAGACAACTTGTATATATGTATATGCATATGTACATGTACATATAAATAAATATATATATATATATATATATATATATATATATATATATATATATATATATATATATATATATATATATATATATGGTTTCACTTCATATTTTGAAATTATGAAGTCGAACCATTCACAATCCTGGAACCCACAATCATGAATCACACAGTCATGAACATACATACACCATACACCACATAACACACACACCATTCTGCCCACAGCACACAAACCACACAACCCTAGACTACATGTAAGCAGGGGGGCAAGCACCCCTGCAACCCCCCACACCCACCCTACTTATATATACCAACTCCAAGATCGCACATAACAAAAAAAAAAAAAAAATCACACCACAGCATTCTACACTCACTCGAACACAAATACATGCCACACATACGCAGACACCAACAAATCCAACACTCACACTCATATTTACACCTCCCTACCCTTACCCACACATACAACATACAAAAACACACACATACACTCACTCACCTACAATTCCAGACACAATACCAGCCAAACACTTCACGTAATGTACCGGAAATGCATAAGCGTGGATTTAAGATATTCGAATTCGCTCTTATGCACTTTCGACATTATACATTTTCAGCTTCATGGTCTCGGAATGCTGAAATTAGCCATTTCAGCAGTTTGAGATTATAAAGTGAAACCATATCTATACATACAAACACAGATCAATATAGACAGAGATAGATTCATACTGAATCACCAAAAGGCAACTACATCAAAGTCCATTTTACCAGGCTAATTACAAATCTAAAAAAAATGAAATAACCTCTTTTTGCAGGGGGCAAACCCCTTGCACCCCAATACCCCAGTAAATTAAATATACTAATTTTGAAATCACATAGTACTAGAGAAAAGGGAAAATTACCCTTTATGTTGTATTCAACAATCTCTAAGAAATACACTGTTTTCAAAATGCATTCTGTTTAATAATTTTAACTCTGATAAAATGCATTCAAAATTCATATACTTTGACCAACTGAAGTGCACCCATATCTATGTATGTATCTATGTGTGTGTATGTGTGTGTGCTCAGAAACTTGAACTTCATATAGCTGAGACCATGTGTTTGACTTACTGAAAATTGTGCGGACATTGCAGTACAGTGGGGATTGGTGAATTTACCCTTTTCCTCACTGTTGCACAGCCTCAGAGTTGGTATATATAATTTGCAGGGGGTATGGGGAGGTGCAGGTGAGCTTGCCCCCCCCCCCACAAAAACATAGATTTTTGTTATTTTGTTTCATTCGAGTTTCCAGAAAGACGAACATATGGTGTTTATGATATGAAGTTTGAATTTCCGAAAACATGATCGATCATCTGATATAAACCCTTTACATATATATATATGTGTGTGTGTGTGTGTGTGTGTGTGTGTGTGTGTGTGTGTGTGTGTGTGTGTGTGTGTGTGCGTGTGTGTAAATAGATACTACATGCCTTTCTTCCCTTTCTTGTGCCTACTTCAGCAGATGGTGAGTCACTAATTGAACTTTGGTAACCTGGATCATGGTGAGGGCTGTATCCCTTTCTGCCAGTGAAGCTGGCCAATTTGTGTTTTTAATGGCAGTCCTTATAATCTCTGCCAATTGAGCTGGCTACTTTGTATTTTTAGTGGAAGTCCTTATAACATCTGGCAATGCAAAACAATTATTTTGGAAGTCTTCAGATAACTGCATCTAGTGGATTCAACATTCATTGTCATTCTGCTGATGATATGATTGGATTCAATATTGTAATAATCAGTTAATGGAATATTAATTGTTATTCACTGACTGTTAGCATGACTACAATAAATCCATCATCTAGTAAGCACATTATATACACCTTCAATGTATAACCTAACATATTTCTAAATATACTAGAAAATCTAAAGATATTTTATTAACTTGAAAACTGGCACATCTGTGTAACACATCTTCTTGGTTATTTATACAGTTCTATTTTTGTGGAGGAAATATGCATAATATAAATGATTACAACAACCCACTAGTGACTATTTCAGTTTATTACAGATGTAACATCATTTATAAAGTATGTGCCAGAGACAAAGATAATGAACATTTATTGCAATGTGGTGCCATTTTTTTTACAGAAAAATTAAAACTAAAGACGTAGTAAGTAGTTTTATAATGCACAATGTAATGAACATAACAGGGAACAGACCTCAAATCTGCAATCAGTTCCCATTTTAATTACTTTCTTCTACTGAAATGCCTGAACAGACAAATTAAGCATTGTCTTTTATCAAGCACTGATCTGAAAGCTTATATTAACTGTAAAAATCTCAATAAACATGAAACATAGCAAATGGAAATAATTGCCACTGTCTATACTGCAGTAATTGGTGAAATAACAAATCGGGAAAAGTCATGAGTTGGATCTTCACTGTTGAAGTGTGTTTAGGTTTCTTAATTACTACCATTAAATGCTTTTACTTGGAAGTAATACTTGGTCATACTAATAGATGTATGAAGTCTTGTGTTAAACATATGAATTTCTTGCAAAGCAAACTGTGTAATAGTACTGTTACAATAATATTTTGTAACAGCAATGGGCTATTACTAGAGTATATTAAATTCTAATTACTACTCAGAGGCATTGCAGAATTCAGTATGCCATTTACAACTTACACCCAGTATGGGTGATTAACAGTTAAAATTTCCTTTTCATGAGTTCTCTTGTTTATGAGGTTTGGAACAGACCGATTTGTCCTGGGACATCTTCAGGTGGGGCTAGATAAATATAGTAGCAGGAATTAAGAGGATAGGTGAGGATAGGGTTAAATGGGAAGGAGGGATGATTGGGAGGAAATGAGGTAAGGGTTGGGAAGGGCTTAAAGGGTTTTAGACAAGTGTAACTGGGGTAGAAGTCACATTTTTGGCGTCGACTTGCTACTGCAAGTGACATGCCCATGACGACCTGTAAGTACTCTGGTACAGGTAGGCTTTGGATGGCTTTTACTTGGTGGGTAAGGCTGAGTGTCATAGGTTTCATTAATTTAATTAGTCAGTACTTGGAATTTTAAAACATCGGTTTGTGAAAATAAGCAATTAGCATAGGAAATAGTTCAATACCAGGCATCTGCTATTACAAAAAAAAAAAAAATGAGATAACTGAGAAGATAATGATTAATGCAGAATTCATAATATTCTAGGATACTTAAAGTGATATTTTTAATAAACACACACATTTCTTTCCACAATGTTGAAATCATGAATCTGGTAATGAAGCATGCCACAATGTAAAGCCTGTGTCATAACTACACTTACTTTCATTCAGAATTTCAGTGTTTCCTTTTTAGGTAAGATGTAGGGAATGCACAAATGTACTTTACAGATTAAAACAAGTGATTTTGTTGGTTCATGGAGTGGGTTTTGGTAGTGGGGTGAGGCCTTTCAGATGGAGTACTTCTAGTGGCTGAAGTGTTGGAGTGCAGCTCGGTGCTTGCATTGGTCTGTTGGGGCTTGCATCAGTCGTTGCATTCCTGTGTGCCTTGGATGATGTTTTCTGTCTCAGGTGCTTATCGCTTTGTGGTGGATGGGTGGTTGGATTGTTCTTTGGGTGAGGAGTGGTTTTCTTGTGCTCTGAACCAGAACCACATACTATGGGATGTCTCTGTATAGGTGTTTGTAATTTATGTACTTTAGGAAGTATTGCCTAACTGGGTTTTCCACAGATAAATGTCATTGTAGATTTGGAGGCATAATTGATTTACCCACCCATTTGTGAATACATCTATCAATTTTAACTTTAAATTATCTGGTGGGATCTAAACTCAACTTATGATAAATGGAAAACTGCTGCTTTGTTGTTTGGTCCTTGCTAGCAGGAAGATGTTGCATGTCATGTACATACATCCCATTCAGTGTTTTAAATATGTATAAAAAAACAAAACAAAACAAACAAAAAAACAAAACAAAAAAAAACCTGTGAGAGTTTGTGTTTCTGGCATCGCTGGGATGGTCTGAGGATTGTTACCGTGGCATGCAGAAATGTGTGTGGGTTCGGGCCTAAATAAAAAAATAAATAAATAAAAAAGAGAAACAAAAGGTATGTTGATAAAACCCTGTTATTCTAGTGGCTTGCCATGTTTATAAGAGCAATGGCTGGGTTCAGTTTTGCATGTGGTCGACCGTTTCCTGCACGGTGTCTATGCATGTGTTTTGTAGGTGACAGGGTATATGCATTGGTTTCACCATTCACATTTAATATTTGATTGTGCTGGCTGTGGACAGGAATATGGTGGGTTGATTTTGCTGGACGTGGTTAAACAATTATGAAGCCGGGTACTCAGCTGCATTACCTGAAGTTGTTAGACTGGGGGCTATCTTGTATTGTGGTTAGTACAATTATGTACTTGGTGGAAGCATAGTCATTGGTGGCGCACTCGGCATGCATAGCACTGGTTTTGTTATTAAAAAATAAAAAAAGAGAGAGAAAGGAAGGGATAAAAGAAATTGACTAAGCCATGGTTTTTCAGTCTTGTGTGGCTCCATTGGGAAGGGACCGGGGTTGTTGGCTGTAAAGAACACACAAGTAATGGTTGATCACTCAACATGCATAGTGACAGCATGAACTGTTGGAGGAGAGCTAGTGGCGGGCTTTCTGTTTGGCCATTTTGTTGTTTAAGAATCTAAAGCCAAATGGAAAGGAAGGTTACTGTCCACAATGAAGAAATGTTATTTTGTCTATCTGGCTACCTGCCTACCTAACAGCACATGTTTATATTATCAACCTATCAGTCGCTATCAATTTAGCTATCTATTTTATCTATTTGTCTCTCTATCTACTTGTGTTGTTTTGGTTTCCTGTTTGTGTAGTTCATTTTATGGCATTGATTCAATGGTCAGTGGGGTAGTCGAGTTGTGGGTTATTATCTTTCTGGCAGATATGTGCAGTTTGGGGCTTTCTTGGCGTGGCAGCAAAGTTAATTTCTGTTGTGTCCTACTCGGTGTAAGGTTAGTTGTGCAGTTTTGTGTTGTTCAGGCTGTCCCTTGCAGTCTTCGTGTATGGTTGGTGAGGTAAAGCATGGCAAGCCCCTATTTCCCTGTCACCTATGGTTTGAGGCAAACTGCATGGTAGACAGTTGCATGAGTTTTGTTTTTGCTGCTGGTGATTTCTGGATTATAGGTTGACCGGGTGCAAACATGGTGGAAAGAGCTTAGAGTTGTTCCTTTAGTAGGAGCACTCTGGTCACATGAGTAATTTCACCATGGAATGGCATGTGATTTCTAGGAGGCATGGGTTCTAAAATATTTTCCAGTAACTAGCATTGTTATTGACTTCTTAGGATAAACAGACCACAAGAATTTTACCGTACCTCTCCTCAAATTGCTATGTGTGATTGACGTGGGTGCACTTCTTGTCGGCACTACATAACTGTTATCCTACTAAGGTGGGTCTGAGCTACATTTAATAGAATACCACTCTAATTATTTCTTTATCAGATTAATGATAGAGGCTAATTGCTGAGTATTTTATTCGGTTTAACTATTTTATTTTGTCCCCTTTTGCTTTTGTTGCTGATCTTAAACACAAGCTCGACTAACTGTTGAGGGAAGAGGGCAGGGAATAAATTACATACCTATCACAGATATTTGCAGAATGGCCAGATTTTGCCTCAGATGGTTGGTCTTTTCCTCATAAAATCTGTTTTTTTTTTTCTAGCAGTCATGAAGAACTGAAGGCATTAATTAATGGCATATATTTGAGTTTCAGACTTTATGTCCTCCATAAGGTACATGCTAACACAAATCCTTTTTATTCTAGCAGTTTTCTAAGTTTATAACAGCAATACTTAAAACCTGCCCCTATTTTGGTCCTTTGTCTCGGCATCATTTTAGGCCTTGTCCAGAATTCAAAGGGTGTCGAAGCATGTAGCATTGAAGTTAGGACATAAGGCACATGTACTACAGACTTCAAACCAATTTAAAAAAAAATGACTATAAATCATGCTGAAGCAGAAGCGGTTGAGAGGTATGCACAGGCTGCCAGTGTCTGCCTCATGTATGGGTGCATTTTCATGACGTTGTTTTTGGTGGGCAAATTATTGGCATCTCAATAGGCCTTGAGATTTGGGAGTGGTGGCAGATGTTTAACTTATATTTAAAAAAAAAAAGACATCCTTGGCCTTTGAATGAGGAGATGGTCACCTTTGTTTGGGTGTTTGTTGGTTAAGGTTATAGTGGTAATGTCCATTAAAACTTTCTCTCTTTAACACAGAGGCTACTGCAGGCTCTGTAAACTGCTGTATGGGCAGGAATATGGGATAGATAATCCCTTTACCTTTACTATTGACCTTTCAGTGTCAAGATGAACATTGACACTCATAGGGAAAGTGTAGACAATGGAATACCTGCTAGGAAGCAGCAGGTTGTAAGCTGTTCAATTGAACAGTTGCCTCCATGCATGGGTGGAGTGTCATACTGCATGTAGGTGGTTTGGATGACTGGCTTAGGGGAAAGGGACAGTCACCAGATGCATGCCATCTTTTTAGATTGGCCATTGGTGGCATAGGTAATTTATAGGTTGTGGGGTATGGGCAGAACCCTTCTGAAAATTCAATGCAACATCGGTAATCTATCAACATTTTAGTTATGGTTATTATGCACTTTTATTTCAAAGGTAAGGTATTCTGCTGGGAGGCTGAGTTGATCTGTGGTAAACAGTATGGTAACAAGTTTTACTTTATTTTGTACTCATTAAGGCATTTCAAGGTTGGTGCAGTTGGGTAGTATAGGGCTAAGGGAGGATAAGGTATGTTGGGGGGCAGGTTATAGCAGGGTTTGATATTGTTTAAGGGGAGTTTGGGGGTTCTTACTGGTGGGGAGTAGTGGCACTAATTTCAGAATTGGGGGTGGTTACTAGGCTAATAGCTCTAAGGTTTTTAATAAACTAGCCAGGTTCAGGTATGTAAGATTCCTCAATCCAGAGTGTAGCACATGTTGCCCTTGTATAAGAGGGACAGGGATGGATGTTGACCTTGTCCTGAAAAGGACATAGGGGGAGCCATTGGGGGAATTTGGACCTTGAATTTTGTAATTGGCTGTATTAGCACGATTATGGACAGTTTACATTTTTTTTGCCCTAATTATTGTTTAACAATTTTGTTGGGAAAACTCATAGGATGGTTAAAGAGTGTTAATTTTATTTATAGAATAGGCCTTTTAATGCAATGATTTTGTTTTATTTCACATGGGTATCAGCTGTATCGTTAATGTGTGAGGTGGGAAGAAACTTTATAAGGAACGTTGTTAAGACATCTTGAGTTTCATTGGGGTTTTGCATTCAGTAGTGGGTGCATTTTATGCAGTTGATGAAAGAGATATGCCCTTGGTGGTGCATAATGTCATTACGAAGTGGTTTATGCGTGTGTGGAGTATTTACAGTCTTTTCTTTTACAGATCACACTGAGGTCGCAGATGGGGACATGCAGAGTGGGCATTTTTTGGTGGGCTGAAGGAATGTGGACTTTGACAAGCGAGACAGGACGCTGAGGGATGTGTCAGCTGATGGAGCAGTATGAAAGGAGGTCATGGTTTTCCAGCAGTGCAGATGAATATGGAGTTTTTTTGTTTGTTTGTCATGTTTTCCTTTCCTGCAGCCACAAGGTAATGTTTTGTTTTGGTTTGATCTTGTGCTGGGAGCATTAGGATTGAATTTCACACTGTATTATTGGTAGCTGGGGTTTTCCTTGGAATGGGTCAGGTAGGTGGAGTACCATGGGAGCATAGCAAGTAATGGTTTACTGCTGAAGGAGGTATTAGGTGAGCCGAGGCATGTCAGGTGGTTGTTAGAAGGATTACATGATTGTGGTAGGATCATGGGGCTGGTTTATAAGTAAAGTTTATAGAAGAGGGGTGTTATCTTGGTCAAACTGTGTTGCAGCCATCAAGGGTAGGGGATTAGTGGGTTGCATTGAGTAAGTTGACTCAGGCTTTTGAGCTAGGTGGGATGTTTTGTGTAGGAGGATCTAGCTTTGTGTTACTGCAGTTTCATGGGAGAATGGGTTGGGTTAATTTACTACATTCTGGACGGTGATGGCATGTCACTGACCTTGTTTGACCTCGTGGCATTGGGCATTTTCAAGCTTTGGTGGTACATTGTGTTTGGTTAGTTTTAACTGGCTTGGTTTTACTGTTTGTGGGACATTTGGGGTTGTACTGCTAAAGGCCATGATGGTGGTTTAAGTGTTCTATTGTTTATAATGGGTAGGTGGTGTTTATTGGCAGGATTGCTATTAAATGGAATTTGAAAAGGGATTTCATGTGGTTGTTACGTCTTTGGGCAGTAAAATGGGGCTGCAATCTGATGTGAGGATATGCAATTGTCTCTGCATAGTTTCAAGTGGCAGTGGGCTCAGTGTTTGGTTGTCTAGTTGGCTGATAATGACCCGAAAGTTATTACGAAGTTTTATTGGTATGGTAGTTGGGTAACTAAGTATGGGTATGCTAGGTTATGAGTTTCTAGTTGTTATTTTAGCACTGGGGAGGGATCAGTGGTTTGCTTTTAGCTGTTTAGGTAACTGAATAATTTTGTTATTTATGTGATGGGGATTTGAGAGGTGACAGCATAGATACAGTTGGCTAGGCAAGATTGGGTACACCGAATGATGTTTGGCTTTACCGAATGATGTTTGGCTTTACTGAATGATGTTTGGCTTTATGCCTTTTATGGTTGTTAGGTTGGGGGAACTTTGATTGGTGAGGGGGGAACAGTCTGGTCAGGCTGGTGGGTGGAGAAGAGGGGCAGGCTTGCCCTCTTCTGTTACCCGTCTGGTGTTGGATGTTCAATTCAATACATTGAAGGGAAAGTGAGCAGTTGCACTGCTTGATAAGTAAATAAGCAAGCGGAGGTAAGCTGCTTATTTGGTTGGAGGTGTATTTCAATAACTGGCAAATGAAGTGAATGGTGGTACGCTGCTTCATAAGTAAGCGAGTGGAGGTATGGATGCTGCTTACTGATCAGGATGAGCGGGGTCATGATGTCCTATGTTAATGTTACTTGGATGTTATTTTCACCTGCATCGTGTTTTGATTGAAATTAATGAATATTGGTTAACAATCATGTTTATGGAAGTTTAATAAAAGTCATCAAATGTCATTCAGTGTGGTGTGTTTATTTAAGTGGGCTGGGACAAATGATTAAATGAAGGAAAATAGAAAACCTACAAACAAAGGGTTTAAAGAAAAATGTAAGTATCATTATGTCTGCAATCCTTTAAACTGTTAGCACCTTTCTTACTGTACCCTGTTTATTAACACATTGTGAATGTTACATGTACTGTATGTATGAAACTCTCAATAATTACTCTGACATTTATTTATAAAACAAAATTTACTCTGCAGCACTCTAAGCTACTAAACAGCTGGTGACCATTGTCAATATAAAGCCATTGAATGTTTATTTGTAATCAGTTTGTTATCCTGCCTGAAAAGGAAACTAAGGTTGTATAAAGATAGATAGATAGATAGATAGATAGATAGATAGATAGATAGATAGATAGATAGATAGATAGATAGATAGATAGATAGATAGATGGATTGATTTCATCAACTGTGTAAAAAACATGAAGCTGACTTTTTTGTTTTAATTCCTTGAGTTCCATGCCTCTAAAGGAAAGCAATAAAGCAACGTCAAAATACTAACACACAGACAATATGTAAATGTAGATGTTAGCGCTGATATATTTTAAGGCATTTCAATATAGTGTAGTGTGATTTATAGTTTCATATTCTGCAAAAATGAAAGAGAAACATTTTGAATACAAGAATATACTAAAATACTTGTTTTTACAACTTTTGAAATGATATTTAGAAAAAAATGCAATGCATTACTGTTTACATTTTTTTTCTTAACAAATGATTTATAAGTTCACCTTTCCAGTTAATTTCCTAGTTGTATCTCTCCATTTACTCCCTTTCTTAAATCATTTCAAGTTTTATGTTTAAAATTGTTTGTTTTTATGGAACATATCATTTTTCCTGCACAGTCATTCTAGTGGCTGTGTTTTACTGTGTTCATTCCCTGCTTTTTCACATTTTCTACATGGAGTCGGGGTGTTGTGTCAGCTGTTGCCATCTCTCTCTAGTCATCGGTACTCTCCTATCTTCTTTGACAATCATGCCTGACTGTCGCAGATCTTCTCTCAGACAATTCATCCACCTCTTTGCTGGACACCTTTGTTTCCTCTTGCCTTCTTCCTGCATGTCCCAAATCTTCTTCACCAGATTATCTTCTGCTTTTTTGCACATGCTCAATCCACTGTAATCTGTTCTGTTTGATGCTTTCTGCAATTGGAGTTTATTTGGCTTCTGATCTGATGTCCTCATTTCTTCATCAGCCCCACAGTGTGCTTCCCACGACCCATCTCAGGCACTTCATCTGCATTACTTTTAGTTTGCTAAATTGTTGTGCCTTCACTGCCAGGTTTCTGTGCAATACAGTAGTACTGGTCAAACCACTGTTTTGCACACCATAGTTTTTAGTTTCTCGGACATTCTTGTTATATACTACTCATGGCACTCTGTATCATTTGGTTGCAGAGTTCTGATCTCTTCATTCAGACTTCCCTCCTCCTCATTCACCCCTCCTAGATACAGGAAGCTGTTAATCTGTTCCACTATTTTTCCTTCTATCTCAATTCTCAGCTTTATTCTGTACTTTTCTTCTGATTTTACCCATTTTCTGACATTGGACAATGGTCTTATCTGTACTCAGTTTCATTATGTGCCTTCAGTTTTGCATTCCATTCCCTATCCTTTGCTGAAGTTCTTTCTCATGATGTCCTCATACAGCAAATTTGTTGATCTGTCCCCTCCAAAACCATTTGCTAATGTAGTCCATCACCAGTATGAACAGCAGTGGGCTTACAGATGACCCTGGTGCACTCCCACTCCCTCTAGGGACCCCTCTTTGAGACTGAACACTGTTTGTACTTGAATCATTGGATCCTTGTACATAACTTTCACTAATTCTATATGTTTCTGGGACCTTAAATTACCACAGGACTGCTCAATTCAGCTTTATTGGGACCTTGTGATATGCCTTATCAAAGTCTAGGAATGTCCAGATGGACTCTGTCCTTAATCTCTATCTTCTTGTCAATTATCTCTCTCACTGTAAGCATCAGGTCATTTGCTGCATCCTGATCTTAATCTGAACTACTCATCTCTCATCTTACTTTCTACTACTCTGTATATTCATTTATCATTAGCTATCTCCAGAACTTAAATGCACAGTGAAAGGTGTCTGATACCTCTATACTGCTCACAGTCATGAATGCCCCCTTTGTTCTTGAACACTGTCACTAATATGCTTACTATCCACTCATCTAGGATATGCCTGTCTCTCCATACTGTTATGAGTACCCTCAGGAGCCATTTCCTCCCTATCACACCAAACATTTTTATGATATCTGTTGTGACTTTATCTGAGCCTTCTGCTTTCTTTAACTTCATTTTCCTTAGTGGTGTCATCCTCTACTGTGATTGTAGGCTATGTCTGGGCAGTACAGCTTCTATGGGGACTTCTTCATTCAGAAGCTGCAGGAAGTACTCCTTCCATCTCTCTTTGATGTCCTATGGACTGGTTAGTAGGTTGTTGCTGGTATCCCTTATAAAGGGTGTCTAACTATCTTCTATGCTTTTCTGTCTTTCCCTGAAACCTGATATAATTTCCTTATGCCATCTACTCAGACACTTTTCAGAAGCTGACAGAGTGTCTCTGATGCCATGTTCTTTGCTATTTCAACTCCTCTCTTAGCGTCTTTGTTAGCCAACCAATATTTCTTACTAGCCTGGTCCATCTTTTCTATTTCCCACTTTTTCCTGAATTCCTTCTTTCTTTTGATGTCTTCCTGGACTACAGCATTCTACCACCAACTTTCCTTATGTACTTTATTTCCATACCTGGCTCAGCTACATATCTGCTCTGTAGTCCTCACACAAGTTGATTTTATGTGCTGCATTTGTCTTCCACTCTTCCTAAATCTTCTTCTTGAGGAGCTAGAGCCCTGAGTAATTCCTTTAACTATTGTACTTTCTCTCTAGTCAACTTCCAGGTCCTCAGCCTGGTCTCTGTTGACCTTAGAGCCTTCATGGATTGCTTGCCACTGATTGTAGCAATCAGTGGTTTATACTGTGTAATGACTGTTTCACTGGTGATGGCTTTGCAGTTGCTAATTCTACCCCATGCCCTTTCCTTATTAGGGGGAAGTCTACCTGAGCTGCATATTGGCAGTCTTGTATGTGATCATGTGACTTTCTTTTTGCTGAATTATGTGTTGGTCTCTGTAGATCAATATGTCTGTATATACCTTTAAGAATCTATCCCAGGGTTTGCACAAGTGTATAAATACTGAGCATGTGCAAGCTAGACTGCCATTTTGTAGTTAGCTGTTGAGATATAAGCATGCATGTATGTAAGCTCTGTCTGTTAACTAGTTTGTTCATATTTAACAATGCTGCTATCCATCCTGATGTGTTTGTATGTATTGAATCATCTAAATGAAACCCAAGCCTTCTTATTATATGTATTAGAGATGAATGAGTGACATGGTGTCAGAAGTGGGATGTCTAAAACGACATGACCATAGAAGAAGCATACCGAAGGGGCATGGAGTGGGAAATGCCTTAGCTAAAATGACTTAAGGCACCTGTTTAGATGCTGGTGGAATATACAGGAGTGCTCATTCCTAAAATGTGCAAACTTTGCAAAACAGGTCAGAAACAAATTTCAGGTATTAAAACTTGCTCAGCACTATTTCTATTCACATAATATGAAATGAGGTGCACAGAATGTTCAAAATAATTTTTGCATAAACAGATATGTATGACATTGATAAAAATATTCAAATTACTACAGAAAATGTTTGAAATAAAGTCTGAATTGCATAAAATGAATAAAATAAAGGGAAACAACCACATTTTCACAAAGCATATGTATTTTTCATATTAAGCAAAGATGTTCAAGCTATCAGAAGTGTATAAAGTGTTTGCATTTTTGTTTAGTGTTACAGTAAAGCTATTTCACAAAGTATAGCTATTACAAGGCATATTTCACAGAATACAGCCTTTACATAGCATATTTCACAAAGTAAAGTATTTTGAAGAGTTTATTCTGCATATGAATGTTGTTACAAGCTCACAGAACAGTTGTTCATACATAATTATGAGGGCCATATTTTCAGTGTATTTGTGTATACTTTGTGGGTATGGCAGATGGAGTTCAAAAACCCAGTGACTTGTGCTTGACAATAATATTGCTGAGAACTGCAGAGTGTTAGAGCAAGAATACATTTTCATACAGGCTGCATTTTCTGATAAGGATGACCATACAAAGGCATTTATTTTATTTAATTTAGCTGGGTCAGAAGCTATAGAAAGGGAACTTTCATTTGTGTATGCACCTGCTATCTATACAGGAGAGGGGGAAACTGTCATATTGTTGTACCAGC
The DNA here is from genome assembly GCF_019279795.1 of Protopterus annectens. NCBI lineage: Eukaryota > Metazoa > Chordata > Ceratodontiformes > Protopteridae > Protopterus > Protopterus annectens. The sequence goes on along the minus strand of NC_056742.1, from coordinate 398,748,678 downwards.
TGAGTCAAGGGAGGACCCAGAGTGCTTGAAATGTAAATTTAGAGAAATGTGTGACCCCCAGGTAAATGTTACAATGGAAAGGCCCTTATTTTACATAAGGGATCAAAAGCCTGGTGAAACTTTTGCAGCATATATAACTAACCTGAGAAATAAGGCTAACGTGCAGATTTGATGATTTAATGGATAAAGGACAGACTTGTGTGGGGGATAAAAGATGATGTTGTGAGATAGATTTAGTTTCAAGACAATGATTTAACTTTGAATAAGGTGATTGAGATTTGTCAGATAGAGGAGTGCACAGAAAAGCACACAAATATGCTTACAAATGAAAACAGCTCTAGAAGGCACAGTGATAAAGCTCATGTTGATAGTATGCAGCACATGGTCAAAATTAACAGGCCCAAGCACATGGCAGTAAGTGTAACCCCTGCTGCACTCAATGAAAAACCCCAGAACTTTCTAGCAAATTCCAGAATTTGCACAGTCTCAGTGAAGCACAAGAGTGAGTCAGCAAAGTCAAAGCATGGGCCCCAACTCAGTTTAATTGCCAACTGTCATAATTGTGGTGGAAGTCATGAATCTAAAAGGGAAGAATGTTTAGCTTTTGGTCAACAATGCCACAAGTGCAGTAAATTGAATCATTTCAAAAGATTTTGTAAATGAAAAGGCCCACATTCTTTTATTAAAAGGGAACATTTTAAGAAACAAGTTGATCAGTTAGACATTGGCAACGCCACTCTTTTATGTTGATGGTGTGATAGTACTTCGTAAAACAGTCAATGCATAGATTTAAGGGCAAAAAGTATTTTGTACTGTTTGGATAAATGGCAAACCCATAGAACTCAAAATTGACACAAGTTCCAAGTGCAATATTATATCGGCAGAAACATTTGTTAGATTGTGTTGTGTCATGGTGAAAGGTCTGATCTGGCAAGGTGTGCAAAGCTTGTTGCTTATGGAGGTAAAGAACTTCAAACCGAAGACTCAGTAGTGCTTTCATGTTACTCTGCTGGAAGAAGCTACGACTTATTATTTATTGTGGTCAAGAGGCACATCCAGACATTATTAGGGCTCAGAGACAGTTTGAAAATGGGACTTCTTTAATTTAATAAGGAAGTCCACCATGTTAGCTTGAAAGACCACTACTCTAATTTTGCCCAGCACATTTTGTCTATCTATGCTGATCACTTCAAAGACAAACTAGGCAAACCTCCAGTTGTGTACTCCATGAAGTTAGAACCAGAGGTCAGTCCAGTTATCAGGCCAGCACGTAAAGTTCCAATAGTCATGCAGGACAGAGTTAAAGCCGAGTTAGATAAAATGGTGCGACAAGGTGTGATTTATCCAGCTGAAACTCCAACTGAATGGGTAACATCCATGGTGGCAATTCATAAGAAAAGCTCAGATGACATCAGAATATATATATTGACCCAAGATATTTGAACAAAGCACTAAAAAGACTTCATAATCTAATGCTCACAGTTGAAGAAGTTGCAGCCTTGATGCCAAATGCCACTATTTGTTTCTGTCTTAGATACAAAGAGTTCATTTTAGCAAATTCAGCTTGACAAAAAAATCCTCATTGCTCACTACTTTTAGTACTTCGTTTAGCAGGTACAGATTTTGAGAATGCCATTTGGGTTAAATTCTGTAAGTGAAGTCTTTCAATGGCAATGGAGCAAATTATTTCTGGGTATCCTTGTGCTATCATAGTAGACAACATACTAGTAGGAGGTTGTGATGAAGCAGAACATGACATAAACCTCGGAAAAGTTCTAGAAAGTGCACTTCAAGTGAATCTTAAGCTCAATCCATACAAATGCAAGTTCAGGCTATGAGAAGTTACTCATGTTGGTCATTTATTTACAAGTACAAGCATACAAGCAGACATTTAAAAACAAACAGACATTTTCAAGATGCCAGCTCCAGACAATGTTCAAGCCCTGCAACATTTTCTTGGCATGGTCAACAACCTAGGCAAGTTCATTCCTGACTTGAGCCAACTTTCAGCACCAGTCAGAGAGCTGACATGTAAAGATGTATCCTGGTCTTGGTTAGAGCAACACCAACATGCATTTGATGTCCTGAAATGATGAATTGCTAGTCCAATAACTCTCAGATATCATGATGTTCACAAACCACTTACACTTTCCTGTGATGCTTCGAAATTTGGTCTTGGTTCAGTCATTCTACAAGAGGCTCAATCTGTTGCTTATGAATCGAGAACTCTTACCCCAACTGAAATGCAGTATGCCCAGATCAAGAAAGAGCTTTTGGCAATGGTGTTTGCATGTTTGAAGTTCCATGATAATGTTTATGGTACACCTATCCAAATCAAAACAGACCACCAACCTCTAGTCACTATCTTGAGAAAGCCTATGCATTCAGCTCCAGCCAGACTTCAACATATGATGCTGAGATTGAATCTTGTCTACAAAAAAAGGCAAACTTCTTTATCTTGCTGATACCTTATCCAGGGCTCAACCACTATATCAAACAAGGATGGCCTTCAAAGCAATCTAGTTTACCTCAAGAAGTGCAACCTTAGTTTCTATACAAAGATGAGATTTTGCCTGACAAAGGTATCATAATAAAAGGTCCAAAAGTAATTGTTCCAAAGTCCCTGCAACCAGAATACATTACTATCTTGCATTGTGGTCACCCAGATGTGATTGAGAGAGCACTTTTCAGTGTGTCTTGTGTAATCAGTGTAATAGTACAAAGCCACATTAGATGGAGAGCAGACCCTAAAGAACTGACTTGGTTGACTCATTGATTGATGATATCTGATGGGAATACTGATGGAGTTTGAGTGTTAAACATTATTTAGTGTTTGTTAGTTGACTCTTACTGATTATTCTTTAACCTATCACCTTCTAATTGTCATTTCTAATCAGAAGCAAGATGAAGCATCATTTTGTTGTTGATGGTAGTCCAAACAAAGTTATTTTGGCATGCAGGCAAAGCCAACATTTTAAAAAGAGATTTGAAGAAAAGATTGACTTACTTATATGACTTGTAGGGCCAGAGTAGTAGCAGCAAAATGGCATGGCATAATGTGCAGGTCAAAAAATGCAAACAAATACTAGAGATAATGAGACGCCTAAAATAGTGATGTTTGATGTTTTCCTGAAATGAATGAATCTCATGAATGACATAAACATCTTGGTTCACTTTCACTTCAGAGAGTTGTCGAGAAAACAGAACCACCCATTTACCAATCAGAAGTCAATTGTTGGTTCCATGTCAAGAACAACAGGTTGAAGTGAAAGACAATCTTTTTGAAGCACCTAACACACCTAACACACTATGATGATGATAGCAAACCGCCCCCGCCCCAATCCATTAAGAGAGGGAAGGAGAGGATTGGATTGTGTGTTGGATTGGTGTTGTGAAGAAGATCCAGAGGAGATGAGATCGGAATCAGAAGGATCAGCAAGGAGAGATCTTTAGACAGATTTGACCAGTTTTGAGACCTATAATATATCATAATATATAGCCAAAGAAAGATTATCTCAGAGTGAGTTGTCCGTGTTCCAGTTCTTAGAGGAAAAGAGAGACATTCCCATTCATGTGTGAATTCATGTGTTCCTTTAGTATCTGTGATGAGTGCATCACACACCTGTCCCCTGTTAAGTAAAATTCCCCCAACTGTTGTATGTTATATGAGATGGAATTTCTAAAAACCCTGTAGCAGATATGAAGCAACTTGGACATGTATGTAAGTGTCTCTTAAACTAGTTTGTTTATATTTAATGATGTTGCTAGCCATCCTTATGTGTTTGTATGTATTAAAGTAGCTAAAAGAAACCCCAAGCCTTCTTGTTATATGTGTTAGAGATGAACGAGTGACAGTCTCTATCAAGCCAGAATGGCGACGTGATGTCAGAACCAGGATGGAAGAGAGAAGAATATTCCAAGCCATGAGATGCAAAGACAACAGCTAAAGTAAAACTGAGAGAAAAGAGTATAAACATAACCAAAAAGAATCAAAGTAATGAGAAATAAAATGGAGAAATGATTAACAGTAAAGCAAAACCGAGTATGTTTAAAGAAAACATGAGCATGTTTAAAGCAGAACGAGTGTGTTCAAGGCAAAGTTGGGCATGTTAAGAGTAAAACAAGCACAAGAAAATTGTATTGGGCATAAAAAAGGATTTAAATGAGCAAAATGAATATAATAAGAAAAGGGCAAATTACACAAAAATAAAGCAAGGTGACTGCAAGTGTTTTGGCAAAGTGCTGTGTTTGGGCATAACTATGACTTTGTATTGTATCAAGGGCATAGCTAAAGTTATTTGAAGTATCTCAGAGTGTGTAAAAGTGCTTACGGTGTGTTCTTATTACTGTGCATGTATTTTGAAGAGATCATTGTCTGCAAAGTGCAACTATTTTATGCAATACAGTCAAAGTATAGCTATTTCAAGAAAAGTTTCTTGTGCTGGGTGTGTCTATTCGCAAAGTGACACCATTACTGAGTTCTTCTACTGTAAAGAGTTGCCTAGCAAGGTATCGCTATTTTGGGGACATTTCAGTGTGCTGTGTACAGTTATTCGCAAAGTGCAATTTATTCAAAAGTTATTGAGTTTGGGCAACAGATGTTTGATTTATTTGCATTGTACAGTTACTTGACATGCTTCTTGTACTGATAAAAGGTGTTTTCTTGCAAAATAAGACATTACAAGAGTATGACAGTGCTCATGAGTTATTGAGTCACATTGTAAAGTTCTCAAATGTTTCTTAAAGTGATGACTTTAGCAAGTGATGGTATATTACTTTGGCATTTCTGCCTTTACCGATAATATTCTGAAAGTATCGAAAAGCCCGAGAAGTTTATTTCGCAAAGTCCAGTAAAGTATCGAAAAGCTCGAGAAGTTTATTTCACAAAGTCCAGTTATTCAAAAGTGCTACAAGTTTGTTCATTCACATAATTCTGATAAGCCCAACAAAAGTATAAGTTCAGAGCATGAAGGCATTGGATAAGTACTGTTTATGCCAGAAACATATGCATATGAGTATGTGGGTATATTCATGCTTATTCACAAAACCCTTTGCTGGTATGTGTTAATATGGCAGACAGATTTCGAAAAATCCTACCACTTGTGTTTGATCAGAATACTGCAGTGAGCTGGAGAATATTTGAGCAAGAGTATATTTTCATACAAGTAGCTTATGCAGATAGAGGTGCATGCACAAAAGCATTCATTTTGCTTAACATAGCAGAGTCTGAGGCCATAGAAAGAGGGCGTTCATTTGTGTATGCACCAGCAGTGTATGAAGGAGAAAGTGTGGACCACCATATTGTTGTACAAGCTAAATGAAGGGAAGACCCTGAGTGTTTGAAGCACAAGTTTAGAGAAATGTGCAACCCCCAGATGAATATTACATTAGCGAGGCATTTGTTTTACACAAGAGATCAGAAACCAGGGGAAACATTTGCAGCTCATATAACTGACTTGAGAAACAGAGCTAAAACATGTCGGTTTGGTGATCTAAAAGATGAACTGATAAAGAACAGGCATGTATGTGGTATTAATAGTGCTGCTGTGAGAAAGATTTTACTTTGTGACAGTGATTTAATATTGAGCAAAGCAAGAGATTTGCCAAATCCATAAGGTGACAGAAAAACATGCAAGTATGCTTGCGAGTGACAAGAGCATGGTTTTAGTTGGCTCCAGAGCAAACGTATATAGTATGTAACATGTGACGAGCAGGCCTAAGCATGTGGGAGCTACAGGATTTCCAAAGAAGCCATGAGGTTTTCTAGAAAGTTCCAAGAATGGTGCAAGCTCCAGCACAAGCTCAGTGCAATATAAACATAAATTAGCAAAACCCAAATCTAACTTTATTGTTAACTGTCGCAATTGTGGTGCGAATCATGAGTGTAAAACAGAGAAGTGATTACTGCCGAAAAACTTCAAAACTTTAATTTAAAACACAATTAAAAACACAAGAATGAGCACTTTTTGTGACCAAACCCTTCTTCAGATACAAAACTCAAATGAAACTGCAGTTTTATATAGCTCTTCAGTTAACATTTAGTACCGCACCCTCCTTTTTCTTAGTGCAGGTCTTAAAGGTATAACCCCATTTAAACCTGGGGTTTTGTATGCTGCTAGCTCAATGATCCATTTAGTTTCATTCAACTCTGTCTCATTAATCAAATCCCCTCCCCTTTTGTTTTTATTTACACATTGTATAACCATAAAGGGCGGCCACGGTGGCACAGTGGTTAGCATTGCCGCCTCACAGCAAGAGGTTCTCTGGTTAGATCCTCAGCTGGGGTGCCTTCTGTGCAGAGTCTGCATGTCCTCCCTGTGGTCGCATGGGTTTCCTCTGGGTGCTCTGGTTTCCTCCCACATCCCAAAGACATGCTGTAGGTGGATTGGACACACTAAAATTGGCCCTAGGTGTGAGTGTGTGTGTGTGTGTGTGTGTGCCTTCTGTGGAAGGTTGGGCACCGGGTTGGCAACTCGACACTGTAAAACTCCACTGCCAATCATGAGCGGACAAGGTGATCCACTGTGGTGACCCCTAACTGGGAAAAGCTGAAAGAAGAAGATTGTATAACCATAAACTTAAACTTATGGTTTTCATTCTTAGAAATGTGCTGCAAAAGTGCATTATGTTCATGTTTTAATCTTACATAGGAAAATGGTTCAAAATTCTGTTTTTCAGTATGCAGTTAGTTTTTCCTACATGGAATGAGCTTCAGTCCTGACAAGACAGCCAGGTAAACAGCATTATTTATTCTACAATCTGCATACAAACCAACACAATATTGTTTTCCTGATACAGGGTGTACATAGGATTCTGCCTCCACAATGTACTCACATTCTGTGCAATTTCTGCACTTTCGTGTACCTGCACGTTGTGTAAAATTGTTCCTACTTTTTCTGTCTTCCCTTTATGACATAATAAATCCTTCAGATTTTTATTTCTTCTAAAGCCAAAAACAGTTTTTTCTCCCACTACCTTGGTTATTTTTTTCATCTGTCAGCAAAACATTCCAATTCTGTTTTATTATATCACATATTCTCCCTATGTTATTATAGTAACATTAGCCTCACATTATCCATCTGTGAGGCTCTGGACTGAACAGGTTTTCCATCCTGTTGTCTATGTGATAACCAAGGCCTAGACCTATTACTTCTGTATTGTTTACTCTTAGTAATAGCATCTTTAACTCTATTTTCATTGTATCCTCTTCAACAGAGGTTAATCTCTAACTTGTCTATTTCAAGTTCAAAATGTGTATCCTGCGTACATATACATGACATTCTATCAACCTGCCCTCTTATTATACCATTGTACGTATACCTTGGATGCATGCTGTCATAAGGTAGCATGCTGTGCATATCACCCTGCCCCCTTATTATACCATTGTACGTATACCTTGGATGCATGCTGTCATAAGGTAGCATGCTGTACATATCACCCTGCCCCCTTATTATACCATTGAACGTATAACTTGGATGCATGCTGTCATAAGATAGCATGCTGTACATATCACCCTGCCCTCTTATTTTACCATTGTATGTATACCTTGGATACACACTGTCATTATCACCCCTGCCCCTTATTATACCATTGAACGATACACACTGTCATAAGATAGCATGTTGTACATATCACCCTGCCCCCTTATTATACCACTGAACGTATACCTTGGATACACGCTATCATAAGATAGCATGCTGTACATATCACCCTGCCCCCTTATTATACCATTTAACATATACCTGGGATACACGCTGTCATAAGATAGCATGCTGTACATATCACCCTGCCCCCTTATTATACCATTGAACATATACCTTGGATGCATGCTGTTATAAGATGCTGTACATATCCCCCTGCCCTCTTATTGTACCATTGTACGTATACCTTGGATGCATGCTGTCATAAGGTAGCATGCTGTACATATCACCCTGCCCCCTTATTATACCATTGAACATATACCTTGGATGCACACTGTCATAAGACAGCATGCTGTACATATCACCCAGCTCTCTTATTATACCATTGAACGTATACCTTGGATACACGCTGTCATAAGATTGCATGCTGTACATATCACCCTGCCCCCTTATTATACCATTGAACGTAAACCTTGGATGCATGCTGTCATAAAATAGCATGCTATTCTTCCAACAGTTTTTTCTGAATAAGGTTGCATCTAAAACACCATTCTCATCCCTCAGCAATTTTACATCCAAAAAGTCCAAAGCCCTACTGGAATACTGCATGTTGAATCTGAGGAAAGTGGTCGTAGATTCCAAATATTCAACAAATTTTTGCAATTCCACGACTCCCCCCATAACAAAAAAATGTCATCCACAAAATGCACACAGAAAATTAACTTGTCCTTCTATGGATGTTGTCCTCCATATATAACTTCATTCTCCCAGTAAGACAACACTAAATTTGCATAAGTGTTAGCACAGGGGGTGCCCATAGCCATCCCCTACTTCTGGCGATAATATGTATCTTCACACATAAATATGTTATTGTCTTAACACTATTTTAAGCAGCTCACTTATCAGCTTAATGTTATCAAGCTCAAAGTTAGCTACTTGTGATAGTATGTGTTCTATGGCTGATATGCCATAGGTATTGCTAATGACAATAAATAAATTCTTTACATCTAGTGTGACCATAATATAATTCTGTCCTTCATTCCGTATAATACACTCATGCAACAATGTTAAGAAGTGTCCTTTATCCCTTAATATAATGGGAAATGTATCTAATACTTTTTTCAATCTACATTCTATCCAAATGGATACATTCTCTGTGACCCAACCCCTACCTGAGACAATAAGTCTCAGTGGGGGGTCAACCAGATCTTTATGTACCTTGGGTAGTGCCTTAAATATAGGCACCATTGGATGTTCCATCCATAACAATGTGTGTAAGTCTTCTGACATTAGCCCCAATTGTTTTAATTCTGTAAACCTTTGCTTTACCTTGTCATCTGTATAATTAACCATTCTAGGGGTTATACAAGTAAAAGTGTGTTCATCCTGTAGCAGTTCATAGACTTTTCTCTGATAGAAACTCTTATTCATTACTACTACTATTACAGCTCCCCCCTTATCAGCTGGTTTTATCACAATATCTGCATTATTTTTCCATGAATTCAATGCTTACCTCTGTGAAATGGACTGATTAAAAGACTTGTTATTGCCTTTATCTTCTAGGTAATGCTTTATATCTGATTCACACAGTCTCAAAAAGTATTAACAGTAGAGTTAATAGGTGGAGTAAAAGTGCTGGGCTGTCTCAACTCCTTGTTCTGTGGCAGGTTCAAATTACCATATAAATTGTTAAGTGACACATTCCTACCATATAACATCAAGTCAAAGAATAACCTGAGAATATACAGTTCCTGTACTCAGTACAAATGTTAAGCCTTTGTTAAGAACATATTGTTCATTTACAGACAAAAACTAGTTAGATATATTATAAACAATACAGCTAGTATCACCAGTCAAGTAGATATTCACTGCTTCTTCACCTTGCTCTGTCTCCACTCGCCCTTCTTCTTGACTGGTACAGGCAGTGACAGAAAAGAACCCTTTCCCATCTCAAAAATGTTCGGCCATGCTGCTAGCCATGCCAACTCATTTTCCATGCTGGAAGTCAAAGGTTGTCCTGCCATGGTGTCAGCAGTTGACTCCTGTCCTGGTCGATTAGTCAGTATGGAGGTTGCCATGTTGGTCTCCTCCCCACAAGCAGGGTCATCCATCCGCCTTTGTGTCATCTCTACTGGTGCTACAGTTGGACACTGAATGGTGTACCTCACCTGTGTACTGCTCAACTCATCCCTAGTAGTCAGGGAAACATTATGACTATGTACACGAGAATGAGGGTGCCTGCCCTGGTGGGTAGGTGTTTTCAGTGATTTTTTTGCTGGAGAAGTAAATGCTTCAGCCTCAACTGGTTTCTCTTTAGGCCACATGAAAATGTTGCCCTGTTTAAAATCATGATAGTCTCTCATCAATTTCTTAGTTTTTGTTTGCTGCAATTTCATGTCTAAGGTAGATACCAAACAATGCATCTCTTCCAGTTTATTCATGTAAAAATCACCAACATATTCCAGCTCTAAATCTTTTTGTAAAGTCTCAATTTCTTTCACCAAAATATTCTCTTCTGGAGCATGAAAGTCTAGCAATAAATGCATATATGAGAAACTAGTCTCTAAATTTAAACGCTGCCACTTGGCTAAAAGTTCTGGATAGTACTCACCCTGCGAAGGCATGCACAGTACACAAAGGCCTCTGGGAACAATGCCAAACTGCAAGCAAGCCTCCAAATGATGTCTTTGCCACTGTAGATGCTTTAGTTTCATTAATTTATTATGCAAGGTATTTACTAAGTCACTAAAGGCCTCTCTTTCTTTTTGAGCAGAATCACCCACCACATGTTCACCAGACAGTATATGTAAATCCAAAGCAAGTAAAGGATTACTTGTAGTTGACACATTTCTTCTTACTGTCTTTGTCCAGATTGCAGATGAATCATGAGATCTGTGACCTGGTTCCACTCCAACATCCTGCTGTTCTGCCTTAATGTGTGTAGTCTTCAGACACACCAGCAAAGCCAAACCATAAAGAACTGTAGATACTCCACCAAAGGCTGCCTGCCCACAAAGATTCAAAAGGAAAGAAGAAAAAAGCAGGTACTGGCCACCACACTGAACAGCTTCAAAACTTTTATTTAAAATACAATTAAAAACACAAGAATGAGCGCTTTCGGGACCAAGCCCTCCTTCAGATACAAAACTCAAATAAAACTGTAGTTTTTATATAGCGCTTCAGTTAACATTCAGTACCGCACCCTCCTTTTCTTTAGTGCAGGTCTTAAAGGTATAACCCCATTTAAACCTGGGGTTTTGTATGCTGCTAGCTCAATGATCCATTTAGTTTAATTCAACTCTGTCTCATTAATCAAATCCCCTCCCCTTTTGTTTTTATTTACACATTGTATAACCATAAACTTAAAATTATGATTTTCATACTTAGAAATGTGCTGGAAAAGTGCATTATGTTCATGTTTTAATCTTACAGAGGACAAATGGTTCAAAATTATGTTTTTCAGCATACAGTTAGTTTTTCCTACATAGAATGAGCTGCAGTCCTGACAGACAGCCAGGTAAACAACATTTTTTGTTCTACAATCTGCATACAAATCAAAACAATACTGTTTTCTTGATGCAGGGTGTACATAGGATTCTGCCTCCACAATGTACTCACATGCTGTGCAATTTATGCACTTTCATGTACCTGCACGTTGCGTAAAATTGTTCCTGTTTTTTTTTCTGTCTTCCCTTCATGACATAATAAATCCTTCAGATTTTTATTTCTTCCAAAACCAAAAACTGTTTTTCCTCCCACTACCTTGACTCTTTTCATCTGTCAGCAAAACATTCCAATTCTGTTTTTATTATATCACATATTCCCCCTGATTATTAATATATGTTAACATTAGCCTCACATTATCCATCTGTGAGGCTCTGGACTGAACAGGTGTTCCATCCTGTTGTCTATGGGAGAACCAAGGCCTAGACCTATTACTTCTGTATTGTTTACTCTCAGTAATAGCATCTTTAACTCTTTTTTCATTGTATCCCTTTTGACAGAGGTTGCTCACTAACTTGTCTATTTCTTGTTCAAAATGTGTATCCTGCATACATATACGTGAAATTCTGTCAACCTCCCCTCTTATTATACCATTGAATATATATCTTGGATGCATGCTATAAAGTGAGAATTTAGGAGCTTTTTAAATTTTTAGAGGAAATATCGGATGGAAGTTTAATTAAATAATGAATTATTTTTCTATAATTTTAATTGTAATTGATAGCACAGATCAGGATATCTATAAAAGATGGGATCTTCCTACCAAGGCAAGTACCTGAAAGGTTTATAAATATTATAAAGGTGCAGCGTCACATAGCTGGACGTCAGCTGATAGGTTGGACATTATGCCTACACACTGCAGGCCATTGGACCAACTGAATCTTGATTAAGTTGATTATTTGGGGTTAAGAACCTATGCACTTATGCTGTATATATGTAGAGATGTGGCTATAGACAGTAAGCTGTATTCTGATGCACTTAAGAGAAGAAACCAAGGTCTCAACAGATGTAACACAGAGATTCAGTCCTGAAGAACACAGTCATGAAGGAAATGGGGGATTCTTGCTGGTAAGAAAAGAACCCAAAGTATTCCCGAATTATTCATCAGTAGCAGGGTTGGGCTAGAAGAGTGCTAGGCTTGTAATGTGCAATAGGTCTGTATCTGTACATCGTAGGCTGCAATGCTTATAATGCACAATGCATTGCCAGCATTGTTAAAGTGGTTCCTGATTCATTCCACAAAGGCATAAGCAGATGGGAAGTAAAATCCATTGGTAAGCAATAATCTTAGTGTAGCCAGAAATGCTTAAGGTTTATCAGGAAAGGCTTGTGTTTTTCCATGTGCTGCTAAATCATTCCACATACATTTCCCTGTGTAGCTAATACAGTATTCAAAGAATAGCATATAGATAGGGACACTTGGAAACATTCTATTACAACTCTTTCTGAATTATTACCCAGAAGCACACTGATATGGTTAGGAAAATGTCAGTAGGGACAATTACTGCATGTCAATGACTATTAACTCAGGTAACATATTAATCATGGCCTGTGGTGTTTTATTATATCTCTTGTATTACCACTGTTCATGAGTATTTATACAGTAAGGAGGCTAGCACAGCTATAGCACTAATCCATGGAACTAGCAGTGTATTCTCAGGTTCATGACTCAACTGATAGTTTTAGTAAAGTCTGACTAGTTAAGATAGGCATCCTTCAAAGACAGAGGCACAACCAGAGTAAGGGTTCCATTTCACAGACTTTGGGGCACTGATTATTACTTTTTGAATTTAGAGTTCTGGGAGCATGCTTGTTTATACTGTGTTGTTTAATTAACGTAATACTTAGTTCATTTCCGGTTCTGAGAACAAATGGTTCATGAATACCAAAAGACTGTACTTATCTGTGTGAAGTCATTTGGCATAAGATTCATGGTTCTACATGATGGTTGTTTTTATTTAATCAGTTGTTAACCTTCTAAGTCAGACATAAATGAACAGTTATAAATGAACTCCAGATCATAGAGATGTGAGGCAACAATGCTAATTAAAGTACCATCGTGCTGTCAAATGTTGACTTCAAGTGCTTTGTTTTTTGCGTAAAGACTCTTTTGCAAGTATAATGTTAGGGTCTTGCCTGCAAGGTGATGTCAGCCTTGCTTCTTTACTGATCCTCCCACTGCTGTCTCCATTATCCATTATCAAATGCTGGTCATCTCACTGCTATCACCATTGTCAAATGTTGGTGTGGTATCTCCATGCTCTGCAGACCATGGATTTGACCCTCCTCTTCCTAAGGGCCAACAAGGTACATATGGAAGTGATATGAACCAGAGGGATGCCACTGTTGCCAATGATGGTTTGTTTGCTTGTTTGGTGAGTTATGGTCCTAATTCCTATCCCTTGTATGGTGATGCTTTTGAAGGTTAGGTGGGCAATCAAGCGTAGTCCAGGAAGTGATTCCCACCCCAGGCCCTTTGTAGACTTCCTGGGATGCATGTGTTTCATTAACCCAGGCAGTTTTAGTCGTGCAGCAGACTTTACAAGGATTATGCCAGACCATGCCTTTGACCAGTGTAATTCCTCCTTCCTGGGACAGGTACAGTTTTCCTCTCTGATGCCTGAGACAATAATCAAACCTTATTCACTTTGGCTGTTCAAAACTATAACACTGAAAACTCTAACAGATTTGTATATGTCATTCTTCAGCATATTCACATGTAAGCATACTCTCCTTACTGAATTGGGTGCATTCCTTGTATTTCTTAATCTACCCATCTCCATTTATATAATCAAGCATCCCATTATTGTTTAGCATTATCATCAGTGTCATCTTTTTCTTTTTTTTTAATTTTTTTTTGGTCCCCTCGGACCTCATGTATACTGGCGCAGCTCCCAGTCTCCCACATCCATGTCAGATCTATCATCTATCCTCTTAACCCCCAGACTTGCTCTGGTATTGATAGGAGCTGGTCAGGAATTTTAGGGGTGTCCTGGGAGCTTGCATCATCTGTGTTTCTACCCAGGGTTTTTTTTTTTGTTTTTGCTCTGCCCGCACCTTTCCCTGCTATCTTCTGTCACTTATTTCATTCAAAGGCAACTCCCCTCTTTTGGACCATGCCTTCCCTAAGGGAGGACATCAACAAGCACCATCCGATCCAGGATGGTCGCAACCATCCTTTCCCGCCTACTTTTTCAATCAGCTGACCTGGTAATAGAATCCAGGTCAGCTGGGCCATATTCAGGACTTTATCCCTCTGTGCATCTGGAGTGGCAGTCCTCAGCGTTATCTTAGTCAATGCCAGGTCCATACACATTATGCATTCTTATCTTATTTTATTATGCAATCCAGCCACTGGGGATGCACAAGCCAGTGCATTTCTTTGTGCTGGTCCCAAGCCCGGATAAATGGGGAGGGTTGCATCAGGAAGGGCATTCGGCATAAAACCTCTGCCAAATTACTTATGCGGAGAACATTTCATATTTCCATACCGGATCGGTCGAGGCCCGGGTTAACAATGACCACCACCAGTACTTTTAGCCAACAGGGTGCTGGCAGAAATTGGGCTACTGTTGGCTGAAGGAGAAGAGGAAGGGGAAGGCATGCCCGAAGACAGGAAGAGAGGAGGAAGGTTAGGAGTGTAGTAGTGAGGGTAGGAACTTTGAATGTTGGCAGTATGACTGGTATAGGGAGAGAGCTAGCTGATATGATGGAGAGAAGTAAGGTTGATATATTGTGCGTGCAAGAGACCAGATGGAAGGGAAGTAAGGCCAGGTGTATAGGAGGCGGGTTCAAATTGTTTTATCATGGTGTGGATGGCAGGAGAAATGGGGTAGGGGTTATCCTAAAGGGACAGTATGCCAAGAGTATTTTGGAGGTGAAGAGAGTGTCTGATAGAGTGATGTTTATGAAGCTTGAAATTGATGGTGTAATGATGAATGTTGTTAGTGCGTATGCTCCACAAGTTCGGTGTGCTATGGATGAGAAAAACATTTTGGAGTGAGTTGGATGAAGTGGTGGTGAGTGTACATAAGGGTGAGAGACTAGTGACTGAAGCGGATCTCAATGGGAATGTTGGTGAAGTGAACAGAGGGGATGAGGAAGTAATGGGTAGGTATGGTGTTAAGGAGAGGAATGCAGAATGTCAGATGACTGTGGATTTTGTGAAAAGGATGGACATGGCTGTGGTGAATATGTATTTTAAGAAGAGGGAGGAGCATAGGGTGATGTACAAAAGTGGAGGAAGATGCACTCAGGTGGATTATATCCTATGTAGGAGGGTCAGTCTGAAGGAAAATGGAGACTGTAAAGTGGTGACAGGGGAAAGTGTAGTTAAGCAGCATAGAATGGTGGTCTGTAGGATGACGTTGGTCATCAAGAAAAGGAGGACAAGTGTGAAAGCAGTGCCAAGGATTAAATGGTGTAAATTAAAAAAGGGTGATTGTGAGGTGGAGTTCAGGGAAGAGTTAAGACAGGCACTGGGAGGCAGTGAATAGTTACCGAATAGCTGGGAAACTACAGCAGAGATAGTAAGGGAGATAGCTAGAAAGGTGCTTGGTGTGACATCTGGACAGAGGAAGGAGGGCAAGGAGACCTGGTGGTGGAATGAGGAAGTACAAGAGAGTATACAGAGGAAGAGGCTGATGAAGAAGAAGTGGGATTGCCAAAGAGATGAAGAAAGTAAACAGGAGTACAAGGAGATGAGGAGCATGGCAAAGAGAGAGGTGGCGAAGGCTAAGGATAAGGCACATGGAGAGTTGTATGAAAGGTTGGACACTAAAGAGGGAGAAAAGGACCTGTACCAATTGGCTAGACAGAGGAACTGAGATGGGAAAGATGTGCAGCAGGTAAGGGTGATAAAGGATAGTGAGGGAAACATACTCACAAGTGAGGAGAGTGTGTTGAGTAGATGGAAAGAGTACTTTGAATGGCTGATGAATGAAGAGAATGAGAGAGAAAGAAGGTTGGATGATTTGGGGATAGTGAATCAGGAAGTGAAACAGATTAGCAAGGAGGAAGTAAGGTCAGCTATGAAGAGGATGAAGAATGGAAAGGCTGTTGGCCCAGATGACATACCAGTGGAAGCATGGAGGTGCTTAGGTGAAATGGCAGTGGAATTTTTAACCAGATATCTTAATGGAATTTTGGAAATCAGAGGATGCCTGAGGAGTGGAGAAAAAGTGTTTTGGTACCTATCTTTAAGAATAAGGGTAATGTGCAGAGCTGCAGTAACTACAGAGGGATAACATTGATCAGTCACAGCTTGAAGTTATGGTACAGAGTAGTGGAAGCTAGGTTAAGAAGGGAGGTGATGATTAGTGATCAGCAGTATGGTTTCATGCCAGGAAAGAGCACTACAGATGCAATATTTACTCTGAGAGTGTTGTTGGAGAAATACAGAGAAGGTCAGAAGGAGTTGCATTGTGTCTTTGTGGACTTAGAGAAAGCATATGACAGGGTGCCTAGAGAGGAGTTGTGGTATTGTATGAGGAAGTCGGGAGTGGCAGAGAAGTATGTAAGAGTGGTGCAGGATATTTATGAGGGTAGTGTGACATTGGTGAGGACTGCGGTGGGAGTGACAGATATGTTTAAGGTGGAGGTGGGATTACATCAAGGATCAGCTCTGAGCCCTTTCTTATTTGCAGTAGTGATGGACAGGTTGACAGATGAGCTCAGACAGGAGGCCCAGTGGACTATGATGTTTGCAGATGACATTGTGATATGTAGTGAGAGTAGGGACCAGGTTGAGGAGACCCTGGAGAGGTGGAGATATGCTTTAGAGAGGAGAGGAATGAAGGTCAGCAGGGCTAAAACAGAATATATGTGTGTAAATGTGAGGGAGGGTAGAGGAATGGTGAGGATGCGGGGAGTAGAGTTGGTAAAGGTGGATGAGTTTAAGTACTTGGGATCAGCAGTTCAGAGTAATGGTGAGTGTGGAAGAGAGGTGAAGAAGAGAGTACAGGCAGGGTGGAATGGGTGGAGAAGAGTGCCATGAGTGATTTGTGACAGACAGGTACCAGTAAGAGTGAAAGGGAAGGTCTACAAGAGGGTAGTGAGACCAGCTATGTTATATGGGTTGGAGACGGTGGCATTGATGAAAAGGCAGGAGTCTGAGCTGGATGTGGCAGAGTTAAAGATGTTATGATTTGCACTGGGTGTGACTAGGATGGACAGGATTAGGAATCAGTATATTACAGGGTCAGCTCACGTTGGACAGTTTGGAGACAAAGCAAGAGAGGCAAGATTGCATTCATTTGGACATGTGCTGAGGAGGGATGCTGGGTATATTGGGAAAAGTATGCTAAGGATGGAGCTGCCAGGTAACAGGAAAAGAGGAAGGCCTAAGATGAGGTTTATGGATGTGGTGAGAGAGGACATGCAGGCGGTTGGTGTGACAGAGCAAGATGCAGAGGACAGGAAGAAATGGAAACAGTTGATCGGCTGTGGCGACCCCTAACGGGAACAGCTGAAAGACGATGATGATGATCTTATTTTATTATGCACTTTAAATTTAAATTTAAATAACCTTCTGACATTATTTGCATGTTATTTGTTAAAGTGTCCATGTACAGTGCCATCTTGTTTATGTGGAAAGACTTCCATTATGTAATTTTTAAACCTCTTCATGACACATGACATTAAAATGGCATTTCCTTTCTACGTTCCTACATCACCTCAGTTAAATATCAGGAAAGTCAATACCTAGCCTGTTGGCAAATGACAACTCATGCTAAAATGAACTACTGAATCTTCTTTGCACTCCCTACTAGATATACCAAACGTTCATCTGTATGCTCAGTAACCCGTTCTTTGAATGATGCATTCATATCAAAGACTGTGCTCAAAAATACAATCAGCAAAGCTTTAAAGATTATATAACTTAATACCAACCTTTATCTCATCTTTATCTGTTTCTTGCACATGGCATTAATGTATCTCTTCTTTACATCTTTTCTTTACAAGAGCAAGAAAGAGAACATACAAAATACTAACTAATTCGACCCATCTGGCCCACAACTAGTTCTCACAACTTGTGTCTGGAAGGACGTACCGCAGCTTCTGCAGTAGGACTACCAGATTGAGGAACAGTTTGTATCCGACAACTGTGAGACTTATTAATACGGACACCAACCATAATACCTGATACATTGAAGCCTCTTGTTTTCATTTAATCCTGCTGCTCTGAGCAATTACCGCCAGCATTACTATTATGCAATATGATGGCTATACTGAGTCACATCTAAGGTTAACAAGTGCAATATGGTAACTAAACAGCTGCTATTCACTAGTCTCTAGGGTTTGGTGGTGGGTATTTATTTATTATTTATTACTGGATAATAGGTATTGAATGTGTTTATGTAATGTGAGCTACCTCTTGCATGTCAAATGTGTTGTTATTTTCTTTCTTATGTTATTCTTTGATACCACTGTGTCTATGTTATTTGCACTGCATTCCTCTCATGAGCTGACATTTGTAATTTCATTTAGGCTGCACTTGTATGGTCCTAAATCCTAAATGACAATGAAGTTTCTTTGAATCTTTGTATCTCATAATCTCATGTAGCTCCTGCAGCCACCGCTCCAAGTCTGCACCCTCTCATCTAAGACTAACCATACATGATCATTCAGATTAACAAATCAGGTTATTTCAGTCTCATTTGAAATATGTCATCAACTTCTGCCCAGCCTATTTCATGATTTTGATTCATCTCCCAGGTTGATTCAAGTGGGTTTTAATAACTTACCATTTTAATTCCTGACTGTATAGAAAGCTAATTAAAATGAAATTATATATTAAACTGTATGCAGCCTTCTGTCACCATTTGAAATACAAATTATCTCAACATGATGGTAGTGAAGAACTTAACATTTCAAATATCATCTTATTCCACAGGAGAAGATATAAAGTCGATTCATAAGTTACAGACACGTTGTGATTTATGTATTTGGAATAATAAGGGGAATAGAATAGCAAAAGAAAGATTACAGCTGGGGAGAGATGGGAAATGCCCAGCTTCCAGATGTACCTGCAGGCAGCAATGTAACATTTGCATTAGTATCTCAAAAACATTCAAAAGGATGAGGAGTGAGAGACTGTTTAGTTTAAAGACGATTTCAGAGTTGTGAAAGGTAGAAGTATGTAGAGGACATACATTCAGGGTGTTCAGATTAAGTGTGTGAAATAATCCTACTATTAAAATAAAAGAACAACTTTAAATCAAACCAGACAGAGGAGAATGGGGTTTGAATAAGGCAGATTGTTTGTAATATAGAGTCAAAGAGGAGGAGAACAGGTGGAGATTTATAGGTTGGAAGGAAGGGGTGGAAAGTCTTGGCAAAAAGTCAGTGAAGTGGTTGTAAGTTGTGTGACTGAACTTGGTTGTTTTGGCCCGGTTGTTAAGGTTGGTATTAAACTGTCATTTTCATTAAGAAAAGATAGATATCAGGGTTCATGAAGGAGGGAATCTGTGCTTAGAATGTACAGGAGAAAAGATGCCGGCATGGTTAGTTAAGAGTAAATATGGCCAAGTGAAGTAAAAAGAAGTATGATAGAAGAATGAGGTGTTGAAAAGATACAGTAGATTAGAACCCGTTCCTATTATTTGGGATTGGCATATGAGATGGCTACATAGCTGGTTCAGAACTCCCCTTCATTCACAAAGATATTGCTAGGTGGAAGGGGGATATTTGAGAAGGGGAGAGAAGGAGGCTGAAAATCTGCATATGTCTTGGCTGTGCTGGCTAGCTAAACATTTATGTAATAGTTGTATAGAGAAATGGGAAAGACTATATAAAAAATGAGTCTCAAAATTTTGGAAGTTTATACTCTTGGAATTAGGTAGAGAAGAGGAAGAGAAGAGGAAGACTGAAGAGAGCAGGAGAAAATGCAGTTAGTATATCTGGGAGGATGGGTAAGGCTTTTATAGCTAAATGCTGGAAAAGTCAGAGAGGTTGGCGAGAAAAGACTGAGAATATCAATAACTAGAGAAGATATAACCGTATACCAAAAGCTCAGGGTGATAAGAGAAGGCACAATGAGAAAGGAATAGAAGAAAGTACTGCCCAGGTATACCACATGGTAATATTTGCAATATGTTGAGTGAATTATGTCAGTTCCAAACGAGTAGATTAGGAGTCATAGTTTATGTCCAGTGTTGAATTTGAGTATATGCAGTATCAGGGGGTCATAGTTAAAAAAAAGGGAAGTCTCTCCCAAAAAAGTGTTGAGATTGATATAAAATAAAAAATATATATACAGCTATGGTACTGAAATTTATAGGTCACAGTATGTATATGTAAAAAAGAATGTTATGTTACGCAGTGTTATATAAAATGCATTTCTGTACATATTATTAGTGTACAACAAGGGATTGTAACAAACAGAAAAAATGTGTTGGTGTTTTTGGGTATTGCATATTCTGAAATGTTCAATATAAAGAATATAAAAATGTCTCGACCCACATTCCCTCACATCACCAATCATCAATTATAAATGACAGTAATTTTCACTTGCCTATAGGGTGCTCCATCAGGGTTAGAGCTCAACCAGATCTTTCAAAGTGATATAGCCAATAGGAAGAAAACTGATTTCAAATTAAATCAAATTAATCAGAATCATTTCTTATGTAATAAATTGCACATAATATTTGTTTTCCATAATTTTATCCAATAACACCTATCCCAATGCAAATTAAGCCTAATTCTACTGGAAGTAACAATGCACACTTCAAATACATTTTCTAACACTCATATGTACATTACTGGAATACTTTAGAAACTGGTTTCACATTATATTCTGCTGCTCCCTTGCATAATAGATAATTATGATTAAAATGCACAAGTGACATTTCTCTTTCTTAGGGGAAAAGATCTCATTAATATGATTAAGATTGTTGAGTCTTTTAGTTTTATTTGCTCGTTTGTTTAGGACTTGTTGAAAAGGATAGAAATTAAAATTTTTCCAAACTAACCGTAGTCGTCGTATGATTTAGTATCTCTAAGCATTTATTATTTTGTTTGCTAATTTCCTCCTTTGTGTCTTTGCTTTGTTCTCATTATTCTTAAGTTTGTTTATCTAGTTTAGACTGTATCTCTTGTAAATCTTTGTCCCAGATTTTCCTTTTGTTGTTATACCAGTTGATTATTTTCCCATATAAATATGCTTTTAAGGCATCCTATATGAATATTACCGATGTGTCTAAAGTAGTATTCAAATCAATAAAATTCTGAATCTCAGTGTTTAAAAATTCTTTGAACTCGTTTAATTTAGAAATATAAGCTAGAATTCTTCTAATCTGTGCATTAAATGTTGAATTAATTGTTAAAGAAAAGTTATGGAGTTATAATCCGACAATGAACAGGAAATAATCTTAGATTTAGATAGGTTATTGGTCAATTAATTAGAGATAACGGCTATCTATTTTAGAATAGGAATCATGTCTGTTAGAAAAGAAAGTATAGTGTAGTTATTTTGAATTTGATTGATTATTAATATCTTTCAGATGGAAGGAATTCATAAACCCCCAGATTCTGCAAGCCTTGCATGGCATGCAGGATTAGTGCAGGAGCTCCAGCAGGCAATATGTCTGCCGTGCGATCCAGGAATAGCCTACAGGAGCGTGCACAAGCACTCCTGCACTAATCCTGCATGGACTAAGCCCCTGTATGTACATTACCCCATTTGCAAGACAAACCATGCAAATTAGGTGAATTTGTGATCCAGGAAGCTGTAAACTGGCCATGCAGGACTAGTGTAATCTGTAGAAATGTACTCGGTTAGTAACCGAGTACATTTCTGCAAATTCCAAAATGGAGCAGTGACAGCTCCAAATAAAGGGTGCATATCAGCCAGGAAGCATGCCAGTGGTGAAGTATAAGGCCATTGGCATTGAAAACAGCTTAAAAAATAAAAAAAATCAACTTTATTTTTTTAGCCGATCTTAGCTGTTTAAGCATAGGGCATCGGTGCGCAAATGGGATCGGGGGGGGGGTAAGAAAATAAACCTAAAATAAGCATTCTAACGAAAATCACTATTCTGTCATTAAAGTCAATGGCAGGCAAAAGACAACATGGCCAGTGATTAGTGGTTGCTAAGGAGGGAGGCTCAGTCAGTGTGAGACATGTAACTATGCATTAACAGGCAATCCTATGCAAATGAGGGGAATGATAGTGAATCCCAGTTACCTCCAGCATGTTAGTCATGTCCCAACAGTGTAAGAGCAGGAATAGCTTGGTGCAAGCCTAGGAGCTAGCTGACATCATGGGGGGGTGTCAGGAATACTGTAAGTGGATTGGAGCCCTGTGACTCAGGTTTGCTCCTAGCTAAGCACAGCTAAGCAAGGGGGTGTGTCTGAGTCTGCCTAGTACTCTTTACATTGCCTAAGCGGGTGTGTTCGTCTTGCACCGGGTTTTAAAGGAAAAAAAAAGTTAAACCAGGAAATAGCAGCTCTGTGCACATTTGAGCACTCTGCGCGGCCCGCCCCATGGCTTAAACAGGAAGACAATGGGAAGGGAAAACAGCAGTAGGAAGGTAATCTAGAACTAGCATAGCTGGCAGGTGAAATATATCAAAATCAGCCAATTACACAGGCAGCAGACCAGCCCAGCCCAGAACACTACTATAAACTATGCAAACACCTTCTCCTCTGTTTTTTCCATAACTACACCACCGGTGTATACAAGCAGGGAACTTTTAACAAACAAAATAACAAAATGATAGGGGCTGAAATAGCTATCATACAACAACTTGTGGAAGAGGTTGAGGGTGGTGAGGATGTGAATGCTGTATTCCAACCCACAGTGAGAAGACAGAGAAGAGTGTACAGGCCCAGGGTAACCTACCATGGGCTACATGAGCTGGAGATAGTGAAGTGCTATAGGGTGGACAGGGACCTTCTACAGCAAATTGTTGAGCTGTGCCGGCCACACCTGACACACAGAACTAACAGAGGGGAACCCATCCCAGTGGATACCAAGGTATGTGTAAGCCTAAGAATACTAGCTACAGGTAACTTCCAAAGGCCAACTGGGGATATGATGGGGATCTCACAGGCATCAGCATCCAGGGTAATCCACCAGTTCCTGGATGCCATGTCAGCACATGTCGGTGAGCACGTATATTTCTCCAACACCTGTGAGGCGTTAGCCAGCAATATGCAACTGTTCCACCAAATAGCAGAATACCCTGAGGTAGTGGGTACTATGGACTGCACGCGCATACACAACAAAGCACCACCTGGTGAGCAGGGTAGGGTCTACATCAACCACAAGGGCTTTGCCTCCATCAACTGCCAGGTCATGTGTGATGCCCAGGGCATAATAATGAATGTGTGTGCTGGCTGCCCTGAAAGCTATCAAGATTCCCACATCTGGCATCTGATGCAGCTGTACCAGAGATTCGCCAGTGGGGACATCTCTCACGGTCACTTAGTGGGGGATGATGGATATGCACTGTAGCTGTGGCTGATGACACCCATCAGAAATGCACACACACCAGAACAAGAAGTCCATAATGAGGCACACGCACAGCCCAAAATTATAGTAGAGCATGTGTTTGGGATGCTTAAGTCATGGTTCCAGTGCCTAGACAAATCCAGTGGAGCCATGCAGTACTCACCAGCTACAAGTACCCAAATTGTCATAGTATGTGCCATGCTACACAATATGATCCTGCGGAAACAGCTGCAGCAGGAACAGCATGGGTCAGGGCCACACAGCCCCCCACCATTGCCAAGGCCTGCACAGGCACAGAGTGACTCAGAGGAGGAACAACCTGAGCCTACCCATTAGGCAGAAGGAGGTGTGCCCAGTATGCCCTGGCCTTGGCAAAGAGGCAATGCATAGCACATACACTGACACAGGAGGGACCCAGGGAATAACACCTATCTCTGACTGTCACATACAGTAAAAGGGATACCAAACATGACACTACCTGGGCTCAACCATGTGTAGGGAATCTACTATGTGCATCCGACATAGGCAGCCCTGCAGCACCACCCTCAATACTGGGACACCCACAAGGCAAGTGACTCACACATGCCAGTCAGGGGAGTTCACATACCCAACAACAGTCACAGCCAGCAGGGCAGGTGTAGTCAAACACAAACAAAGGCTGTGCTATGGCCTCTGAATGATGCCTATGAGTAACCTCCCCCCCCCCTGGCCTACACAGACAAACAACAGCTAAGGCAGTGGGACGTTAGTTCTGAAGGATAGCAAGTCAGAAACTAATATATAGGTCAATCAAAGCTAAGATCTGTAGTACACTGATATGCCTCTAGTCAGCATGATAGGTTAGAATACAGAATGAAATGGAGTACCTGACATACCAGTACAGTCATAGCAAATGTGTACAAGTGTCAGGTGTGCCCCCCCATCCTAAGTAGTAATGTAATAGTCAGGTGTGCCACCCAATCTTGTGTAGAAATGTAGAAATAGTCAGGTGTGCCCCCCATCCTACGCAGAAATGTAGTAACAGTCAGGTGTGCCCCCCCAATCCTGTGTTGAAATGTAGAAATAGTCAGATGTGCCCCCCATCCTGTGTAGAAATGTAGAAATAGTCAGGTGTGCCCCCCCAATCCTGTGTAGGAATGCAGAAACAGTCAGGTGTGCTCCCCCAACCCTACTTAATTACGTAGTAACAGTCTGGTGTGCCCCCCCCAATGTGATGTGCACATGTCGTAACAGTCAGGTGTGCCCCCCCACAACCCTATGTAGAAATGTAACATGTATGTATAGGTATAAAACCAATGGAGCACAGATGCACAGAGGTGGCCAAGGAAGCAGAGCAGGTTGTAGCATCTGCACAATATGCATGTATGTGTGTGTTAGGTTGGTGTGTGTCCCATATCGTGTGAGAGTGGTTGGTATGTATGCATGTTGAGGTAAGCCTGGTGGCCATTGCCCACTACTGCTGATGACAGGGACAAGTCCTCACAACTGCAGTGCCATACACAATACCCATCAGTATAACACAAGCTAGCAGTAAGCCATTGCAAATGTATGCTGGTAATATGTGTCACCATCTGAAAGACTGACATGGCATGGCTGTTGGTCTAGATATGCAGTACACAGGGGAAAGTAGCCCAGACATGCAGTATATATTGTGTCACTGTGAAATAGACATACTCTTGGAAAAGTACATAAAGGTATGCATCACATTATCTGGTCCTGTAGTAGGGGAAACTGGTGCTGTCTGCCCAAACTCTCGCAGATCACAAAGGTGGTAGGACTGATGTATTGGGAAGTAGCTGATGTACCTGCACATGCAAGCATAACTGGAATGCCCAATGCATACCTGTGTGTCAGATGCAAGTAGTGTCCATAGCACACATGCACCCAGCTCATGCAAACACCACCCACAGGCACCTCTCTGTTCATATCCCTGCTGTAGGGAATGGGTACAGTAAGACCCCACCTGTATATGGCAATAGCGGAAGAGTGCAGCATGCAGTGCAGGTGTCCCATGCAGGTGTGTCCCTAGCTCTGGGTAACACCCTGCCAGCATCCACACCACCTGAGCAAGACTGTTAGGAGGTATTGGCATGAACACCTATCATACCTACCCTGTCACCTTAGGGGAATATACTGTATGGTGGTCTTGGACTGTAGGACCAACAGAATGCAACAACATGCCACATCTGGAATGCAGCAACACCTAATGCTCCACAGGTATCTGCCAAAGACTTGTGTCTCACACGTACTGCCAATGCATGTTATGTCACGGACACCCAAATAACAACATAACACACTCCACATAAGCCATATGTAAGGCCATGTGGACAAACCACAGTAACATGTCCACCATGTCCCACTGCATGAACTGTGGACCAACACTAACACACACCTGTGATGGGGTGATACCCTTAGGGAAAGTATCAGAGAATGTATGCATAATGTATGGAAGAGGTTAGAATAACAGAGGAGGAGTGGGAGCATGGGCAGCATGGAATGTGCAGGGTCCAACAACAAGCTGTGTGCACACACTATCCATGGCTGCAAACACATACATGGGTGGCTACACACCTGTCCGTACATCACAATAGGGTAAATGTCCTGACCCATGTTCCCTGCCCCTGGCTGACTGTGCAAATCTGTACAGCTGTGAGGCATTGCCACAGCAAGATAAGCCCATACTGTCATGCTGATGGGTGTACAAGTATGGGATCCTCTCCCAGTACTGTACCAAGGTGCTGAACCGGATACAAAAACCCAGCACCAAGTGTCTGCAGCTCCCGCTCCAGAGTGGCATAACTTACCATGAATATGTAGGTGTCTGCCCACAATACCGGACACAGCTGCAGTCACTCTTGTCCCCCAAAACATAACTGTGAGCAAGAATATCCACCTGACAATACATGAAGACAGAAAATATCACTGTGTATGACAGTACATGTCTGAATATCTCTGCGAACAACAGCACCATGCAGCTGAAGCAGCACAGACACAATGACCTACAGTACACACTATCCCCTGCACAGTTTATCCCCATATTGCCAAATGATCGACAGATACCCTGCAGAAACAGTATGCTACCTGTAGATGTACAACACAAAGGTCTGCACTGCAGTACAAACTACCTGGACTCGATCCACACCGTCAATACAGATGAGCATAATGGGCATACACACACACTTAGAGAAATGAAGGCAATGTCAGTCAATAACATACTGAAAGGTCATACCGTGCATGCTCATACATTAAACAAATGAAAACAAATGAAGGCCATGTCTGCAAAAACTAGTAGACCAGACATATCTGGCAGTCACAGATGATAGTGCAGACACTCCTCAGTATGCACCACTCATTCTTTGCACACATAGTAGGTAGGAATTCAGACATATATCTAAGGACAACACACTATAATAAGCCAAAAGTAGACTACATAGATGTGTGGAAGATGATAACTGTGACAAGGAGCCATCCAGACCTGTCCCACTCAGCACACAGCCAAAGGGCCACAACCACTTGAGGTTCAGATATCACTCACTGTTGATACTAGCCACCGGTATCTGTCAGCATTGCAGACTTTGTGGTGCAAGTGCTAGCTGTGCAACATGACTGTACAAGGAAGTAGTCAACTAGCAGCTGTATACACGTACCTGTGGAATATGACTCTGTGTGTGCCCGCATGTGGTGTGTAAACCTCTATATGAATGGGTTATGGCCTATGCACACACACTTCCCTCCCTATAGCTCTACTATGACAAGCCTGCTGAGGTCATACACTGTGAAATACACCTTTTGGAAAGTTGTGGCCTAGTAATCCCTGTGGAGTGTCCTATAACTGCATACTGCTGTAGTGTGTTAAACTAGTTAGGTAGGAGTTCTAATCCCAGACATAGCAAGTGTGTGTGTGTGTGTGTGTGTGTGTGTGTGTGTGTGTGTGTGTGTGTGTGTGTGTGTGTGTGTGTGTCTGTCTGTGTAGAGAGCAATGCTTTTTAGGCTGATCACACTCCCTACAATTCAAATGCCCTACGTTGGCAAAGCTGCTGATGTCATCCACCTTGAAATACAGCTTTGGGAAAATTGCAGCCCAGTAATCTCCCTGGCGTGTACTATAACTGTGTACTGCTGTTGTGTGATAAAATAGTTAGGTAGGAGTTCTAATCCCAGACATGGCAACTGTGTGTGTGTGTTTGCGTGTATGTGTGTCACTGTCTGTGTAGAGAGCAATGCATTTTAGGCTGGTCACACTCACTACAATTCAAATGCCCTACTTTGGCAATCCTGCTGTCATTCACTGTGAAATACACCTTTGGGGAAGTGGCTTTCCAGCAATCCCTGTGGTGCTTCCTATAACAGCATCATGCTGTAGTGTGATATAGTACTCTGGTAGGGGTTCTATTCACACACATAGCAGTTGTGGATGTTTTGTGTGTGTTTCCATGTCTGTGTAGGGAGCAATGCGTTTTAGGCTAGTCACACTCAGTACAATTCAAATGCCCTACTTTGGCAATCCTGCTGATGTCATTCACTGTGAAATAGGTTTACCTTCATATTGTTGATCACATGTGATTGACCGGCCACATCATTGAATCATTTCTGCGAAACCAGAACTGTGAAACTTTTAAAATGTCAAATAAATGTCTAATTTCGACATTTCCGGCATGACATACCTCCACACCAGTGCTACCATGGGTCAAAAATGGGTTAGATTTTCCCGTTCAGATATGTGAAATTCAATGTTTGGGATGTTCGCACTTCGGAATTCGCGGAAGTGGGGTCAACCATATTGAGATTGGTATTATGAAGGTAAACCGTGAAATACACCTTTGGGGAAGGGGCACTCCCAGCAATCCCTGTGGTGCATCCTATAACAGCATCATGCTGTAGTGTGATATAGAACTCTGGTAGGGGTTCTATTCCAACACATGGCAGTTTTGGATGTTTTGTGTGTGTTTCTATGTCTGTATAGGGAGCAATGCATTTTAGGCTAGTCACACTCAGTACAATTCAAATGCTCTACTTTAGCAATCCTGCTGATGTCATTCACTGTGAAATACTCCGGTAATCTCCAGGGCTTGTCCTATAACTGCATAGAGCTGTAGTGTAATATACTAGTTAGGTAGGAGTTCTAATCCCAGATATGACAGGTGTGTGTGTGTGTGTGTGTGTGTGTGTGTGTGTGTGTGTGTGTGTGTGTGTGTGTGTGTGTGTGTGTGTCTGTGTTTTTCATTTGTATCCTGTGTGGAGATGATTGTGAGTGTGTAACAACTGGACTCAATGTGGAGTGGGCTTTGCACTTCTTATATGGTGGCCCAAGTATATATCACAATGTCCACCATACAGGGATACCAGATGTGAAATAGCCGAGGGCTGGGGTCCAAATCCATACCCCTAAATGTGACATCAATGCCAGCTGAACAATAATGTTAGCAACCCTTGTATTACCCAGGGAACACTCTCTACTCATGTCTCATACACATACACACTTGCCTCGGCAACAGTCACTATGTTGGAAGGGCCCTGCATATTGCTCACTGATAGTAACCATGTTGTGATTGGAGTGGGCTACAGAGGGCATGACACCCTGTCCATCAGTCCAATAGGCATGTACATGCCGGCAGTGCACCTCCCCCATGTTCCCCACTGGACACCTGCAACACCTGTGGTGCCATCAAATGTGACCCACAAAGGACATACCATGCCTGAAACACAAGGCCTGTATGGACAGATGCCACTGACACCAGGGAATACCAGTATCATGCTATCAATGTAGGTGCAGGGTCAAACTGCTGTCCATTAACTGTTCCCGCCACATGAGGCCAGGACTGGCACATCTGATGATAACAATATGTGTACGCAACATGGGCCAGACACCCCAGGTACAGTTCCACATGTCACTGTACATGCATGTGGGAGGTGTACACATCCCAGACACTGTCCATATTATGGACTAAGGAACACATACATGTCAAGCAATGCACAACATTGGCCACATGCAATAGTCACCCAGGTGACTAGATGGTGAAAACAATACCCACCTGTCTGGGCAACTCCAGACACTACACCCCTGAGCCACAATGCAGACCATTGTCATGTAGCCTGATGCCAAGGTGTACCCATCACCTAGCTTTGTATAGCCATCTGGCACCATCGATCACAACACACCCATGAAGCAGTGCACCCATGCATGTCAGTACTGACACCTGTGTCTGTGTGTGTGTGTTGTATGATGCATATGACCACATTCACACTCACTGCAACCCCCATTGGCACACTGAAGCATGCTGTCTGATGTCAGACACCTCCACATACCCTTTGCACATATAACCTCAGTATGACCCCTGTGGTGCATGTAATACCTGCACAGTACTGTGTTGTTGCAATCCCACTAGTGATGAGTTGTATTCCTGGACCTGCCAAGTGTGTCAATGTGTGTACATCCCTGTGAGAGTGTGGCTGTGTTGACGCTGACACCTGTTCACGCGGACAGGCACATGTACTACACCTACCGCATAGCTACCATATCCCGTTGCAGATGTCACTTACCATCACATATATGTTCTGAGGGCCCCGCAACATGTAACCTATGTGGTGCATCCAGTAATTGCATGGACATGTGATAGCACTACATAGTCATCAGTGGTTTGATAACCTATACTGGTAGGTGTGTGGCACAAACATACTTAAGTTTTACTCTCCCACCCCTCCGTGGCTTTTCTTTGCCTCTGTTTGCCTATCTCACTTCCTCTATGGTGGATGTGGAGACTTACACATGCTTTGCTTAGCCAGCAGCATGTGTATTTTAAGTGATGCTCATGATCAGCTGATGGCCTCTACATGAATTGCAGCCCTCCTCTAGCTGACTGCATGTGAAACAGCTGTGGTAACTTTCCCATAGCCAATTGCATGGAAACACACACCAATATCTAGGAACATCATGTTGGTGTTGGGCCTTTCATTCACTGTGAGCAATAACTCGATCTGTTGTTTGGAAAACAGCATCTCAGATGGATTGGGGATTTACCTCTAACAACATACACTGTGGAAACATGCCAACAAAAAGGAGGGGGATTTGCCTGACCTGATTACAGACTGTAAGTGCAGCTATACTGCATTTGGAGTAATGTTGGTTTAACAGGGTGTGTGTGGATTTGGCTGTTGCATTACTCAGTTTATATGGATGCCCATGTCTAAACAGCTATATGACATGGCATATAGAACTGTAATAGTACACAAATAAAGTTTTCCCATTTATACAAACCTGTGTGTGGTGTTAAGTTGTTTGGGGCTTCTCAACCCCAGTAACGGTGCATGTGAGCATATATGTTTATGTTATGTTCCCATTGTAATCTACAAATGTATGTCCGTATATACCTATATATATATATATATATATATATATATATATATATATATATATATATATAAATAACTCTCTGTATATATGTAGACATATATATCTATAGATGTATGCATTTGTATGTAAATATATCTATATATATATATATATATATATATATATATATATATATATATATATATATATAGGATCATAGATTAGTACTAAGCTAACTGCCCTTGTGAGCCATTTTAAGCCTAGCCAATTATCCCTTATGAGACTCAAACCCTGCACCTTGTGTTTGTAAGGCAAAAACCTTAACCATTAGGCTACCCTCCCACCTTATATGTCTATAGTATATCCATATATATAGATATGTTATATCTATTTAGATAATATCTATACACACACACACACACACACACACACACACACACACACACACACACACACACACACACACACACACATACATGTTGGAATACATTCCCTGTACTGTTGAATGACTGGACTGGATGATATGTTTATGAAAATATTAGGCTTATGTATATCTGACATGGCTTAGTGGTAAATCACTTTGGCTATGGTGTGCAGGGTCCTGGGTTCGAGTCTTGCAGAGGCTATTTATTTTATTGCTGGGCAAAACAAGGGCCATTGGATACAGAGTGCTTAAGGCACTTTTGAGCAGTTGTAAGCAGGTTTGCGTGGATTTGCATGGAGGTAAGCACTGCAAACTTCTGGTTACAGTTTCTGATACTCAGCTTCTAAATTGCTTAACCTGTGTAGGCATTGCTTACCTCCATGCAAACAGGCTTAAACCCACTTAATGCTGCTTAAAATTGCTTACTCCTGCTAAATGGGGCACAAAGAGGGAAAGACAGTAGGAAAAATAGCTAGGAATGTGCAGGAAGGGTGTAGGGAAGGTCCATAGCTTCCCATTTCTTCTACAGCAACAGCTGTGAATATACACTGAATTTGGAGGTAAATTTGGGCATTCAACCCCCTGAGAGAGGGGTGAGGACAACAATAATATGTTGTGATACCAATTAGACCTGATTAAATGTGTCCAGTGGACACGTGTGTGAAATGGACAGCTATGTATGGGGCGTGATTTTTTTTTTTTGAGAACAGATTGCCCTTTTTTAAGGTGAGAGTGGGATGTTGGGGAGGGGTAGTAGGCATATGTGGGTAGGTAGGTTGGGTAGGTTAACAGACAAGACAAACAAGATGCATACAGTGGCAGTATATGACACATGTGAGGGCTAAACACCTTGATGGGGAGGGATGTTGGGAAATAAGAAGCCCATGAGCCTCCTAGTGGAAACAGTGGGACTGAGATCCCCACCCATGGGCAGTCATCACTGCACCTTCACATCCCCGATGGTGGCTATGCTGGGAGCTAAGTTGCAGGGCCAGACTGACACTCTAGTCACAACACATGGCCCTTGAGCTGGCGTAGAAGATCACCAAGCTGCTGGTTGAGCTCTCTATGCACCATGACCCGGACTTAGTGACGGGTGACAGGTACCTGTCCATGCCTGCTCCCTGGGGGAGGTGAGCCCCACCCTCTGAGGTGGTTCCATCCGAAGATGGTGCAGGACCAATGGTTCAGGAGGTCCCGGGTTGGGCCCCAGACATGCTGATGCCCGGTGCCACTGCCAGCTGTGGTGGGACACGTGGGTCCGCTGGGACTGGCCTTCCTAAACATGCTATAGTGTTTAGATTTTATCATCATATGTGGGTTAGTAATAGTCAACACATTCCAGGGTTAGGTATAATAGCATGCATAGATATTCCCATTAACCCAGACACCAGATATGGAACAGTTGCATAGCAAACAGAACACATGCATATATGGGACCACAGTGGTAATAACAACAGCATGCAGGTACACTGATGGCACCATGCCACCAATGTTGGAATAATTCAATATAGCACATGCATGGAAACAAATATAAATATTTATTAACCAATATGGCATAATCAGAACATTGGAGACATTACATACCGGTTGGGGTGGGTATGTAGTGCATTGTTGGATATATAGTGGGGGGAGAGAAAGATGTCAATTAACAACTAGTATATTCCTGTAGTCCACATTACATTCCTAGTCAGTGCTGTTATCTGTACCTTATAAGTATTACTACACTACACTATAGCCTTAGTTTGGACAGTGATATGGCTGTTGTCATCGTTATACATGAACTGGTTTTACTTGCAGTATACACCTCTTACCTGGTATACCTGTAGAGGAAATGTTGGTTAACACAAGCTAACTGTTTCTACATATACTCCCAGATTCCAGGTTGATGTTGTGCACATAGCTATCCAACTCCTTCTGCACAGACTCTGGCCATGTCTTGACCACATGCAGGTGCATCGGGACATATCTAGACTATTGCCCTCTTGAACCTTTATTGACTTGACACACACATATACATGCTTTCCTATGCAGTTATATTATGTAGTACAGTGTGGGTGATGGTGATCAGTGATACTTTATTATTCAGAGAAACTGCAGCACTCACTATTCCCTACAATATCAGAGTAAACAGTACCAGTACAGGGTATGAAGGGTTTTATTTCTTGGCACAGTGTTCGTATCCGACATACCTGTGGGAGCAATGATTGTTAGCACTACCCGATTGTTGCCACATAAAGTTCCAGATTACACATTAGTATTATGCACATATATCTCACTCTGTTACTCTACACACTCTGATCACAGCTTGACAACACGGGGGTGTAGATAGGACATACTTGGCTTATTACTCTCCTTAGAGTTTCAGGAGTTGCTACAGTGACAGGTTTGTTCTCATAGATGTATGACAATCACTTGTATTCCCTGTTGGGTGGCTAAACATCTGGGATCATCCCACAGACTTTCCCAAGGGGACAGGGAGACAGGCAGCAGATATGGGCCCATATACTGGACATCCTGGTCTTATCTGTACAGTTGTGGGGTATGATTCTGTATGAAGCCTACTTCCACTCCCAGGATTCAGATGATGGCTGTGTCTGCTACAACTTAAAGACTGTCCATCAGAGTTCTGTGTGCTATATAGATATTGCTGTATATCTCCTATCTGCTTTCTGTCTTATAATTCTCCTGTGCTTTGGCATTCTGACCTTGTACTACAACACTCTTATACAGATATCCTAGACAGTTGTATTTTGTAGGACAGTGTGGGCAACAGTGATGACTAATACCTCGTTATTCAGAGCAACTGCAACAGTCACAATGCTATAAAATACCAATGTAAACAGTACCAGTACAGGGTAACATTCTTGTATTTCTGGGCACAGTGTTGGTATCCGACAGACCTGTGGGAGAACTGTTTGTTAGCACTACCTGAATGTTGCCACACATAGTACCAGATTACACATTAGTATCATGCACATACATCTCACTCTGTTACTGTACACACTCTGGCCACAGCTTGACAACATGGAGGTATAAATGGGACATACGTGGCTTCTTACTCTCATATGCTTTTGGAGAGTTGCTAGTGTGCCAGCTTTGTTCTCATAGATGCATGCCAATCAGTTGTATTTCCTGTTTGCTGCCTATACGTCTGGGATCATCCCACTAATTTCACAGTGAGACAGGTTGACAGGCACCAGATATGGGCCACTTTACTGGACATTCTGGACATATCAGTACAGTTGTGGGGTATAATTCTCTATGCAGACTACTCCCACTGCCAGGATTTGAACCATGGCAGCGTGAGCTAAAAATATAACAGTTCACATCTCAGTTGCATGTGATATTCAGGTTTTGTTATCTGCCTTTTCCCTGTTTTCTGTCTATGTGTTTCTCAGTTGTACTAAATGGCCTCTGGGGATTACACCAGTCATATACAGGCATTTCTACACATTCTATTTATGGTGCACAGTGTGGGTAACAGTGCGTAATACACCAGTACTATTATGTGATTGCAAATCTACATTACCATATGATACCAGAGTATAAACATGCAGTCCAGCAGTTATAACTTTATTGTCAGACTATTACACTTTATTTACATACAAACTATATGAGACTCTTCCTGACATATTCTCTGGTGTATGCAGTACTTGCCTTGAACAATACAGGTTTTATACAGGCAATTAATTTACTAATACTTTTAGTTTTATTTCCTATGACAGTAACTGCATGAGTATTACTGACCTGCCTCGCATCACAACCTTGCCAGGCAACTGACGTGGGCCTCCTGGTTTGCAGCCCACTCCACTGCAGCTGTGGGGGACACAAGAGGAATGTTTATACATACCTATCCATGATATCCATGAGCTGGCAATTATTATACACATAGTGGGGTGATACTTACACACAGCTTGGACATCCCCTCTAGCCTCTTGGATTCACTGGTCCAAGAGGTTCCCCTTACACTGCTTCAGGGTGGCATAGTGATGCCTGACCTGCGCACTAGTTTAGGGTATGCCAGTGGCACTGGTGAGGTCATGGGCAAGACAGTCCAAAGCCTCCGCCTTATATTGGGAGCCCTGGTACTGGCCCTGCAGCAGTCTCTGATCATGGTCTTTGACAAGGAGTTCTGTCATGAATCTGGACTCCTGGATGCATCAGCACTGTGCCTGAAAGTGCACACCTGCTTCCCTTCCTGACATGGTGCCTGCAAGGGGAAGCTAAAGCCAGTTATGAGATGTATTTCTGCCTCTTGGGTTTAAGTAGGGCAGATTTCCCACACTTTTCCATGATTGGATGGTTTTGAAAAGGCTAAGCTATGGGCAAACCTGATTGCCTAGGGTTGGCATTGTTTAAAGGGTTATACCTCTGGGCACACTGAGTTAGCTAGCCCACACATTTCTTACACCTCCTAAGCTGGCTTGTGCAATGCTTAGTGTTGCTTACATTAGACTTTGCATTTAATTTCCTTTTTGGCATTGATTTATTATTCATTACACCTTATATGTATGCCTGGTATCCATGATTCATGTGTACGTACACTGTATGGGGTCCTTGTGTTTTATTGGGGACTTCAACACTCTGTTACAATTACACCTGTCTTCTGGCCTTACTGCTGTACTCCAGTTCACATATTTATGTTAAGTAGTGGGTTAAGGCACATATGTCTATATACTGATTCCTTTCACAGGTTCAGTTTGATTTTACTATGGTGAAGACTTGTTTGCTGATACCTCATTCTTCTGTACTGTTGTGATGGCTTGGTGGTTAACTACTATGACTATAGTGGATAGGGTCCTGGGTTCAAGACCTGCAAGGCTGTTTATTTTGTTGCTGGGCAGAACAAGGGTTGTTGGATAGAGAGTGATTAGGGCACTTTTGAACATTTGTAAGCGGGTTTGCATGGTTTACATGAGGATAAGCAATGCTGACCTCCAGTTACATATGCTTACAGAGAGTTTGCTTCAAAATTGCTTAACCTGTGTGTGCATTACTTACCCTCACACAAACGGGCTTAAACCCACTTACTAGTGCTTAAATATGCTTACTACTGCTTATTGGTGCTTAAACCTGCTTACTAGTGCTTTTTTCATTATGATACTGACACCTCACATGTGCATTTACTGCAGTACTCCAGTTCATAAATATATGTTATTTAGTGGGTTATGCAACATAAATATTAGCCATAATGTCCTTTGCCATGGAAAGTGGAATGTGCTTCAGTGGGACTCAAACTGGGAATGCCTGCTCGTAAGGCGAATGCTCTGCCCACTACACTACTGCTATGCTGCTTCATTTGCATTTATCTTCCTTGTTATCCTCTTCTGCCATTTAAGCTGCATTAAACATAGCTAAGTGATGGGCACACTCGCACACCTATGGTTTGCTTTAATCATATTTGTTTTAAAAAAAAAAAGGGTTTGTTCATTTTATTTCTGTATACTTGCTGTTGTACATGAGGGGACTGTTGGTGGGGATATGCGGATACCTATGAGCCGTCTCACTCATTTCTTAGCCGTTTCTGCTGTTCTTCATTGTGAGGGCATGTATATTCTGAGAGCTCTGCTCTCAGACACGCCCCCTGCACTCTTACACGCTGCATGTAAGATTAGGAGCTCAGGCAGCGAGCCTCATTAATATGCATGGCACGCTGCTGTCCTGCTCCTAAACGGCTGCCTCTGTGCAGGACTAGGAATAGTAAATCCGGGGGAAAGTCTTTTAAATGTTTGGCCTGAGATGTTATCCTCCTCTTGCCAGGGACACTTGTTTCATTTTCATCTAGAATACAGTTGAAGTCACTAGCTATTATAATGTTTCCTTTAGATAACAGTACTATTTGATTTAAATGTTGTTTAACTGTATTAATCCCTATACCCGAATTCCAGTAAATGTTAACAGAGGTAAATATTTTCCTATTGATTTTTATCATAACTGAATAAAACATTCCTTTATCATCTTTATAAATTTTTATTATCTTGGGAATGGGTAATGTTTTATTCCATAAAATGGCTACTCCTCTTTTTTTTGTGAATGTTCAGAGTTAGATAATATTGTATACATATTAGTATTTAATTTAGATATGTCCTCTTTTAGAAGATGTGTTTCATGGAAGAAAACTAGATGGGATTTGTGTAGTTTTAGATATTTAATTAAACTTTCTCTTTTATATGGGTTGTTTAAACCATTGATGTTAATTGAAATGCCTTTCAAAAGAACCATTTTGATTGTGTATGAAGGTTAAAATAATACTGATTAATATAATTCCTTTTATTTTCCCATTTCTCTTCCTATATTCCCCCCTAGTATATGTTAAGTTAAACTTTTCTTCCTTTATTAGAATTATTTAAGAAATAATATTTCATAAGAATCTTTAATGTTGAATCCTTAAGTGTAACAAACCTGGTGGATGTCGAAAAAGAATATTTAGTACTAGAATAGATTAATTCCATATATTAAAATGACCCAAATCCTTGGAGTTACAAGCTCTTAATCTGAGTACCATCTACTACTCAAATTAGCCACCCAATCCATAACAGGAGTTGTTCAGCATCTACCATACTTAGATATATTAGGAGAATTTAGGAAATGCTTTCATAAAATCAATCATAATTCAGACATTCTTTAATCAAAAGATAAGATAAGAGACCCTATAAGTAAATATACCAATAATAAACTCAATAAACAGCAAGTAGAGTACCTTGATAAGCATATTTCATTTACCGATATTCAAACTCAAATCAACAAACTTAAGCTAAATAAACCACCAGGAAATGATGTAATCATACCAGAAATCTATAAAATCATGCCCCAAAATGCTCTTACCTTACTACATAATGTCTTTCTAACAATCCAAACAGATCCCATTAGTCCTCCATCTTGGAAATATACCTTTATATCCCCAATATTAAAATCCAATAAAGATCCTTCCAAATGTTCCTCTTACACACCCATTTCTTTACTGAATGTTTACTATAAAATGTTTATGCCCATTTATGCTGATAAATTGAGGAAATTTCTTCCAACTTTGATTGATGAAAATCAAACAGGCTTTATTACTAATAGAAATACATATGATAATATAAAGAGAACTTTAATCTTAATTGACTACTCAAATAGACAAAAAAAAGATTTAACATTAATAAGCTTAGATATGAACTTCGCTTTTGACTCTGTAAGTTGGAATTATTTGTTTATATTACTTAAAAGCCTAAATTTCTCTGATAGTTTCATAAATTTAATCTCATATCTATATAGTGGAAGTCAAGCCTATATAGAAATTGGTACCTATATCTCACAAAATATCCCAATTTTAAAAGGAACTAACAAGGTTGTCCTCTTTCCCCTTTGCTCTTTATAGGTTCATAGGTTCATATGTTGGTACTAGGCTATCGGCCCTAGGGCCTGTACAAGCCTAGCCATAACAATTCCCTGGCTATCTCTTCCCACAATATTTGCTTCCCTTCCCTTACTTTAATAATGGAACCTTGGGCCAACATTATAAGAACGGAAAAATACATTCAAGGCTTTAAAATAAATTCAGATATGTCATCTAAAATACAGTTATTTGCAGATGATGTTCTCATTACCTTAAAAGGGAATAATTCATCTATTACTTCACTATTTAAATCTATGGAAGATTTTCAAAAAAACAGGATTAATTTTTAATAATGACAAAACAAAAATACTCTCCATTTACCCAAACAACTATGAGCTACATAAAAAATTCCACAAATACATGACTAAATCTGAACAAATAACTTATTTAGGAATTATACTAGCCAGGGACCTTAAGAATTTAATACACCTCAATTACAAGCAAAGTTT
This sequence comes from Protopterus annectens, assembly GCF_019279795.1. Lineage (NCBI taxonomy): Eukaryota > Metazoa > Chordata > Ceratodontiformes > Protopteridae > Protopterus > Protopterus annectens. The sequence continues at coordinate 398,709,496 of NC_056742.1, read as the reverse complement.
AAATAGTATTCAGTCTCTTATAATTAATTGGAACAAACTTTTTTTTTTAAATGGAAGAAAGACTAGCAGTTATTAATGTGATAATACTTCTAAAATTATTATACATCATTCAATCAATTTCCTTACCCCCCCAAAAAAATAATCAAAAATCTGAATTCAATTATGTTAACATTTATATGGTTTCCAAACAAACCAAGAGTAGCATTAAAATATCATTTAGGAGATTGGTCTAAAGGAGGGATAGCCCTCCCAGATCTGGAATTATACTCAATTTCTTCTATAATTAAAACTGTATCTCTACTAGTGGACACAGCTTATACTACAAAATGGAAACAATACTGTGAGGCAGTGTCTACAGATCTATATGCTAGACCTAAAGCTTACAAATTATCTATATTAAATAATCCTTTTTATGGCTATTAAAATATTTTTTCACCACATATATTGCACCAAAGCATTCAACTAGTTATATTTCACTTCTTATAAACAATTTTAGAAATTTTATTTATAAATTTCCAGTATATAAAACGCGGTCTTTCCTTTTATACCTTATAGCTTTTACCCAGGGAATTGTATCCTCCTCTGATTCAACTAAAGTGTCATTATTTAAAAGAAAAAAATAATATACTGGTTTCAGATGTTGATAAATGATGGTTTGCAAATTATAGGTAATTTGATATATTAATTTGGACTAGATAAGAAGATATGATTAAAATTACAAGTATATAGACAGTTCCTTTTAAATAAAATCGATTTGATGCCTCCTCCAATTAGAAAATCCATTCCCAAGCTGCTAAATTACTTGGTAATGACTATTCAACATAAATTTCCTATTAAAGGTAAACTATCACAAATATACAATATAATTACAGAAGAAATATATAGTTGTCCAGAAAGTTTCTGGAATTACTTCATTACAATTAATAACAGCCAGCCTAACGATCAAGATAAAAAAAATTATATTGGAATCAGCTAGTAGGACCACTTCATCACATAAATGGAGGTTATATATATGGAAATTTATGACTAGGTCATTTTTAACACCACTTATAATGAGTAAAATAAATAGAAAGGATCATTTCTGTAGGAGGAAAAATGCTGACTGGGCACATATGTTTTATGATTGTGTTGGATTAAAAAACTGTTGTGAAAATGTCAATAATTTATTACAAGCCATATTTTCAGACAACTTTACACTCTCCAAATCTATGGTCCTCTTTAACACACCAATGACCTAGTGTGTTAAAAAGATTAAGTTTCCTTTGATTTGGTTAATTTTAACAGTGGCCAGAAAGGTTATAATCAGAAACTGGATATCTGATACTCCTCCCTCTTTTAATGAATTTAAAAATGTTATTACTGAAGTTTGTCATCTGGAACTTTTGACAATTAAATCAAGATCCCCCATAAAAATGTTTTTATATAATATGTTGGACAATTTACAGAAATGATTAAAAAAATAATCTGTCTATTCATGAACCACTAATCTTTACGACTGGTACTATAATACATACATGTGGAGGTCTTTGTAAATACTTTAGTTATGTTGTGTTTGGTAAATTTTTATTCTTTACCAAATGTTAAAATTATATAAAAATTATATGTTTATCTTGCTTATACGTAAAAACAAATAAACTTGTTTTAAAAAAAATGCACAAGTGATCATCAATAAGTTCCACAGATTTAAGTACTTGTTTTATGATCCTGTCTCATTAATTATGTTATGTTTCTTTTTTCATGACAATGTCTCATGTATTATTGTAACTACAGGGCATTTCTCCACAGTCCTCTGCTGGAAATGGTTCCATGCCCAGTCAGACTCTCGTAGCTATCACATGCAAATAATAAGTGCATAAGTAAGTAAATTTACTTCTGACCATAGTAAATCACTTTATCTCATATGTTCTTTTTCTTTAGTTCACATATTAATACATGCAGAGACATTTTTTGTTAACTGTTAGTGTGTCAATGTTTCTTACACTCTATTATTCGCACAGATCCTCATTTCTACATTAATAATTACCTTCACAGCAAGCTTTTATTTGTGCTCTAGTACTCACTTAAATAACCTTACATATAAAATATATTTCTCTCAGTTCATGTTTCTTATTAGCATCTTCCTAAACCACTTTATAAATATTCCCCAATGTGGACATGTGATACTAACCCGAGATAATATTGTGTAGTTAACTACTTGACCGAGCAATGCGTACATCTCTAAAATTTCAGCAAATTTAATAAAAAATATTTACATTTCCATACGTGGTCAATTGGGCATTAATACAGGGTTCACTCTACTACTAATTTCACTTTGTATTTATATCATTAAAATGCAATAATTTACTCTGAAGTTTTAACAAGAAATGATCATTTATATTAGGTAACTCATACTCATATTCAAAAAAAATCTATTCATTGTGGTAAGCACTGAATACTCATCACAGACTTTGTCATAAAGTTTTACTAAATAATTTAACATAATAGTGAACTATTAATATAATTCCAGATACTTTTAAATTCAATTAGCAGTCACTATCTAATCATTAATAATGATTAATATTCAAACAGCAATTTTGTCAGAACCATATATCCCTATTATAAAGCAAGCTTGTCACAAAACACAGTTCAATATCTAAAATTATATCTCAATTTTCCCATCCCTTTCTAAATACATTTCTTCTCAAATAACATGACCAACCCAAGTACATCTGTTATATCATAAGACATATACATAAAGAAATTTGTGGAGAGCAGTAATATCTTAGTCACACCCCTAAATGCATTTTAATTTACTGCTCAAATTTAACAGATTGCATCTCTACTTGTAATATATTGGGTATGTTCATATTTATTATCACTGATTGTGATGTTCCCATCAAAAAGTATCAACTTTATACAGTGGATATAAAATGTGTACACACCCCTGTTAAAATGCCATTTTTTTGTGATATAAAAAAATAAGACCACAGTAAATCATTTCAAAACTTTTCCCACCTTTAATGTGACCTATAAGCTGTACAATTCAATTGAAAAACAAACAATTAGGGGAAAAATATAAAAAATAAAAAGTACGATAATCTGGTTGCATAAGTGTGCACAACTCATTACATCCGAGTGACGCCTCCAGATGCATCTGCAGTTAACTCATACTGACACCTTTAGGCATCATATATTGCTTGTCCATTTTTGCATCAATAATTGCAAAACCATGCTATGTACAAGGTTTTAAAATATTTCTTCTTAAACCTTACACAATGGCAAATTCAACTGAATTAATATTTGATCTATGCCTAGTGCAGGAAACAATATATTAACTGTTGTTTTTGTGATATTAATTTACATGGATATAATTTTCACATTTTTCTAATATCTCAACAACCAAGTAACACAGAGAGAACTCCTTAGCCTCATATGAAACGTCTCAGCTAATTGAATAAAATGCTGCTGTCAGTATGTGTGTAACTTGAGTGGTTGCTGAAATGCTGTAAGTAATTTCAAAATATTACAAACTTAATAGTTACTGTGTTCATACCTCTCAAGTGTACCTCATTACAAGAAATGCACCTCATCTGGGGTCTTAAAAAGTTCATGTTCCTCGAAGTTCCTTGAAGTTCCACATTGAAAGAGTTTGTCACACATTCAGTGTTAGGAATTTTTTTAAGTGAAATCCATGGTAAATACAAATTAATCATATTAATTCATTAAAAGATCTTCTTCATAAGCAAAACTAGCATATTTTGACCATCCTATGACCTTCCTAGTTGAAGTTGTTAAGATGCCATTAGTATGTGTTACACATTTTGTCCATTTGTTCCACATTATGAGGGCTAGTGTTCCTCATTTTGGAGATGGAAGGTTGAGAGCTATGACTGTGTTTACTGTGACTTATAAAATTCAATTTAAGATCTAGAACATAAAGAATACTACCACTATATTACTAGTTTGTGCTGAAGGGTTTGCCATTTATACTTCTTTCATAGCCTCTGTAGTTTCAGAGATATGAACGTTTCGTAGAAATATGAGGATATAATTTTATTCTGTCAAAAGGCTTAGGCTTCGCCCATTGGAAGTTGCAGTGCAAACATCCCGAGCTCCATTGGAGTGAATAATATTTTGTTGAAGCACCTTTTGATTTAATTACAGCATTCAGTCTTCTTGGGTACACACCTGACATCAATTAAAGAGACTCTGATTAACCCCAAATAAAGCTCAGCTGTCCTAGGAGGATTTTTCTGACATATACTCAGTTGCCTGCTACAGCTGCTGTATTCCTAATGTATGGGATTCCCTAACATGGAAGCCGAAGTCCGGCCAGTATACCAAAGCCTATTGTTGCTTTAAGGTATGCCAAATGTCACCCATACACTCCTTGTATGGTGTAGCGCACACCATTTTCAGAACTTCTTTGCTGCCAGTCTGGACACTTCCTTCAATCATTGGTCTGTTTGCCTACATCCATTTTCTGCCAGTTTGAAAGCATTTTCATTCTCTGTTGAATGCCTACATCTTGTTCCAATGTCTGAGCCATTGCAAATAAGTACCCCATCAGGGTTTTGCTTTTTCTTGGATTTTTCTGTTGCTGTTAAGGGTTAATGTCATCCAGGAAAGTAAATTTCAGTGCGGGAGACAAATAATCCATAAGACCACCACAATAAGTGTCTTTTCTGCCTAGGAGCTTCTCATGACCATACATCCTGTTCGATTGGTCAGGTGTTCATACTGAAAACCCTTCATAATAGGCTTTCTTCCCTTTCTTTGTATCTTGAGAACCAGTGCCTTAAGGTTCTCACTAAAGATACAATGGAAGAACTTCCCACTGCGAGGGTCAGCCATTAGGGAAGAAGAAGGTGAAAAAATTAAGACCGGAGTCTTCCACTATCCAGCCTCTGCTGGGTGTTTCTCCCAAGGTCAGTGAGAATCCAGAGGCTCACCTGACTTTGTTGTTGTATTCCTCTGCCATGACAAGGTTGGAGGCTGATGAGGACCCAGCTTGGAGCATGTCCAATGAGGCTTTGCAGGAATCCATTTTAGGACCTTTCCAAGGGACCTAGGAGTGTTCCACAGATTCTAGTTAGGGAGGAAGTTCTTGCTATGGTTATTGAATGCTGTCTGCAGTCAAAGCCTTCTAAGTTTTATAGGGTGGAGGTTCCTTTGAAAAAGAAACAAAAAAATAAGCATGTTTCTCCAACTTCTAGGGATCCACAGAGTGAGTGGAAAGCCTTTACTCAGGGTTTGTTTAATGCTTTAATAGCATTAAAAACTCCTCAGGGAGGTTTCTGATCATGCTCCCTCTTGGTTCTCTACTTCCCTTGAAAGGCTCAGAGGACAGGATTCTTCTGAGGATGAATCAGATTATGATGAGGAATTCCTGAATTATTCTGACCAAATTCCTTCTCCTTTGGATTATAGAGGAGGAATCTAATAGTCCTGATACTCCTTTTGAAGAAATTTCCTTTGGGAACACAATCTTTAGGATGATGGAATTTTTTAAAAGGGATTGTGCTCAGGTTTCTGACATCCATAAGAGGTATTATGAGTTGCTACAGCTGGAATCTCTGAGACCTTCTCCTATTCCTCCTGTTTTGGCTGCTTTGTTAAATGCTTTTTCCAGTGCCTCCTGATTCTCTGCTCCCTGCTCTCAAGAAGCTTGATAGGTTTTATAGGGTGTCTGAGGACTATAATTTTTTGTTCAACTGTCCTGCTGCTGACATCTCTCTGGTGTCTGTAGCCTCTGACAAGCCCTCTCATTTGCTTCCTTCATCCAAATTACTGCCTTCTGATAAAGACAGCAGAACTATGGAAAGGCTATGTAAGAAGGCGTATACCTCAGCTACTCTGGCCTTTAGGGATATCAATTATCAGACCCATATGTCCAGGTATATATTAGCTCTCCTTTCTCAGGCTTGTCAGTTTATTTCTAATTTCCCCGACTCTGAGGTTAAAACTTCTGCTCTTTCTTTGTTAGGGACTTCCTCTTAGGTAGTTCATCATTCTATCAAGTGTAGTTGTGATGCCTCATCTAGGGCTGCTGCTTTTGGTTCAGTGATGAGGAGGTATTCTTGGCTTAGGCTTCAGCCTTTACCTGATGTTATGAAGGCTAAGTTGATGAATGCACCTCTGGATAATAATATTTTGCTGGAGGAAGCAGCTGCTGGTTTGTCTAAGTCCCTTCAGGATAAGGGGAAGGCCTTACAGGAACTTAAATATGTGCTTGTTTCTCCTGTACCTAAATTTCATAAAAACTACCCCAATAAGCCAGCCTTTGCTCACAGGCAATCTTTCCCTCCTACTAAAGGTAAAAAAGTGGCAAATGGGCTCTTCCTGCTTAGACCACTCAGACTTCAGGGATTCAGGGTTCCTGATAAACAAGGTGCTGTTTGACTATCCATCTCTTCCCAACCACATTCCTCTTTCTCTTCACATTTTATCTTCCTGTTTGGTTTAAGATTACACAGGATCCTTGGGTTCTATCCATTATTTACCAGGAGTACTTCATGGTGTAGAAATCCTGTCCCCCTTTTATGGGCATTCCTCAGCCTCCATGTGAACAACTCCATTTTTCCCAGAGGTTCTTCAAGATCTTTTGACTCAGGGTACTATTCAAATGGTGTCTGTGTACCAAAGGGGGAAGGGGTTTTACAAAAGAATGTTTCTAGTGCCCAGAAAAGAGTGTACTTGAAGACAAAAGAATGTTTCTATTGCCCAGAAAAGGGTGTACTTAAACACCAGTTCTAGACCCCTCTCATCTAAACACTTTTCTGAAGTTGCCCTCCTTTCACGTTATCCCTTCAGACTCTGTTACCTCTCTCTCTCTCTCCCCCAAGCCTATATGATTTCTCTGGATCTCAAGGATGTTTATTTCTATATTCCGATCCATCATCTTTTCAGGAAGTTTTTGCATTTTTGTTGCTTTCTGACATTTTCAGTTTTCTGCTTTGCCTTTTGGCCTTTCTACTGCTCCAAGTGTATTCACCAAATGCCTCGCTGCTGTGATTGGTTTTTGCAGGCTTCAAGGGATCCAAATATTTCCTTACTTGGATGATCTGCTGATTCAGGCTTCTTCTCCAGAGATCCTGTTGCAAAATCTTCATTTTGCCATTTCCCTTCTTTAGAGTCAGGGGTTCATAATAAACTTCAAAAAGTCCTCTCTGACTCCCTCACAGGATCGTGTCTTTCTGGATTGCAGGATTCAGACAGTGCATATGCTGGCATCTCTGCCTCCTCCAAAGGCCTTAACTCTCATTTCCATCTTTCACACACTTCTTTCTCTGGCCTCCATTACAGCCAAGGAGATTCTGAGAGCTCTGGGATTTATGGCATCCACCACTCTAATGCTCTTTCTGGCCGAGCTCCACGTGAGAAAGTTTCAGTGGTTTCTGAAGTCAGTGTGGCTTCAACATGAACATCTAGACTTTGCAGTCCCTTTTCTTCCTTGTCTCAAGAAGGAGCTTCACTGATGGATTCAGCAACTGTCTCTAAATCTAGCCTCCCTTTTCCCCCTCTTCCTTTTCAGAACTGTTCACAGATGCTTCAGACATGGGATAGGGAGCAGCTTTTGGCTCCCTAAAGGTACATGGGTTGTGGTCACCTCTTCAGCAGAAGAAGAACATCAGTGTCAAAGAGATGAGATCTCTTATGCTGGCTCTTCAGGCCATGCGTTCTTCTTTTCTCTCCAGGGCCTCTGAAGGTATTCTCAGACAATATTAGAGTGATGTGGTATATAAACAAACAGGTAGGAACAAGATCTTATCTTCTTTGCCACTTCGCACTTCTGGTATGGGATCTGGCTGTCAAGTATCAAGTGACTCTTCAGAGAGTTTATATCCCTTCAGATCAGAATATTGTGGCAGATACTCTGAGCAGGTTTTGAACTCAATCCCACGAATGGATGCTTCACAGGGATGTGTTTCTGGACATTGTCCATCAGTGGGTACTCCTCAAGTAGATCTATTTGCCTCCCTCTGAACAGACAACTTCCTTTGTTTTGTGCCAGAGTCTCGGGTCCTGTGGTTTGGAAAGTGGATGTCCACTCTTTTCTTGGAAAGGGATTTTTATATGCATTTTCTCCGCTTCCTGTCATTCCAAAAGTCCTGTTCAAGATTCAACAGGACGCTCCCAAAATCTTGTTAGTGATGTCCTTTTGGCCATGACAGCACTGGTTCCCTCTACTTCTGCATATTGCCAAGGGAAATCATCACAAGTTACCTCACAGGGTGGATTTACTCACACAAGACAAGGGACCACTCATCCAGCCCCACCTGTCCACCCTTCAACTTACACTGTGAGTGATTTTGATTCCTCATAGACACTTTTTGTTTGAGGACACAATGAAGGTTCTGCAGGAGGCCAGAAAACCTACTAATAGGAAATCCTACTCCTAATTTGGTGTCGCTCTCATAACCTGAATCCACTTACTGTGGATGTTCCTTTGGTTCTCTCTTATTTGTGTTAATTGCTCAATGCTGGTTTGGTCTATTCTTCTATTAAGGAAACTTATCAACTATCTCTGTTTGTCTGCCTTTATCTCCTCTTTTGGCTTCTAGATTTCTAGCTAAACAATTCTTTAAAGGCATCCTTTACATTAGACCTCCCAGGAAGCCTGTTCCTCATTCCTGGGATCTTAATTTTGTTTTGGAGAAGTTGACTCAGGCTCCCTTTGAGCCTGCTGTTTCAGCTTCCTTACAGCATTGTTCTTGGAAGACAGTCCTTTTGTTAGCTCTTAATTCTGCTAGCTAGGTGTCTTTGTTGCAAGCTCTTACAGCTTGTCCTCCTTTTTTGATATTTCATAAGGACAGAGTGTCCTTGCATAATAATCCTTCTTTTATGCCTAAGGTGGCTAATAACTTGTCACTTAGTCAGTCTATTCATTTGCCTACTTTTTTCCACTGTCCACAAACTGACAGTGAGAGGGTGCTGCATTCTTTGGACTTGCATAGAGAACTCAGATTTTATTTAGATAAGACTATGGCTATTAGAAAATCTGATCAGTTGTTTATTTTTTTTCATCCTAGGTCTTTAGGATTAGTTGTACCCAAGCAAACTATTTCTCCTTGGATTTTCTTGGATTTCAAAGGCTATTTCTTTTTGTTACACTTTTCATGGCAAGAGCGTTCCTTCTTCTGAAAACACTCATTCTACTACAGCTGTGACTTCCTCTGGTGCTTTTTTTAGTTGGCTGGATACTAATTCTATTCATGAAGCAGCTACTTGGATTTTGTGCATTTTTTACCTAGCACTACAAGGTGGATGGTATTTCTACAGCTAAAAGGCTGGTTTTGTTGAGACAATCTTCATGGTTTCCTAGAGGGATCGACTGCTCCCTCATTCTACCAAGTTTCTTCCTGAGCTTTGGCACTCTCCCATATGTAAGGAATACTACAGCAATGAAAGTAAGGACATAGTACAGTTGTGTAAAATCTTACCATAACAGTAGATATCCTTACCTTCACTGCTGCAGTATTCACTCCCCCCTGCCTTTCCCCAGTCATTTTCCTTCCTGGATGTACATGTTACCCCTTGGGTTTCCTTGGAGTGGTGATCCTACTGGGGCAATCAATTCTGAGGATGGTATACCTGAACGATATCTTTATACCCTAGAGGAGTATACAGATGATATTCAGTGTACCTTAAAGCAACAGTAGGCTTTGGTATACTGGCCGGACATTGGGATTCCATGACAGGGAATCCTGTATGTAAGGGATACTGCAGCAGTGAAGGCAAGGACACCTACTAGTATGGTACAATTTTGCACAGCTGTATTTTCTACATAATATACTGCTTCTTTCCTCTCAGCCCTTCCCTCGGCCTGATGACGACAAAGTTTTTGCAGTAAGTCCTTCATTTTCAATCCTGCTGCTTCTCCAGCAATGTTTCTGTACATGCAACTAATTTTGAAATCTCATTTCCTGCCACTTTCCTGCACTTTCTAAACAATCAACATGTATATAATCAGAAATTTGCTACTTTTTATAGTTTTCCTTAACCTCCCATTTATCCAATTGCAGGGCCTTAAGTTTTTCAGTAATTTCATTGATATGCTGCAGGATCATATTAACTTTTCCTTTCATTTATGTGATTTAGATGGACCACACAGTTATTTTACCTTCTAATCCACTTTAGAGTGGCACAGTGGTGCAGCGGTTAGCATTGTTATCTCACAGCAAGATGTTCTCAGATTCAATTCTCGGCTGGGGTGCCTTCTGTGTAGAATTTGCATGTCCTTCCTGTGTTTGCATGGGTTTCTACTGGGCACTGCAATTTCTTCTCATATTCCAGAGACATTCAGTAGGTGGATTTGGCATACTAAATTGGTCCTAGGTATGAGTGTGAGTGTAGTGTGCCTGATCCCATGTGCATACGTGGGAGGAGGGTTGATCGCTGAACTAGCAACCCGACCCTGTAAAAAACATAACCACTATGAAACAAGTACTGAAGGGCATTCATTGCCCAATGTGCTGAATGCAGGAGAATGGATTAATGGATAGAATCCACTTTAGACACATTTTCCTCTAGGTATGGGCCATTAAAACAAACTCCAAACTTGATAACAAAAAATACATTTTTAACATCCATGAAGCACAGAGTTGCTGAGCTAAGCAGCTATCTGGTATAGTGGCTCATCTGTAACAAGCTTTATATTGCATTTTTCATCTTGTTTCAGATTTAGGACTTATAAAAATGTATTGCATATTTTCTTTCTTACAATAGTGGCAGACTCTCAAAACTGTTATTCTGAACTTGGACATTACTCTGTACTTGAACATTACCAATTTTGTACAGCATATATGTCAGTGCATTTATTGATTCTGTGACTCTTTTACTATATACTGAAATGTTACCATGTTTTGAATTAAAGTGTGATATATTATTCATCACCATCATAATATATAATATATGTAAAATGTATGCATTGTTAGAGGACATGGCTGAAGATGGTCTTTGGACCAGCTAAATGCATTACTGTACAAAATGGCACTGCTTCTTATAATAACAAGCTCATCGTCAAGTGAGCACTGCTTGATATCAGCTTGCATCCAGAAATACCTTTACAGATAGTGGCAAAATCACGTCAGTAATATTCAAATGGAAATAGCTATAGAACTGTGGTCATCATTAATGAGCATGTACTTTTGAAACTAGAAGCAGAATTTTTGTTTTACATTTAATATGTACATTTTCCAGGCTGTTTTAGTGTGTGTGTGTGTGTGTGTGTGTGTGTGTGTGTGTGTGTGTGTGTGTGTGTGTGTGTGTGTGTGTGTGTGTGTGTGGGTGTATGCGCGTGTCCTTGTTACAGCCATTGCCTTCTTGTATTGTATGATGCAATGCAGTACAGAATGGTGTATGATGCTCATTTTATTTCTTAATTAATTTGGTAATGAACTCAGGATCTCTGTTGTCATCACAGTAAAGTCAGTTAACTATACTTTTAGGAAGTATTGAATGAATATGGCCACAGAAATAAAGAATGTTTCTGTCAGTGTGTTTTTGTTTAAACGTATTTGCAACTTTAAGTCAAAACAAGTGATTTGTTATTAAGATATTCATTCCATCAATGTGTACTTATTCAAAAATGCAACCTAACAAGATATGAAGTATTTCCAAACTGTAGCTTTTTATATACAACAGTCACTGTAGTACTCCTCAGGTGTTTATTCAAATGCATATTGATTTGTAATGCTTGATAGCGAAGTATCCTCAAGTGTTCTGCAATAAAACATCTATAACAAGCCTCCCTATTCCTGTTTTAGAGTGAACTGGCTAACATTGTAAGTCATCAAGTATACTCCCTAAAACTGGAACACTGTTGATCGCTGTTTTCCTTTGAGAATCACAAGCACATTTTTTATTAGTGTGCCAGCAATGATTCAAAGTTCTTCAGCTTCTCAATTTTATCTGCAGTTTTGTATCTGAGCAGTTAGTACATGTAAATAAGGGTTTATGAGGGTGAAGAGGAAATACCTCTTCAAAAATTCTCTTCTTCTCGTCAAATCACATAGACCTAGTAGAACCACAGGTAATACTGTAATATGTTATAGCCTTAGTAGAATCAATGTCACATGTAGCAAGCACATAACAGAAAAATGTGCTTTAGTAAATCATGTTGTAAAATACATTAATAATGAAAAAGGATTCACACAATGCAGTTTAATTAAAAATCTAACAGTCTAAAAATAAATAAATAAAAATTAAAACTTTTTTAAAAAATTATGTTTTGTAGTTAAGTGCACAGATCAAAGATTTTATACAATATATTCTAGCAGAATGCACTTAAGAGTTCTGTGGGTTGTCGTATGAAGCTTTGAATATAATACATATTTGAACACATTCCGTTAACATTTTCTGAAAAGAAGACTACAGCTATTCTTCAAACATAATGTGCAAAATATACAATTCTCTGTAACTGACTACAGCACTTTGGCATTTATTAAACTAAAATTAATATTAAATAAACGTTGATTGATAATGAGATCTTCATGTGACTATGGATTAACGTGTTGCAATAGGAATATTGTGTACAAAGAACACAGCCTAATTGGAATAATGAATTTATGATTTTCAGTTGTAATGAACCATTTAAACATCCGAGTGTCACATTTGTTGATAGCAGCAAGCAAAACACTACACAAATAATTGGGTGTTTACATATTAGCATGTTTTTTTCTTAAAATTCTGACTGGCAGATTTTTGACAGCTGTAGCTCTGAAGGACAATTTAGAAGGATGTTTAGGTAAAATGACAATAAAGAAAACACACTTGAAATAAATTAACATATTGGACAGAGATCTGCAGTTGATGTATTACTTTCCAAACTAAAATAAAAATTTTAAATATGCATCAAGAAGCATATTATGATGCTGTTTGGTATGAGTATGACCAGTTTAAAAGGCTCTTGCCTTCAGACTTGTACTGAAAATTGTGATTTACTGCAGTTAAATGCTGGAATGTGCAATCTAATTTAGGTCCGGGTTTCAGTGAAAATGATATTCAGCATTAATTCTTGCAAAGTCAGCAGTAATGTACCTTCAAAATATAATTATTTAAAATTTACATCTAGGTGAAGCTAATTAACTGAACCACCACTGGTGTACTTAAATGGTCCTAGTTCAGTTTATGTATTAGAATGTATCACTTCACATGTTATAGTCAGAAAGCTGTTTGTGCTTACCCTTTCAACCGATAATTTCTTCAACTTTTAAGAGGGTGCTTCAAATATAATCTAGTTAGCATTTTAAACATAAAAATGAGTACAGCATTTAGTAGAAATGTGGTAAAATTTCAATTCTTCCTTATTCATGCAATCACATCATAATAGTGATCAACATGAGCATTATAGGATAAATTTGACTTATGATATAATTTAAATGGTATAGCTGTGCATCTTCACTGCTCAGTGAAAACAAAAAGATTATTATTAAATTAAAATGCTTAAAATTACAAAGCCTTATCAATGTTGAACACTCAGTCTAGAACTGTAACATAAATGCATAATTATGTAAATGCAATATTCTTGTTTGATAAATAAGAAATGATGCACTAGTAACAAATTAATCTGGAAAACTAAACTTTATAATACCTGATGTAATGGTCCTTAGCACTCTGATGATAAGAAATGCAAGCAATTCCTTGTTTATATCAGCTGTGGATATGTAAAAATAGTACTTTAACTTTAAGAATCCATGTATCCTATAATACTTAGAGTCTGGTTGCCAGCTTGTATAGAATTCATAATGAGTAAAGCTGCCATCTTTCTTCCTATGCTGCTATTTTGTTTTCCATTAGACTTGCTGTTTTAGTTCAAATGCTGGTGTACCCTGACATGATTTCTATTACCCATGAAGATAACTTGGTAATCAAAGGTACGTGTCTACACAGTATCAGAATTATATTAAAACTATGGCTACCAGTCCCAAGACTGTTTCAGCTTTGAAGAAACTAGACAAGGAGGATGATCAGAAATGCTAAATAAGAGCTCTGCAGAATGGGCAGAATTGTCTCATCTTACTGGAAAATCAATGAAAACATATCATTCAATGAAACCATGGGTCAGACTGACTGTATGCACTATGATAAACTTAAATAACTGTTAGCATTAGTATAACCCTAAAGATACAAAGAATAAAATATAATACATAGAATTTTAATGAAACTAATCTGGTATGCACACAGCTGCAGGATTTAACACATCTGTTACAGCTATGGCTTGAACCTAATAGCACAAGTAAACCAAAATGTTAGAAATGTTAACAGTAGATAAGATTAAAAGAGCTTTGTCAATAATATAAGAAAACAGGTAATGCAAAGTGATCCCATGAAATCTGACAAGCTAGTAATTTAGTAAAATGCTGCTAAGTTAATTAAATATATTTATAAAAGAATTGCCTGCTAGCAAATCTAAAACTAGAGTAAGAAATGTACTTTCTTCTATAAAACAAAAAGCAGCAAGAAATGTGCTAATCTGTTACACCTGTGGAAGTAGGATCACACTGCCAAGTTCTGTGCTACTAAAAATAAAGCTGTTGTGAAAAATAAAATGCATGCTCATAGTTTCTCATAAGTTTATCCAGAGTTCAGACCAGAAGGTCGTCCAAGAACACTATCTCATTAAATGCAGGATCTAAGACATAATTTTCCATCAAGTTATCAAGACTGATTTTGAAACTTTTAAATCAGGCGATTACCTTGTGTAACAGGGGTTGTGATTCCATAGTCTGGAAATGTCTTGAGTAATTTAATCATATCTCAAAGAAGTTCTGCTGTTTTGGTATGATAACATTTAAGTGAACATACCTATGCACATGAATTTTATTAGAAAGAGAAATATTATAAATTACTTGCAGTATCTGGTCATGAAAAATTCTGTAAGCAGTAATAGCCTTGCCCCTAGTATCTAAAGTGAAGAGAGTATAAACGTACTAGCCAGCATCATTTCTTATAATTATAATGTTTCATTGAATCGATCCTTTTGGTAAATTTCTGTCGAATAAATCCAGTGGAATGAAACTGATACCTATTATTTAAAGAAAACATATTGTAATATTCCAGTATGGGACAGATATGTGTAACATATAAATGTACTAAACTAAATTTGTCTCTTAAACATAGAGACTTAAACATATGGCCAGTTAGGCAAAATACTCACTTCCTAACACTAGTGACATGCAACAGACTATAAAAATCAGGCAAAATTAAAATACTTAAGTTTTTATACCCAGTAACACTATGTAACGTAACATTGTTTAATCCTAAGTGTAGGTCTATCAAAATACCTGACTTCACACTTGCTAGTAATAAAGATCATATTTACTTCCTTAGCCCATGTACAGAACTGAGTTAAACCAAATGATTATTTGTGAAGCTGTCCCTTCACAGTCCAGGATAAATTCCAATTTACAATCATCTGCATATTTTGCTTACCAAAGCTGATAGTTAACAAGACTAGTTGATAGGACTAAATTGAATAGAAAAGGCCAAAAACAAAATCCAGTGGTATACCAGAATAAGCTGGAAGGCATTCAGAGATTTGTCCTCTTATTGAAACAGAATGGCTATGACCATTCAGCCAAGAAGAGAGACAGTTAATCAAAATGGATTAAACCCATAAAGCTTTAGCACTTTAATTATGGAGTCATGACAGATGGCATCATAAGCCTTTGCTAGATCAAAAAACAAATGACTCCAATTGATAGTGATTCATCTAAGGCTAAGGTCACTTGATTATAAAATTCCTTTAAGTTAGTTAGAGTGAATTTTCCATATGTAAATCCATGTTGAGGTATATAAAAAATACTTAAATTATTATTTTATCAGATAATAATCTTAATAGTGTTCTTTCAAAACATTTACAGATGATTGATGTTAGGCTAATAGGTCTACAACAGAGTTCTGTAACATGGCATTATATATAGGATGTAATACAAATAAACATTTATCTCTTATACTATATATTAATATCACTGGTATATCATCTGGATCCATAGAGGTCTTATTACTTGTATTACATAAAATTGCATACACTGACTCTAAGCTTATAAATGGGAAATTAACATATAATGTAGGCATCAGTTCTGACATAAAATAATCATTCTTTGATTTGATTGTGTATTATCGGAAAAAAACTTGTTGAACCCATCGGTAATCTTAAAAGATTCAGAGATAACATTCCTGCTAATAGAGATTCACAACATATTGGCATTGCTATTACAAACTAAATTTATGTATTTATAGAACATTTTCTTACTATCAAAAGATCAGAACAAATTTGTTTTCAATTTTAGCTTCTTATTAACTTACTGATATTTAAAGTTTCATGTAGTTCTATTAAATTCTCTCTTAATAACAAGGCTGAGATTCAACCTAAATTTATGAAAGAGTCTTTTCTTTCTTCCATTTAACTTATATTGGTCAGCAACCCACCAGTAAAGTAATTTACTGCTTTTGAGTGCCTTGTGATGTGAAACAGTCTCCACAGATTCACAAAGTATGACCGCTAACAATGAATAACTCCCACCTACTTTGGTGATTCCATAAGCCATTCATTTTTTCTATTCTTTCAGTAATATTATCGAAATTTAGTTCTTTAAAATTAAATTTCTTAATGGCTCTTAATGGCTCTTGGTTGTAAATTAAAGCCTAGGGAAATATCCAAGCTTACTGAATAAAAATCAGAACTGTCCAGGGGTGATCCTATTATGTTAGTCATGAAATGGAGTTTATAATAACAAGATCCAGTATCTGTTTGCCTCTATATGGAGTGTTTAACATTTGACACATATTGAACTGTACTAAACAGTCTAAAAAGTCAACATATAATTGCAAACTAGACGAGTACTCTAAACAATTATTAGGCTAATTCAAATCTCCAATTAAGATAACAAATGTATGTGCTAGATATAACTCTAGGAATTCCATAATATGTTTGTATATTAAACCATGTTTAGTAAAATTAATACCCCACCTCCATTTTTGTGGCCATTAACACTCAATCTTTGTATACCTAGAAAACTTAAATGAACTGAGTCACATGCTTCATAGTAATAATAATGTTAGCATTCTCATGGTTTACAAGAAACAATAAAGCAAAATATTTATTTTCTGAGTCTCTTGTATGCTAATAATATAGCTTCAGTACATTATTACATTTTTAAATCTATTTGTTCTTGAATGACAACAGAAGTTTGACCTAAAACATTTTTGAATACTGAAATTAATTTACTGAGTAAAAATCAAGACCCAACCCTAACTGTAGAACTAAGAATGTTGTTTATTATGCAGGATGTTCATTGTGTAACACATTTTAGATAGGAAAGACAAACCGAGCATTTAAAGATAGGATCTTGGAACATCTGAATGATATATCAAAAGGTAGAGCGATTAAT
Source organism: Protopterus annectens (assembly GCF_019279795.1). Taxonomy (NCBI): domain Eukaryota; kingdom Metazoa; phylum Chordata; order Ceratodontiformes; family Protopteridae; genus Protopterus; species Protopterus annectens. Next base: position 398,692,121 of record NC_056742.1, on the reverse strand, counting down.
GCTTTAACAAAATGCATTAAAAACTTTGATTCACATAATATGTTTAAGTTTTTTGTACTGGAAATTACTTATGAAAGTGATAGAAAAGGTGACACAAAGAATAAAATTCAATGTGCTGAAGAAAGATGAATTTTACTATTAAAAGCATTTGTAGAACCAGATTTAAACAACAGGGTATCTTTAAAACCTGTTTTAAACTCATGCCCATTACAACACTGAGTTGGGGGCTTGTCATTTTAAGGAGCTTTTATTAGTGCATATTGAGGTGACTTAATCACTGCTTAGATGCTTTTTAATTGTCATGTGATGTTAATGTCTGTATTTGATTGGATTGCTTTGCATTTAAAAGTTTGCCTGCTTTGTTACTTTTACTATGGGCTGATGAATCAGTATTGTACAATGCGAAAGTGCTTGCCAGTTCTTTATTAAAGGTAGTTGCTCAAATGTTGTGGCAGCATGAGGTTTCTTTTGCTTTGTATCCTGTGTTTGTTTTACACTGAGCTGTTACTCAGCATTTGGGATTTTTGTTTTAGACATTTTTCTGCTGAGACATGAATGAGGGCATTTCCAAGGATGTGCAGAGCAATGCTGTTTCTAGGATTGATCACTTACAATGGTTGTTGGATGTTAAAGTGAATCCATTTTTGTCATCTGAGCTTCTGAAAGAACATGATCTGGAATATGTACAACAAGAGACAGTAAGTAAATCATTTCATATGCATTTAAAATACTCAGAGAACAGTTTGTTTAAATGCAAGTGTTACCAGTGGCAGCATTTGCACTTTGAAGCTGCGATTCATTTTAAAGCCATTCCTTGGGGTTTATGTATTCTCACACAAAATATATCTGAAAGGAGCTGCCAAAGACGTATTTATAATAAGGAACCCAAGAGGGACCAAGTTTAAAAGAGCAACACAAATTGGCTTGGTAGATACTCTGTATTCCGTCTGTGTGGAATGCAATGAGAGGGCAGATGCACTTAAATAGCTTAAGGAGCGAGAACTTGTAACATGATACTTTTGGGTTTACTGACAGCCAATAGAAGGAGAGAGGGGGAATTATGTGGGTAAAATGCTGTAAATGACAGACAAAAAGACATACACTAGATATAAGAACACCACAAGAACAGAATGTGAGAGTGAAAATTTCTAAGCCCTTATCTCTGTTGCTGAATGACCTGGAAATGTCTTAAACCAATAAAAACTCCTGAACTGGTCTGTCTCCTACTCCTCTCACAAGAAATAAACTAGGGTGTAATACCAAAATTTACATCACTTAAATGGCAAAATGCAGTGCAACCATCTGCTGGAATTATTAATATAAGCTTAAGGATCTTCACTTAAACAGAACTTAAAAACCAATAACAATGAAAGTAAAAATATTTCACTAAATCTAAGAGAAGCAACACTCAATTGCCTGTTGGCATACAAATCCCAAATTACATCAGCATATAAGTAAGAATGCTAACTACTGCCCAGTCCCACCTTCTTCCCAGCTTGCTATATTCAGGCCCCATTCTAACCAACAACTAAAAGCTTGAGCTACTTACAATAAAATAGCCAAATATACAGGCAAGTTACCCAATAAAACATGATAATGCATTTTTCTAACATAAACATGATTAACTGGCTAGAATTCAACCATTTTATCTCCTACTCATAACTTAAAACCACACATGGTATATTGCACAGACATAGTAAATGTCAGTACATCAGCACTGGTAGGAAAGTACCACACTCCAAAAACCCTAAGATTCCAATACCAGAATCTACAAGAAACAACTAAATTATGTAACCAACATGGTTATTCTCTTTTTTGAAGTTAAAGATTAAACTAGTTATATAATTTTTTACTTTAAAAAAAATTATTACATTTTAACAAAATAAAATAAGATATATGCAAAATATAACAGATAAAAGTTAACAATCAAAACTATATACACAGTCCATAACAAATTTTATACTTTATGAAACTATTAATACTTTTCTAATAAATCATTAAGTTTTTGCCACAGTAAATATTAATGTGTAACATTTGAAATTATCATATCGACAGTTTGCAATTCCTTATTGCATATAGTCTTTGCTATGCAAACAAATTCTGTGAAAGAGAGGATGTTTTTATTTTTTCCAATTTACTGTAATAACTTTTCTAGTAATTTGCCAAAATGGCCCAAAGGAGACACACTTGTGTTTTAGGAATGGAACATGGAATTGTGGCATTGACTAAATCAAAGAATTTGTAACATTGCAATTGTCCAACCACAATGTTTTAACAACATTTTTAAACTCGAACCAAAAAGGGACAGACATTTCACATTCAATAACCATGTGTAACCAGTTTGCATCCAGAATTTCACCGCATCTCCAACATTAAATAATTTCTATTTTATAAATTGCAGCAACATTTTGGGGAGCTAAAAAGCTTCTATTTAGAAATTTCCAAGTAAATATTCTCCAATATATTGAAGTAGTTCTTTCTATCAATTGTAAAGATAATTTTATTCATATCTGAAAAGGCTACTGTGTTAATTTTCATAGATTAGTTCCAATATGATGAATTGAACACTGTAAGCTCATTTCTTAGAACCTTATAAATTTTTGATAAATACAATTTATTCTTAATCACATCACTATTGATATTAAAGAAAAAATCTAAGATTTTTGGAATAGGGGTTACATTCAAGTTTAAAACTATTTTTATTTTATTAATAATAAATTCCTTAAAATTTGAATACTCTACAAGCTATTTTTATTTATATTATATTTGGCCAAAAATATTCAGGTAAGTGTATTTGTAGAGACATCCAAAAATTGGTGACAGAATTTTAATTCATTTTCTTTCAAATCTAATAAAATTCTTAAATTAAATGATTCTTAACAACCACAGGTAAAACCTATAGGAAAAATTAAAATTAATAATTCTTTAACTAAATGATTACTTTCCATGATACCCTTAAAAGTAGTTAAAATATAGTTGTCAAGAGGGATAGAGATGGAACTTTTTCTAGTATTTGTAAAAAAAATCTTTTAAACCCAATATATTCCATTTAAACCATATTGTGAATTTGTATTTAATTCAAACTCATGATAAGATATTAAAATGACTTCATGCAAGAATTTCCAATTTGAAAGATATGAAAGGTTTAACCTATAGCTAACAATATTTATAAATAATGGACTTTGCATATAGTTCAACATTTGGAAAACCTATTACCGTCATCTTCCCAACTTTTAACATGCCTATCAAAAGCAATTCTTGTTTTTTGAGGATGCCACAAAAACTTAAGCAAGATAGAATTCAAATAGTTAAGGGTCTTTTAGATCGGAAGTAAAATCGACTACATATAAAATAAAATTTTAGGTAAGATTATCATCTTAATCAAAGTAAGTCTGTCTTCCATAGAAAATAAACAGTTTATTCCAATTATTAATATGTTTTAATAATGTATCTATTAAGTTTTTATAATTTACTGAAACTGCATTCTGCCAATTAGAAGTTATAATAATTCCTAAATACTTAAATTGCAGATTTTCCCAATTAAAATCCTTATAGTTATTTAAGAAATGATTTATCTTATTAAGAAGCAACATTTCTGTTTTGTTCTAGTTAAAACTTATACATGAAATGTTCTCAAAGTATTTTGAGTAAATAATATCTTCTAATGAAGGTTCAATGTTGCCACATGTCAATAAGATGTCATCCACAAATAACTGAATTTTAGAAATATAAGGAAAACTCCTTAATGTTTATATTAGATTTAATAAAATTAGCAAAAGGTTCTATTGACAAAGAAAACAACAGAGGAGATGAAGGACAACCTTGGATGATGCCCTTTAATATATTAAAGAAGTAAGATAGATAAGATCCTATTTTTACAAAGGATACTGAGTTTTTATATAACTTTGTTATTAATTATATACACTCTCAGAAGAAATTAAATTCTTTGAGCACTTTAAATAGATACGACCAAGTAATAGAATCAAAAGCTTTATCTACATCTAAACTAATAATCAAATATTATTTCTTATTTTTATTGGCAACATCAATTAAGGAAAGTAATTCTATAATGTTATTGTGCACTTTTCTATTAAGGATAAACTTGTTTAGTCATCTTCAGTTAAAGATGGCATCATATGGTTTAATCTTTTCACTAAAATAGACATAAACATTTTGCAATCAATATTTAAAAGAGAAATATGGCAATAAGAAGAGCATAATTTTGGGTCTAGATCTTGTTTCAAAATAGGTGAAATCAATGAAAATATCCAAGAGGGGGGATGTGTAATGAATTTCTGACTTCCTCAAAAGCACTTAATAACATGTTCAGTGTGTTATCTGGAATCATAATATAAAACTCAGATATTATACCATCTAGCCCTGGAGCCTTATTCACTTTTAAATGTTTTATTTGTTCTTCTAATTCTCTGAAATTGAACCATTTATCTAATCTTGCATTTTGGTCTTTAGTTAACCTAAACATTATGTTTTCTTTTAGAAATTAATCAGTCAGATCACTATTATCTAAATTAGTATTATTGTTATTAATTAATTCATAGTGTTTTCTAAAACTTTCTAATATTAATTTTGATCCATTTTTAGTGTTATTATTAATTGTATATGTTATCTCTTTAATATGATTTGAGTTATTTCATATTTTTGATCTTACAGCTAAACTATGCATATTTTGGGGGTTAATAGAATATGATTGCAGCTTATGTTTTTCCATATTTATTGACATTTTATGATGTAGTATTTCCAAATATTTCTAATTTAAATCTTTCAATTCAGAAATTACAATCTTATCATTAGGTTTTACATTTGATTTCAATTTATCAATATTAGCTTGTAAAGCATTTATCTCTCTATCCCACTCCTTTCCTTTATAAAGATGCCAACTCTTAACTCTATCAAATAAATACACTTTTATTGTATCTCACAAGATAACATCTGTGACTTCACCATTAATATTAGTCTCCATAAAAAAATAATTCATTTAAAAACATTCTTTAAATCCTTTAAGTTTAGAAATATATGCAAGAACTCTCTGACAAAAAAAGCAAATCACTAGGTTTCAAAGAAAAATTAAAGGTGATAGCTGTATGGTTAGAAAATGGACAGGAAATAATTAGAACTTCATTAATTTTAGAGTATAGGCCACTAGAGGTAAACACTTTATCTATGTTTGTTTGTATACCAGATATAAATGAGTAATGCATATAATTAAGGGATTAAGACAGTTTTAAATCATAAATATCTCTTAAATTCATTGAATTAGTAAAATGAAGTTTTTAGTTGCTGCTGATATTTATTTATTTATGTTTTTTTTCCTTTTGTAGTATCTTTTTCTGATAAGATACAATTAAAATCTCCTGCCAATAAAATTTTTTATTTTGAATGTAAGGTTATACTAGCTAAATATTTCTTGCACATTTAGAACCAATTCCAGGTATCCAATATACATTAACAAATGTATAAAACATTCTATTGATTTTAACTACTACTAAACGTAACATGCCATATTTATCTGAATAGGTGCAAGCACTTTATCAATGGCTTTTTTCCATAGTATAAGAACACCTTTACTTTTTGAATTAAAATGAAACCCCACCAAAACTGAATATTCTTTGAATAATAATTTCTCTAAATCCTTAGTTAACAAATGTGTTTCTTGTAAAAAAATGGCACCTTTATTCACCTTTAAATATTTAATTAAACTACCTCTCTTAATTGGGTTGTTTAGACCATTAATGTTTATTGAGATACATTTATATACCAACATCATTAAAGTGAAGCAGCTTGAAAAAAAACTTTAATATAATTTGATATCAATAACCTACTTTCAATTTTGACAAAATCCATTATGGACAAGATCATCAAACTAGTTACTAACAAAATTTTTTATATATATTAACATCCACTATTATGGAATAAACTGTTCCAGGTTTGATAACATAGTCATACAAACTGCTCACCACTGACTCCATAATACTACCAACAACTTTATCTATTGCTACCACTTCTACATCTAAATTAAATAACATAATATGTACTATATAAAACACACTCTCAATGTATAGCTATTTTTGTAAGCAAACCTCAATATAAAGCAAGAATACTACTAGCTTAACAATATAATAATAATCACTAAGTATATTATATTAACCGGCATTAGATGATTGTATTACTATTATTAGAGCTAATTTAAACATTAATCCCTCACTTCAGAATAACTTCAGCTAAATCTTATTATAATTCAATACATGAGTACTATGTTTTAACTCTCGTTAAAATAAACAGCATTTCACTAGAACTGACTTTTGTCAGGTTCATAACTAGAAAGAGGGAAAAAAGTCAAAATTTTATCATTCAGCACTACTCGGCTCTACCAGTCATATATGGTAGGCTTAAAATAATACTAGAATCAAATTATAGCAGTATTATATATATTATGTTATCGAATACTAATTTATACAACTGCATAAGTCTCAAAATCCAAACAAGTCATCTTACAGTTTTCATTAGTATATAAGTAATGTCTACATAATAACCATCCAGAAATACTTGATAATCTTATCTAACATAGATGTTTAAATAAAATAAAAGAAGGATTTAAATAATGACATATTATCATTAACTGTATAATGCGTCTCTCCCTACTTCATTGCTACTAACAGAAATATTGCCACACTTTAAATTTATAACCACACTTACAATTAAGTCACAATATAGCCCAATTTCAAAACTCATTTCTAACTATTATAATGGTGACAACATAAAGCAAGGATGAGACAGAGAGATTAACTAGACTCTATTTTGCCTATTTAACACCCATATTTCATTTAAATATAGTATTTGTTATGAGTAATACAGTTAAGCAAATAATCTAAAACAGAAAGCTCCAACATATCTTTTGTATGTACACAAAAGGAGGAACCAAATAAACTGCCATACATAATGTATACAGTGAACCAAGAAATGATGCAAATGCATTAGATACATTTTGGTATAGATGTCCCAAGATACCCATAACATTCTTAGCCCTTTATGCAATTATACATTTTCATTGGTATAGAACTCTCTTTTACTACTAATACATTGACAATAGCATTAACTATGACCAGTTAATTTCAGTGTGAGTTAGATATAATTAGTTTCTAAATTCTCTGTAAATTCTCTTTAAGTCTGGGCATAGCAATCAACAAACATCAGATGAACTATATAAGCTCACTTCAGTAATAAACTGATAATCTATAAAAATAAATTTTGTAGCATAAACCACACTGTACTAAAATACTTCTATAAAACCTAAGAGAGCTCTTTTATCATTCAAAAGGCTTTGCTTTCTATCTAAATATACTCAATTATATACTTACAAGATGTTCTGCTACTTTAAAATTTAATAAAAACATCATCCACCCACCTTATATAAATAAAAGTCCACTTTTAACATGTAACATTTCTCGAGGAAAAAATGCTCTTTTCTTGTCATTTTTAATAATACAGAAAACACATTGTTTCTCATTTAAAAAATCTATTCTAAAATCACAGCCCAATGGGTTCATTATGCTATCCAGTGCAACGTTCTGAAGCTCCAACCTATTACCTATTCCTACCTATACCAGCTACTACCTGTTTCTGAAAAGGAATGTTGAGGATTGAAAGGTCATGTCACACTTGTGTCAATGCGATGATTGCTTATTTCAACCTTCATAGTTAAAGACGAGAGTCCCCTGGCTACTTTAAAACATTATAGTATCTTCAGAACTGAGGGCAGGGCAGGAAACAGAACAAATTCAAATCTTTACAGCTGAAACAGCTCATGGTCACAGTGATGAGCTGCAAGTAATTTTTATAAGAGAAACCAAACAGTAGGAGACTCTTTACAAAATACAATAATGAACAGCAAGAACATCTGTTTAACCACATTTGGAGCATTGTTATAACCCAACCACCCCTGCATTCAAGTAAAATATAATCAAATAACTTGTTTTTATATTCCTGGAAGTAATTATTCTTCAAGTACAGATATACTAACTGAAACCAATTAAATTTCTAAACTACTTGAAAAAAACCCTAAATAAAATAACACATCTTATTTAATAAAACTTCTGCACCCGCCTTTTAGGTGAATGTATTTGAATAGTGTAATAAACTAAATGAATATATAATATTAAATGAATATATAATATCTTTAAAAAGAAAGAAAAGGGACTACTATTGGTAAAACTGAAACATAGTACATCAAGGCACTCTAGTCCTTGTTACTAAGGATCATATTAGTATTTAAACTAAACCTAAAACCTTAAAATATGTAGGGTATGATATTTATATAGCATTTGACAAAAGAAAAAAAGTAGAGGAAAAAGGAAAAGGAGAAACTAAAATGACAGTGATTACTATTATTAAAACAGTTAAACAAATTAAAGGCATTATCTTGTACATTGTGCCATTTCCCCGGAGAAGAAGAAATATTGTTTCAGAACAGTAAAGAAGAAATATTGTTTCAGAACATAAAGTAACAACATAAATAAAATATATGAAGTTATCACTTTTCTTTAAACATTTTAATATTTTTATCTTTAGCCGTTCATCTGTTTTTGGTTGCTTGTCTCTTTAAGCTGTGTAAGGACCAGTACATTTCTTTAGTTTTGTCCAAAAGATTATTCTTCTGTGTAAAGTCCAAAGCTTTATTAAGTGTGTTAAAGGTTTTTTTGACCATCCAGAAGAAAGATTTGAGTCTTGCAAGAAATAAAAGTTGAAATTTAATGTTGGACTCCATTAAGATTTTAATTAAATGAATGTAGGCTTTTCTTTTTGAAATAACTGAGGAAGGATAGTCATTGTCAAATATAATGGTGTTTCCTTTCATCTTTTTTGGAGAGTTAGACCACGCAGTCTTTAAAACTAAGTCTTTATCTTGAGTTGAAAGAAATGTAACTATTATAGATCTAGGATTTTATTAACTATTTTTTGCAGCAGGATTTCAGAGAGATCTGTTTGCTCCCTCTATACCATAAGGAAGTGATTCTGACAAACTTAAAATACTTGGTAACCAGCTGTTTAGGAATTGTAACATGTTTTCACATTCTTATTTGTCAGGTACACTGTATATTCTAATGTTGTTTCTCCTAAACCTACTTTCCAAGTCTTCAACCTTCTCCAAAAAGTATTTTGCGTTAGAAGAAATTCAACAGGGTTTTCATTCTCAGTTTGCCTGGCATCAGGGTCATTTACTGCTTCCTCAGTAACTGAAATTTGAAATAATTGTTTCTTGATTACTTAATTAATTTAATAAATCAAATTGTTTCTTACAGTCTTGTTTTATATTATCTATTTTACTCTCCAACTTTTCCATTTTAACTAAAGATCCTGAATACTTGTAAGAATAGATTGTAATTCCTTTTTCATCAAACTCTCCTGAGAGGAAGCTTTAGATTGACTTATGACTGGATCAGTCTAGAAAACTTCTGACAGGATTATGACACTTCAACAAAATATTCCTGTCAGAACAACTGAAGAGAAGCAAGCAAAAATCTTTGCTGCTAGCTGGGCACCATCTTGGCCATGCCACCTCTAGATAACTTTTTCTAATAATCTAAGTGCCACCTCACTACCAACTGGGCATAGAGCTGTACCTTATTAACCCTCACTCCTCCATTGCATGTCATGTTTAAAGTGCTATCAGCTCCCATCCTTTTCCTTGCCCCAGTCACTCTTTTACCATCTCTCCTTGTCTGATCTCACTATACTTTGACAGATAATACCCCCACTTATACTTTCTTCATCTATCCCTTTCTCTCACAACTATGTAGTTCTTTCTAAAATGTTACTAAGCTTAACATCACATGTCATCTAATGACAGCTCCTCACCCAGGCTTTAAAAATTGTTTGATTCTAATGCAGATATGCCATTTGAATATATTGCCATGGATATTGTTGGGCCATTGGTAAAATTCCAGCATTGGGTTGCAGCACCCCTTGGTTTTCTGGACTATGCCACTAAGTCTCCTGAAACTATCCCCCACCCAAGTCTAATGCTAAATCTATAGCTAGAAATCAATTCTTATTATTTTCCAGAGTACAGATACCTAAGGAAATACCAACCAACAAAGGGACTCCATTTGTATTCAGATAATGTGCTAGTGCACCAATACATTAAGGTCCATTGTAACCTTAGTTTGCAATCCACAGGTGGGTTAGTGGAATATTTTAAATTAATATTAAAATACCTGCTGAGAAAAGTTTTTGAGGAAGATGGTAAAAACTGTGATCAGTTAATGCCATATCTCTTAATTCCTTTAGAGACATGGTACAAGCCTTAATGGGCTTTAGTCTTTTTTAGTTATTAAATGGCAGAAAGCCTTGTGGAATGTTAGATCCTGTAGAAAAGTTGTGCAGAAGAGAAAACCCCATTTAAAAGTGATATAAACACCTAATGACTTACAAGATTGTCCAGTGCTGACTAACATTTTTGCAGCCTTGATTACAATCATTAATGCTTAAATTATCCAATACACTGTAGGCGGGAAATGACTGGCACCTTTTCTACAACCTTGATCATGTCCCCTATCACACTGCAGCTAGGCCAGTCACCCCTTTTGCCCCATCCTTGCTACAATAAGAGTTTGAGCCTAGAATAGTGGTTCTTGGGAGTGTGCTGTAGCAAAGGGGAGGCCACCTTAGAATAAGCTGAAGAAGACTTTTCGATTAAAAATCCAGAAAGAAAGAAGTCTGTTAAAAGGGTAACCATGTGAAATTCCATGACTCTATATTGCAAGTCCCAGAATGTCAAGACTGAATGATTGGAAATGTGGATTTTCACATATAAAGTCCAAGATTACTATTCCTTAGAATATTCCTTTATCTCTAAGGTATAATGATCTAGTGTTGGTACATATAAGTTTGGAGGGTGTGGATAGCAGGCTTATCCCCTGCAAAAAGCAACTTTAAGATAGAGAAAAGTGATGCCCTATATTTACTGTTCTTTGGTGTTTTCTGATATTTTTTTCGAGGCTCACTGTTATAAGATATGATATTTTATTAGTGACTGGTTAAAAGTACCTTTAGACTCCATTATAATTGGTATGGGAAGCATTTTTTTTTTGGTGTGGGAATTTTAGAAAAGAACTTTTATATAGTTTATTTTGATTCAACGTTATGTACAAGAAGAGTTTAAAACCAATAATTTTCCTTCTGTTAAATAAAACTTCAATATTTTATGAACTGGTGGCATCTGCTGCATTATGTACAACTGTACATATATGTGTGTGTGTGTGTGTGTGTGTGTGTGTGTGTGTGTGTGTGTGTGCGTGCGTGCGTGTGTGTGTGTGTGTGTGTGTGTGTGTGTGCGTGTGCGTGTGCGTGTGTGTGTGTTTGTGTGTGTAGGTCGTGTCAAATAGTTTTTTTTTTTGTTTTCTTTTTTCACAGTGGTATTTTAAAATAGGTTAGTGGAATATCTAACAATCTCCTGCAATTTTACTGCTGAGAAAGCAGTACAGCTGAGGTATGTTACCATAATATAAGCACTGCATCATCAGGCATGGTTGAATTAAGAGTTATACAAAATCACAGAAACTTCAAGCCAAAACAGCCATTATTACGACATCATTAAACTAATGCTAAATGCAGATTTGCAAAAGTCAGAGTAACAAAAGGAACTAGGGTAGTGTACGCAAACAGTAGGAATGTAGTCCTCAAAATAAATACATTAATAATAGAATAGTACCATTGACCTTATCTTAGAGCTATAGGATGAGCCATAAAGAACAACAACATATCTGTAATAATAATCAGTAGAATGCTGTTACTGCATAAATGTATGAATTATGAATGGGTCTCTGATTATAATAAAGTTATGTGCTGAAGGCACCTAATTCCAAAATATTTTTTGCACTGTGGGAAATGACTAGTTTGTTACACTTTACTTCAAGACATGCTGGCAGCCAATTTACTATATAAGCCATCTCATACAGCACATGTTTTAAGGCATCAGTCTTCTATCCTCAAATATCTAAATATCTAAATTAAATGGAAAGAAAGCAACTTAGCACACCGCCTACCTCGATTTACTGGAATCTCTCGCCAGACAGTCCAACACCTTAATCATGGGAGATAGACTGGGGGACATACATGAGCAAAAACAGGCTTACCCTGAGGTTCCCGGACTTTGCTAAAACAAATGCTCTGGAACAGATAGACCGCACCCCCACTAGGGGCTCTAATGTTCTCGACATAGTACTCACCAACATGGGGGGAGTCACTGTACTTCTCCATGGGTGATGCCCTGCCTGGTTAGGTCAGACCACAAATCATTCTCGTTTGAAGTACTTCTGGAACTGCCACCCTCACAGGAACAAAAATTATAAAAAACTTCACCAAAGCTAACTACAGCGTACTAAGCAATAGTATAAAAAGCTTCATACCACCCACAATCGCAGATATTAATGATCACTCTGCAGAAGTGTACACAAATTCTCTGTACAAACACTTAAGTGACTGCATAAACTCTGCTGTACATGACCAGATGAAAACCAGGTCTTCTCATAAAAACAAGCCACTGCGGTGGACTTCAACTATAACATATTATATAACAAGAGGAAGAAACTGTTGTCCCAAAGCAATAAAGATATCACTTTGCAGAGAAAGTGTCCCCTCCTAAGCCTAAACAGGAAAATCAGAAATCTTGTAAAGTTTTCTAAAGTAAATCATGAAACTAAAATCACATCCCTAGCCAAGGATAATCATAAGGCATTCTTTAATTATGTCCGAAGTCTAAAAGGGAATGCCTAGCTTTTTACTGAACTGGATGTAGATGGGATCACTAATACTACACCAGAAGATATCTCCAACCTGCTAGCTGACAAATTCAGCACAAACTTCAACCCCCCCCCATCCCCACCTACTATATCCCAAAGCATATCTGACACCAGCCCTCTGCCTAGTATCTCTAGAGAACAGGTCATCTCTGCACTTACCAAGACCAACAACACGGCCTCATTGGGACCAGATAATATCCCATGTTGTTTACTAAACAATTTAAAACAAGAACTATCAGGCCCACTTGGCATTCTCTTTAATCATAGCTTGAGAACTGGCTATGTGCCTGCAGAATGGAAAAGAGCAACAGCAATCCCCCTGCACAAAGAGGGGGGGGGGTTCATCAACTGACCCTGGGAACTTCAGCTCCATAAGTCTAACCAACCTCATCTGCAAGGCCATGGAAAGTATTATCATGGACCTTATCAACAAGGACATACAGTGGGTGACTTCAAAATGCTGGACTCAACCCAGTTTGACTTCCTTAAGGGTAGATCATGCTTATTAAAACTGGTAGACGTCTTTGAGAATGTCAACAAAGCCATGGATGAAAATAAGACAGTGCACACAGCCTATCACGACCTTGCTAAGGCTTTTGACACAATTCCCCACCCTGGCATCATTGAGAAACTCTCCAAGATAAGGATTAACCCTTACATTACTAGATGGGTAGCCAACTGGCTCACTGACAGAACACACTCTGTCAAAATTGGTGATTCCACTTCTAGCAGTAGACACATCACCAGTGGGGAACCACAGGGGTTTGTGCTGGACCCCTTACTGTTTGCCATCTATTTCTCAGAAGTCTAGGCTAAAGTAGATGGCCTTTGGCTCACCAAGTTTGCTGATGATTGCAAACTGGGAGCAATCATTGAATCCCCCAATGATGTCAACATATTATAAGAAGGGCTAAGACAAAAAATGATTGGTGCCAAAAGTCATGGTCTAAAACTAAATGCAAAAAAAAAAAGCGCATTATTATTCCCTTTGGCAAAACAGAATTCTCTATAAATTACAATATTGTCAGCACCCCCCTGAGTTCCGACCCAGTGGTGTAGGACTTGGAAACACAGGATGATAACATCTGAACTTTGACCACCAAGTTTCCACAGTGATAAGGAAAGCCTTCTACGTAGTACACCTCATAAGCAAGGGCACAGCATCCAGGTCAAGGGATATTATAACTCCACTGTACTCAACTCTCATCAGACCACTAATAGAGTATAATGCACCCTTTTGCATGTACCTTACCAGACACCTGCAGCAGATGGAGAGATCTCAGAGGTTTCTCACTAAGAAAATACACTGACTCTAAACCATGACCTACATGGACAGACTAAAAACTCTGTCACTTTACTCTGTATCTTACAGGCTGCTGAGAGGTGACTTATGCCTGGCCTATAGGGCAATCACCAACCCTGCCCTAATGGAAATGCTGCACATCCACAAGTCAAATGGCTCAAGAGTTAGTTGCTCGAGAGATCTCAACCTAGCTTGTGACATTAACAGATCATGCTGTTTGGAGAGACAGATATGTCTACCAGAGACTGACACTTCTCTGCAATTGACTCCTTATTCATGTAAAACACAGTTCCTCACTGACCCTATTCAAATGCAACCCAGATAATTGGATGGGAGGCTGCAAATTCACCCCTGGTGTGGCACCCTTGTCCCTCATGGACAGGGGAACTGGTGTTGATCACAAACCCACTCTGTTCATGAATTCGTTCTGCGAACTACCCAAAAAGGAACATATGGTGATACTTGGGATTAACATGGCTAGGCTTGTAAAGGCTCTAGGGCCACTAGCCTAGTAACCTCCTATGAACCTATGGATCAACAATATATGTAATTAGCTATGTGTACGTGTATGCATGCATTTGTATATGTGTATGTGTGTGTGTCTACATAGATAGACAGACAACTGTGACTACAGTATTTCAAACTGTCATAGGTAATACTGAAAAGTTCAGATGAAGTCTCATATTTATTGTTTAGACAATAACAATACACTTAAGGTGTCTTAGAAGTGTTTTGTTTCTTGTGATGGCTTAGACTGGGTCTGACAACAGTGAGCTCTAATACAATTATATTGTTTGTTATTTTTATATAAAATCATTAATTCAATCACACTCAGACATTTGAATGTATATAATCAAAAAAGTGAATATATCTATGTGTTAGCATGTCTGTGTGTGTGTGTGTGTGTGTGTGTGTGTGTGTGTGTGTGTGTGTGTGTGTGTGTGTGTGTGTGTGTGGTGAAAGTCTATATTTTGGATGCAAAATTCTTCCCTCAACAACAACTACATATTCTGTACCAAATTTGAAACACAAGGTAGAGGAACTAGCTTGTATGAAAAATATAAAAAAACTGTATATACTAATAATAAAACACATACAAAAGAATTTGGCTAAAGTTCTGTTTTATTTATTTTCCATGTCAGCAATTCTTTTTCTACTATTTTTCATTATTACTGTACAGGTTAAATGCATTAATTCTCAATAATTTATTACTGGTATTTTCCTGGGGGTTCTGTGTACAAGTTGTATATCCAAACATTTAATAGTTGTTTGCTTTAGTCATTTTTTAACTGAGTAAGTGACCTTGTATGTATTGCTATCTAGTTTAGCACTGTTGTGATATGTATTGCTATCTAGTATAGCACTGTCATGATATGTATCGCTATCTAGTATAGCACTGTCATGATATATATTACTATCTAGTATAGCACTGTGATGATATGTATCGCTATCTAGTATAGCACTGTCATGATATGTATTACTATCTAGTGTAGCACTGTCATGATATGTATTACTATCTAATATAGCACTGCAATGATATGTATCGCTATCTAGTGTAGCACAGTCATGATATGTATTACTATCTAGTATAGTAATGTCGTGATATGTATCGATATCTAGTATAGCGTTGTGATTTGTTAGTAGTCCTCCTCAATGATGCTTCTACTTTTTTGCACCGTCATGCATGTACTATTATCTGTGGACATATACATTCATTCCTGAACATTTGGTAGCACTGGCTATCTGATGGGACCAGGCATTGTGCCCGTCTCTGCCTGTATGGTAATTTGAGTATGTAACTACTACATTATGCATGCAGTTTTACCTTTCTTTTGTATATTTCCTTACGAAAAAGTGAACCATCATCACTCACTTTAATCTGCAATTCATGTATTCTTACACAAGCTTTCAAATTTTCTTCCATGTTATATATGACACATATAACCACATATGCATACCACTGAATGCTACACTGTGTATGCAATATAACACACAGATAAATGGGTGAAGCATATCATTGGCTTTGCAAATAATTTTCCAAGCATTAAATTGTATATATATTTATTATGCAGTTCTGAAAGGAGGGCATTACTTTAAAAAAGTTCTATAGTTGCTGCTTGTCTTTGGGTAATTTCCTTGACTTTTGTTTAACTAGCACAATATATTTGTTATGGTATCATGTAGAAATAGCCACAGCTTTTAATAGTTGCTGACACAGTTCACTTTAATTGACTTCTCTCCTTGTGAGTACAAGAAAAAGTAGTAGCTCCTAACTTCTGTGCTGGTTAATTGCTATCAGTTTACATAATTATTACAAATCACAACAGGTATATTGAATGTATTTGAAATACACAGGGGAACAGCATAAAGCACATCTGTGTACCGACAGAGAAATTCTAAGGGCAATGTAATATCCTCCCCCAATTTAAGCAATGCAATTTGACTGATGCTTTCTAAGACCAATATAATATAGTCATCCACTTAAATAATGCAGTGCTGCTGTGACTTAGATTGTCAAGCTGTAAATCCGCTGTGGCAACCTCACTTTATTGGACTTAGAAGTGGATTTAGAGTTAAGCTGTTTGAGAATATGAGACTTCCTCACTCTCTGTCTCTCTCTCTCTCTCTGTCTCGCTGTAGTGCTATTTTTATAGGTTGGTTGAAGGACCATCAAAAAACGATACCCAGAATTCCTGCCTGAGTAATAAAGTCTTTGAGACTAAAGCATGGCACTTCTTAACAGCAATATTTTTATTCAACAGCTTTCCTTTTCATGTGCTTTCCAGTAACTTGTTCTCAAGTAAGTGTTTGCTAAAACACTCACACTGCTTTCAAGTTATATTATTGATTAGCAGTCACATTGTCATGAAGACTAATGCTTCATTTATTCAGGTGACTAACTCCTTAAATATTGATATGTTTATGCATCTTTAAGCGAGACAAAATAACAAAAAGGCAAGGTATTCTAGGTAAATGGCCATGTAACAGAGGATGAGAGGTATGTTACCATATTAACTTTCAAAAAACATTAACATTGCAGATAATACATCCATTTTACTCAGCTAAATATTTATAATCATGTAAGATCTAGAGATATTATAAGACGAGTGACACTGATAGCTGTAATGGGGTCTATTAGTTTATCTGCATATCTTTTGCTTGACAAAAAAGCTGCAAAATAATATTTTTGTGTTTCTTGTTCACAGATATAACAGAAAAATACTCATAAAGTAATTCCTAGGTGTGTTGGTTAGAAATCTAAAGTTAACTAAAGGCAAAACTGGAATAGTTTTCACAAACAACATGATTTACACCTTACAATGGGTTCTACTATATTTAAAATAAGCATACTTTTGAGAGAAAAAAATGTTTTCCGTACAGTGAACTAGCTCAGTTGATTGTATTCTGTGGTATTGCTATTTGTTTAAGAACAATCTCTCTTACTGCCCAATTTCCTGTAATGCATATAGAATAAGTGATATAAAAATCCTATGTCTTGGTTCATTTTCATTCATCTTATTTGATCAGCACTGAACAAAACTGACATCTCATAAAACTCTCAAATGCGTTTCTGCATCATGTTCTTCAGAGGATAGCATTTAAATCACTGACATTGTTGCAACAAATGCATTTGCCAGTTCCGTCCATTGATGTAAACCTGACCTTTTATCCTGAAGCTTTATTGGCAGAGCAGAGGATTTGTATCAGATTTCATTACTTGTTTGAAAAAGAAAGTGCTACCTCAACAGAAGATGTTGTCACACTTCACTCAGTATCTACAGGTGGTGCAACTAAAAATCAAATGGCATCAGTTGAATCATAACAATTAACTGTCATTCATCAAAGCTGAAAAAAATGACCTAACATTTTGCACGTCATGCGTATGTGTAAAGGTGCTTCATCAAAAGATTAATGGCACTTATAGCATATAAACCTAAGAAAGCTGATTGCTCCATGTGTTGCCTTATATAAATTCTGTGCCATCTGATATCAGTAATTATTCTGTTGTTGTTACATACTGTCAATCAATGTCTACTCATGAAGACTCTATGGAGAGTTTTTCTGAGCTTTGTTCTGTTTTCAGTCAAAAGACTAATCACTGACAGAGGGACATCCATACCTGCAGTTACTGTATCTATCCATCCTGCTGTGGGTCTTTGTCTTTTACCCTGACCTTTAACCCTGTAAAGCACTGTGCCTTTTCTAATGAGGTTTTCTTCACACAATATGTCTGATGCATGAATTTTGTTTTGTCATCTCAGCTTCCAAGGAAAAACTGAAGTTGTATCTCTTCCAATACTGATTGATTGATTTATTATTTTACTTGACAATGGTATGGCAATTTAAGAAAATGATTAAGAAAATGTTGCACAAAAATTATTATGCATAAAGTGATATGGCAAGTACACAACAAAATTAATCTTTGGTCCACTTGACAAGGGGGCACCCTATCCCAACCCTATCATTTAACTTGCAACTCATTTTCATACCAAATATTTTGTACATCATACTTGTTGGCACATTGAATGTAAGAAAAGCTGGATAAAAAGTGAATGAAACAACAGGCCAAAACCTTCCATGAGGTGAGCAAAAGCACCTTTTCTTCTTGTACTGCCACCTGTGCACATATTTGTCTCAGTCTTCCATCCTTATTGTAATCTAGCAACCTTTGCAGCAAATACAGGATGCTCAGAAATCAGAAACTATAGACCTGTGTATCTCAGCCAGTAAGCGGCTATAATATCAATGTCATAATGTCTGCTCCCTATAGTTTTCCCAATGCAGTAATGCCCGGTACATTCAAACCAGATATGGTTATGTTAGGTATTACACCTATTAATAACAACTACAAGAAAAACCTAGCCAAACTAGAGTTTCCACTGTGTGATACCTTAAACCTCCTGGAATAGAGGCTTATCACACCATGAAAACTCTAGCTTGGCTAGGTTTTTCTTGTAGTTTTTACTAATTGGTTTGTTTGTGTGACCTTTTTACTTTTTGGTTTTGTTTGTTAGTTGGGATAATTTGGAGACACCTTAATGGTTATGGACATCAGCTTGGTTTAAAGACCCTGTGTTTCAAGAGTATAACCAAACAGTCTGCTTGAAATGTGCATGTCCACAGCTAGTGGCGCTTGGCTTTGTTGGCCTGACTGTACATAAAGACTTAAAAAGCAAAAAGTAAAAAGCCATGGACATTCAGAAGCCATATAGCTGAAATACTTGCTGTCCTTAAGAGGTCATTTGCATATATCCCATGGGCATCTATTCCAGGAGGTTTAAGGTATCACACAGTTTTTCTTGTTCTTTTTACTAATTGGTTTGTTTGTGTAACCTTTTTACTTTTAGGTATTGCACCTATCACCTCTTCATCTCATGCAAGACATACAAGAATCCTTTCGTGTAGCATTATATGTTTCTGCAAATACCTCTGCACAACAGTATGGGCAACAGTGCACACCATTACATAGTGCAAATGTGCTGTATGTCATCTCTGCTAAACTTGATAAATAAAATACATGCTGTTGTAATGCGGCCTCCTGTATGTGCAAGGCAATCTATGTTGTAACAGTTTTTTTTCTTTTTAATTGCATGTGCCTGTTGAACATATAAAGTCCTGTCCATACCATCAGAAAGGAGTCCCCTCATCTAAGCAGAAATAGGCAGGCTACAATACTCACTCCATACAGCCTTCATTCACTTCTCAGTATCTTGAAGGAACTTGTAACACAATGGTATCTCACAGTCAGGTAAATGGTTCCACATAGGTGGTACATCACCACTAGAGTGTGTCTCCTCTTTACTTTGTGGGTGTTCAATTCCTGGCCCTTTGCTCTGATCTTTCCAGAGCACCTCAACTCTAAGAAGAATTAGTATAGCAGAGCAGATCAGGCTGCCTTCCTTTTCCAGGATGGGGAGCTGGTGTGTGTCAGTCACTCACTCGATTCCTTCCCATTGAGTGCTCTTCTGCCCAGTTTGCTAATGAATCTCAGCGTGTCTGCATCAGAGGTAGGACTTCATACCTCCTTTCCATACAGCCTGATGTTCTGTGACATAACTATGCCATACTTCGACACTATATTCTGCATGTTGCTTTTCTAGAAAATAATTTTTGAAAGTCTTCATTTGAGAGAAATTCTATATTCTGTATGGAATTCTTTCATTACCAGGTAGCTGTTGTCCTCCACATTGCATTTATGTGATGGCAGGAGGAACCACTTGGTCTATATAGTCTCCCATTTAAGTAGTGACTTTAACATTCTTTCTCCTGTCAATCCCTGCCTTCTTTCTCTCCCTTTTTCTATGTGCTCCTTACCTCATGAGAGCTTCCATGGATTCTACATCTACCTACTCATTCTGCTACTACAGTCTATGGATTCACAATGTTCAGTGGAAAAAACAGCTTCCATGGACCCTGAAGATAGTTGATCACTGCAATTTGCTGGCCATCCACCTTACTTCCTCACTTCCTCCATTTCAGCACAACCCCTTCACATATCCTGAAAATGATTTCTGCACTCATAAGATATTCACGTGTCTCTCTTCTGCTCTGCAATAAGAACTCAGTTTGCTTCTCTTGTCATACCATATCACCTCTATGCAAACAGTCTTTTCTTTATTTTCCTGCGGATTCTTTCCAGCAGTCTGATGTAATCCTCTTTGCTTTGCCATTACTTAAAGCATGACCTATCTTGGGCAATGCAAGGTGGAAGCATGAGGATTAGTACTGTACCAAAATATTTCAAGATGCATGATGCATTTATCTGTCACTGCAAAATGCAATACTGCAATTGTTAGTGCACACTAGTAATTATAGTCAAAGGCTGTGCACAGAACAGCAACTACAACACAATTTGGGGGCCCTATAAAATTCTAGGATAGCATTGTAGCATATAGGTTTATGTTATATACGGTTATGGGTGCCATGTAAACAGTGCTTTCTTGTATAGCCCCTCAGTATTGCTGAAGAAACGACAAATGGTTTACTTTCCTAGGCATTTTCCAGCTTTGTTACATAAAGATGTCTGTGAAGCATTTACCAGTTTAGCAAACAATGAAAATGGCTCTTTTTTGAAGATCAGATTACAAACTGGTGGTTTGGAGTACAGGAATTCCATCCCTAGCAACCATGCAGATATATCCACCAGCCCTTTGTTCGTATTAAAATGCAAACAGGTACAGAATGTCTCATCCACATACCTAGCAGATAAGCGCACATGAGAGTGAGACAAATGTCAACTGCCAGTGAACATGTTTTCTAAAAAACTGTAAATATTTCAGTCAGTGCACATGGTAGCAACAGAAAGACTGCAGACAGATATCTGTCTGAGAAAAAAAGTGTTTGTTGTAGGGTGCAAATCACATGGGCCTTATACTCCCAGCTACATAGTACAGCCAGCTCCAAGATCACTGTTACCAGATCTATAATGTAGCACTCCGCTTCCATTAATCAGGATCTAAAACATCATAATAGATATGTCTAAACTAAAGAAAACTGGTAATGAAGAACTGTAAAAAAACATAATAAATATTACAAAATAATCATTTAAATAGTGGACTGTACCACTGCACCCCCAGTCTGGGTCTCTGCACCACAACTACAATTCTTAATATAAATAGCCTCTGACATTGTACAAACTTGATAAAAAGGAAACAGTATTAAATGAGGTTTGGAAACAAACCAGTTTGTCCAGGGACATCTTCAGGTGAGGGTTAGGAGAGATAGTAATGAGAATTAAGAGAGGAGGGGAACAAAGCTAGTTGGGGGAGGGTACACGGGAATATAGGATGATTGGGAGGAAATGTGCTAAGTGTAGGGAGGGGTCTAAGGGTTTTAGGCAAGTGTATTGGTGTTGTCAGGTATTCCTTAGAATAGTTGCCTATGGAAGAGGTGGGTAATGCTTGCTAACAAGGTTTTTTCTCCTGCTTATTTTTCATTAATTGTGTTGTGTTTTGTTACAGGGTTAGCAGTGACTTAGGAGAGAGGTAGGGTGGTCTGAGTCATGTGAAGCCCCTTTGAGTTTGTAACTGGTGGGGCTTGGGGGCCAGAGCATACTTTTCAATGGCACAGATTTTCGTTGAAGACCCAGATTATGCCTCATAATTTTAGTCTGTTTTCCATAACATTGTGGTTTTGGCAAGGTCGTGACAACTCAGTAAAGTTTAAAATAATACCCTTCGGGATAGTCATGTTAATGCAAAATCTGTTATTTTACCAACTTTCTAAGTTTGTACGAACAATATTTAAAATGGTCCCTGTTTTCAGTCTTGGTTCTACTCTTAGCTATGGCCTTGTTTAAATTTCTAGCTCTAAGTGGTTGAGAGGTAGCAGCTGTAGGCATGTGGTGAATGTGGCATGCAGGTTGCAGTGCCAGAGTGCAGAGTTTGGTTGTTGGAGGAATGTGGTTTCATTGGTGGAGTTTTCCTGGTCACTGCTGTCTCAACTTTGTGGTTGCTTGGTGGAGCTGTGGCTGTCTGTTTGGCAAGGCATGGTGGTCTCAGTTTTTAGGATCTGTACCTTGGTCTGTGTTTCGGATGCTTTTGCGGGCTTGAACACACTCTGGTGATGGTTGGGCATCAAGCATGCTCTGTGTAGGTAGACCTTCTCTAGAAAAAAAAAGAAAAAGAAAAATGATTGTTGGGGTGATGGTTCCAGCCTTGGGGTGATTGCAATGACAGGCTCACGAGTAGATGCCTCATTTGCTGATGCTTCTGTTATTTTATTTAGTTAGCTATCAAGGCTTAATTGTGACATTTCTGCAGCTTTCAAGTTTACTTTACTGCTGTTATTTCACTTTACAATGTCAGCTCACAGCTTTGCATCTCAACTGTAAAGCATTTGGGAAGGATCGGGATTTTTGCCTCACATTTTTGGTCAGGTCCTCAAAAAAAAGTGCTTATTATCTGAGTAGTGAAGTTACTGGGTAGTGTTCACTTGCGTTCCCGACTTCATGTCTTTCAGGCAATGCATGTTGGCACAGTTACTGTTGTTCTAGCAATTTTATATGTTGATAAGAACGCATGATGGCACAGAGGCTGTTGTTGGGTTTATGGGACCAGTGAATGTGGTTTGTCCCTATTTCTGTCACTCAGTGACAGTGTTGTAGTTCATAGGTTCATAGGTATGTACTAGGCTAATGGCCCTGGAGCCTTTACAAGCCTAGATTACCTTGGCATTATCCACCTGACCTTAGTTTCAAGTGCCTCTGTCGAGTAGAGCCACTGGAGTGATCCCCAGGGAGAATTTTCTATTTCACATCCACTCATCAAGATTTCTCTTGAAGTGGGCCAGTGAGGTGCTCTGTTTGACATGTATGGGAAGTCTATTCCATAGCATGGGCAGTCTCTGGGTTATGAACCTGTCCCTCCGGGTTGTTCTGTTGATTGTGGTAATAAGGTTGAGGTCTCTGGAGTGTGTGGTGTGAAGGAACTGAGATTTCTTTAGATGCAGCATTTCTAACAGAGCTGGGTCAGACATGGATTTGTAACTCAAGCAGAGATCGCCTCTAAATAGGTGATATGAGACAGGGAATAGTTGGAGTTTTTTTAATCTGTCCATATAAGACAAGTGTTTAAGGCCTAGGATCCTCTTTGTGAGGTACTTTTCCAGCCTCATCAGTTGTTGCAGGTGTCTAGTGAGGTACATGTCAAATGGGGACATTGCACTTGATGATTGGCCTAATTAGGGAAGAGTAGAGGGAGACAATGACATCTTTCTTCCTGGATGCAAAACCCTTAGTAATGAGATGTGCCACATAGAAGGACTTTCTGACCACAGTGACAATGTGGTGGTCAAAAGAGAGGTTGCTGTCAACCTGTGTTCCCAGATCTCTTATAACTCCTTCTGTGTTAAGTGGACTACCACCAATGTGGTAATTCATGGGAATCATGTTTATCCCAAAGGGGATGACGACACATTTTTTGGCATTGAGCTTAAGGCTATGGTTCTGACACCAGTCATTGGTCTCAGTGAGGCCTTTCTGTAGGATGACAACATCACTTGGGGAGTTAATAATAGCTCCCAACTTGTAATCATCTGCGAACTTTGTCAGCCAGAGTCTTTTCATGTTGGCTTGGACTTCAGAGAAATAGATACCAAACAGGAGAGGACCCAGGAACGAACCCTGTGGGACTCCACTCCTGACAGGTCTGCAGTCTGACTTGCAGTCAGCTACTTTCACACTGTGGGTTCTATCTGTGAACCAGTTTACAACCCACCTAGTGATATAGGGGTTGATGCCTAGCTTAGTGAGTTTTTCTATGATTCCTGAGTGGGAATGGTATCAAAGGCCTTGGCCAGATCAAGGTAGGCTGTATGAACTACCTTGCCTTCATCCACAACTCTGTTGACTGACTCAAACAAGTTGACCAGGTTGAGCAGGCATGATCTACCCTTCACAAAACCAAACTGTGTAGGATCCAGAGTTTGGAAATTCCCTATAGCCTTGTTTATTATGTTGATGATGATGCGTGCCATAGCTTTGCATATCAGACTTGTCAGGCTAATGGGGCGAAGGTTCCTATGGTCTATAGTCGCTCCTCCTTTGTGGAGAAGAATGACTGTATCAGTGTGCCATTTGGTAGGGACAAAGCCTGAGGTGAGGCTGTGATTGAACAGGGCACACAGGTGAGGTGCCAGTTCACTCTGTAGTTTATGTAGAACACAGCCAGGGATATTGTCAGGTCCCATCGAAGCTGTATTCCTGGCCTTGGAAAGTGCTGTTTTAACCTGTGCAGCAGCAATACTGGGTGCCTGGCAATTTACTGGTATTGTAACTGGTGCTTTGGTGGGAGAGAGAGGGGTAAAGTTGGCAGTGAATCTGTCAGCCAGTATATTGGCAATATCTGTTGGCTCGGTATAGGAGGTACCATTGTGCAGTAGCTCAGATCAAATATGGGTATTGCTGTGGAGATTCTTTACATAACTATATATGGCCTTGGGGTTGTCTTTACTATCTGCTGCAATTCTGTTTTCATAGCTAGCTTTAGAGGACTTGATGAGGGATATCAACTTTTTGTTGAGGCTGAAAAGGGAGTTTTTCCAGTCTTAGGACTTCACTTTATTCACATCAGTTTCCTCCTTTTGTTGTAGAGTTTGTTTATGACAGGGGAATACCAGACTGGTTTCCTTTTTTTTTTTTTTGGAGGAGAGCATCTTGGTTCTATTGGGTATGGCGAGATCCATGCATTTGTGTACATGTTCGTACAGTGCACTGGTGTATGATTCAGCAGTCATGCAACTATTCTCCATTTGCATGGGTGCCATGAAGTTAGCCATCTCTACTCTTAGCAGCCTCATAAAAAAAGTGCTTATTATCTGAGTACTGAAGTCACTGGGTAGTGTTCACTTGAGTTCCAGACTTCATGTCTTTCAGGCAATGCATGCTGGTATGGTTACTGTTGTTCTAGCAATTTTATATGTTTATAAGAATACATGGTGGCACAGAGGCTGTTGTCGGGACAACTTTCTGGGTTTCTGAGACCAGTGAATGTGGTTTGTCCCTATTTCTGTCGCTCATTGATGGTGTTGTAGTTCATAGGTTCATAGGTGTGTACTAGGCTAATGGCCCTGAAGCCTTTACAAGCCTAGCCCATAGGATTACCTTGACATCGTGCCACCCGACCTTAGTTCCCAGTGCCTCTGTTAAGTAGAGCCACTGGAGTGATCCCTGGGGAAAATTTTCTATTTCCCATACACTCACCAAGATTTCTCTTGAAGAGGGCCAGTAATTGTGTTGGGTTTTGTTGCAGGGTTAGCAGTGAGTTAGAAGAGAGGTAGGGTGGAATGAGTCATGTGAAGCCCCTTTGTGGTTGTAACTGATGGGGCTTGGGGGCCAGAGCATACTTCTCAATGGTACAGAGTTTCGTTGAAGGTCCAGATTTTGCTTATAATTTTAGTCTGTTTTCCATAATGTTGTGGTTTTGACAAGGTCGTGACAACTCAGTAAAGTTTAAAATAATACCCTTCAGGAAAGTCATGCTAATACAAAATCTGTTATTCTATCAAGTTTCTAAGTTTGCATAAACAATATTTAAAATGGTCCCTGTTTTGAGTCTTGTTTCTACTCTTAGCTATAGCTTTGTTTAAATTTCTAGCTCTAAGCAGTTGAGAGGTAGCAGCTGTAGGCATGTGGTGAATGTGGCATGCAGGTTGCAGTGCCAGAATGAAGAGTTCGGTCTTGGAGGAATGTGGGTGTGGCACGCAGGTTGCAGTGCCAGAATGAAGAGTTCGGTCTTGGAGGAATGTGGGTTCATTGGTGGAGTTTTCCCAGTTACTGCTGTCTCAGTGGAGTCTCATTAAAAAAAAAAAAAAAAAAAAGTGGTTAGTATCTGAGTAGTGAACTCGCTGGGTAGTGTTCGCTTGAGTTCAAGACTTCATGTCTTTCAGGCAATGCATGCTGGCACAGTTACTGTTGTTCTAGCAATTTTATATGTTTATAAGAATGCATGGTGGCACAGAGGCTGTTGTTTGGGCAACTTTCTGGGTTTCTAAGACCAGTTAATGTGGTTTGTCCCTATTTCTGTCGCTCAGTGATGCTGTTGTGGTGAGAGTGGAGTTTTGCCATGGCTATGGTTTTGTCAGGGGACAGTTGAGAAGTTGTGTGTGTTTCATGGGTTGTGAGTTGCCCATGAAGAATGCCTGTCAGGCTCACATGACTTATGTGACATTAACGGCTATTGGGGAGGGTTATGGCAGGCATAATTTTCCACTGTCCAGATAGACGCTAGTTTAGATATTTTGAAGAGCAAGCTGGATACTTATTATGGGAATAACTGCTTTGGTATATTGACAGTTCATTAGTGCCCATACCTGAAATATTTATTTGTATGTATGTATGTATGTATGGATTTGTTATTTACTGTCCTTTCCCTACAGCCTCTACAGCTAACTGATTATGTATCATGTAAGCCCATTTTGCACATGAATGTATTTACAGACATGTTTAAGCTCCTAAACAATAGACATAGTCCCAAACAACAGTTAAGTGTTGCCTGTCTTTTGATTTATAATATTTTTCTGGTGCTGTTTTCCTGCACCTTATATGAAGGTAAAAAATACCCAAAGTCTTTAAAACATTTAGGATTGCAGGTGCCGTACGTAAGGCAATTTCTGTAAAGCAGCAAGTAACAAGCTGCTGTTCAAGAAGAAGTAACAGATAATTCACATCTCCAGGGTATCCACTGGCCTCATGCAAATATTTAATAATCTTATACATCCTTACCTAAATCTTTCAACTGTACAGATTTTTGCAGAATGTCCAGATTTTATGGGGAGGTGATTAGTAGCAAATAATTAGTGACTGAAATAATGACAGTTTCAAACTACTTACACTTCAGGAAATTTCTGCTAGTGTGAAGCTGCATTCATTGCATGGGTGGACACTTCCATTGCTATCTTTCCATCAACCAATGTTAGTTAGTCAAGATGGAGGAATAAGAGCAGGTACCTAGTCCCATGAGCGATGTTAATGTATCGGGTCATGCATGGCACTGCTGGGGAGTGAAGTGCTGGGTGCTGATGGAGCAAGGAGCATATGCATGGGATGGTGTGACTACATGATTGCATCTCGGAAACTTAATGTAAGGTTCTTTTTGACTAAACCATTGCTTTGTAATTGGCTCCACTTCATTTCTTATCCAGACATCTTATTTAGGTTGGGTTGAGGGAACTAGGCAGACAAATGGTTAGGCTTGTTAGAGGACTGGGGGATGTATCTGATTTCTGGCATAGGTAGGAGGTTCTCTGTATGGGAGTTTTTGAATGGTGTGTGAGATTAATTATTTCCTGTAAGGTAATCTGTAGCAGTGATTTACATTAGCTACATCTGTTGGTATTAGCATGGTTAACTACATGAATTAATGTCTGTGCCAGTTTGCTTGTAATTGCTGGTCAGGCACGAGAAATAGGAATGTTTTGTTGATAAGCGACATGCAGTTTACAACATTACAGTGTGATTTCATATGCAACTTTCTGGGTTTGTGGGAACAATATTTAAAAGCGGTTCCTGTTTGCCCTGGTCCCATTTTAGTTTGTGGCTTAGTCTGGATTTCTTGCTCTAGGAGGTTGTGGGGTATGCCCAGAATGTCTAGGTTCGGCATCATACTTTGGTCTGTTTTCATGAAATTCAGGTTAGCAGGCAATTTACTGGAAAATCATTAAAGCTTGGAGTTAGAATGATAACAGACAATTTCAGATTTTCTACCCTTCAGAAAATTCATATTAATGCAATGCCGGTTATCTAGCAATATTCCAGGTTTGTAGGAGCATTAATAAAAAAAAATCCATCCCTATTTTGGGCCTTTGTCCAATTTTATTTATGGCTTTGATGTTTGCTCTAGGAGGGTGAGAGGTATGGCTTGTATGCACTTTTACTGCTAGTTACAGTAAATGGACATTGCTTTGCCCAGATGTGGCAGAATGGACAAATGTTATCTCATAATTGAGGTCTGTCCATTAAACTTTGGTGGGTTCTCAATTTTAAGTTCCCTGATCTTACAGCTAGCTTAATGTAGGACATTAAGGGGGGGGGGGCAAAGCGTAGTGCATTTGCCTCACAGACACAAGGTACAGAGTTTGCTTCCATCTTTGATCAGGGGTCATTAGGAGTTTACAGAGCAGGTGGGTATAAGGGGCTGAATTAGTACTTTTCAGACCTTAGCACTGTCCTCCATTGGATGTAGCAGCAGTGGTGGGCAACCAGTGAAGGGTTTGAGAGAGCATTGCAAGGTATGCCTGTGTATTGGGGATGTGTAAGGAATGGGTTTCCGTTGTTTAAGCAGACATTTGAAGGTCTAAGCAAGGCATTTGTGTTTCTGGGGTTGCAAGTGGATGCAGGCCATGATTTGTTTGATTTACTAGTTGTGAAGGTAATGTGGTTAAAAAAAAATTAGGGGGTGAAATTTTGGGGCAAGGACAGATTAAGAGTGTGTTTAGCTCTGATTAGTATACTTGCACAGGTGACAGGGTTATGTGACTTTACTAAATCTTGGACGGTGATTTATTTGTTTGAAGGGTTGGGGAAGGTTTGATAATGTAAAGATTGTCAGACTGAGGCAATTAACAATATAAGTTTTGTTGTGAGGTTTGGTATTGGTAAGTAGAGGTTTATTGGGTTACAAGATGGGGAGATATTGGCTTTAGAAGTGCATTGAACTCATTAAAGAGGGTGGTTCGTTGGTCAGCAAATGCTATTGGATGTTTTGCCTTATAATACATAGTGTGTATAATGGTTGGATTACTATGAAATTGGTCTTTTGGAAAAGGAAATCTCATTTTGGTCATGATCCCCTTTGGGTGGCAGATAGATGTTGCAGTAAGGTAGAATGGAATGCAGTTTTGCTTGCTTTGTTTCAGAATGTGTTGGGATTTTAGTCTTTTGTTGGTACATTTGGCAGGTAATGACTTGGGAATACTTAGAAAGCTTCTGTTGATAGTAAGATAAGTGAGGACATGCTTGAATTACAAATGTTATACAAGGTATGAGTATCACTTTGGCATTGGTCAAGGATCATAGGTTTAATTTCATATGTTTAGGCAACTGACTGCTTTTGGTATTTATATGATAGGGCTTTGGAAGGTGGATGGCAGGGGTCTAATTCTGGTTCAGAGATAATGAGGTACACCAAATGAGGTTTGAGTTCAACCTTTTTAATGTACGGCTAGGTTTATTTTGGAAGGATTTGTTGGAAGTTTTGGTATGAAGGACGGGGAACAGCCTAGTTAGGCTGGTGGGCAGAGAAGAGAGGCAGGCTTGTCCCTCTTCTGTTTCCCCCCTGGTGTTGGATGTTCATTTCAATGAGTTGGGAAATGAAAGTGAGCAGTTGGATGCTGCTTGATAAGTAAAAGTAAATGAGTGGAGGTAAGGATGCTGCTTATTTGGTCAGGATGAGAGAGGTCACACTGCCCTACTTAACCACTTAACAGTTATATGGATGTTTATGGCATGATTAATTAAAATATTGGTCAATAAAGTTATGTTTATGGAAGTTTAATAAAGGTAGTCAAAAGTCATTTGGTGTAATGTGTTTATTGAAGGGGATGAGGACAAATACTAAAGTCTCAATTTTCCTCTTCTCTGTGTTGCATACCTTGACAAGAAACAATAGTAACCACAACAAAGCAATTTGTACTCTACTAAATGATTTTATAGTTAAAATGCTTTCAGATTAAAAAAAAAACATGGTGAACAGTAATCCTCAAGTGCTAATCAAAGAAAAAGAAATCACTTCTTTAATTTTTCTAAAAATGTTGGCCTGTTTTCTTCAATTACTTTGTAGTAACAAAGCAGCTCTTCCAAAGCACCTTGCTTGAATTTATCTGATTTCAGCACTTGTGTTTCTGATGAAAGTGTGTGTCTTCCTATATGAGCTGTGCCATGACTGTTAGCAGTGGGTGCACTGGCACAGGGTAAGACCTATAAAACAATGGCTTGGTTCTGTTGAGCCAGGTAGTATTATCCTCTTAAAATATTCCTCTAAAAAAAGAAGCATTAAGAAATGCTTTAGGGCAGTTTCCAGTCATCCTTTTGCAGTATGCTTTGCCAGCTGGGATGGATTTGGTGTAGAAGCAGAGCATAACAGTAGTTCTTTGAAATCATAAAGAAAGTAATTGATTACAGGTTACAGAGCCTTGTTGTTAGACACAATAGTAGTGACTATATAGTCATTACTAAGAATGGCATTATGGATTCTGGGTGCATGTAGGCAATCAGGCATGTTAATGAGTAAGGAGTGGCTCAGCAAAGGGAGACAAATATTACAAAGGGAAGCAAGGAAACAAATCAGAACATTAGGACTAGGAAAAGAACAGTAACTAGTGCAGAAATACAATTGTTAAAAAAATATTACATGAGGTAGCAGACTGGAACCAAGAGGCATTCACAAAGGACGTGAATAAAAAGAACTTAGAAAACATTCTTGCCTGAAGTAAAAACACTGTCTATAAGTGATCACTGAAAAATGTCACGTTATGACATTAACTCTTTCAGTCGTGCAATACATAAACCAAACAGAATAATAATACAATATATTAACAAGGCAGAATATAGCAGACATGATATAATATCAAAACAAGGTAGCGTGGAAGGATTTTCATAGTGCTATAATACATACAGATATGCATTAATATAACTGTAGGACCAATAAGTTTTAAGATGATATACAGTTTGAGTGACTAGCTAATATTGTTAGAAATCACTTATTCTAAATCCCATAAACAGCTGCATTTATATTTAACAGCAAGTGTGCTTTCAATTGTTTTTGAAAAATCAAGCACCTTGTCAATATTTTGTAATTTTTGTGATGAAACATTCCAGGAGATAGCAGCCATGCTTTCTCACTTGCTGTTAGTGTGTAAGATGGCAGCTCTCTTGATTTCTTAGACAGCAGCTGGAGTGTCCTATAAATAGCTTATTTCTGGGTGGTGGGCAATATGTATCATTTAGCAGTTTGTACATTAAACTGCAAAACAAATAGGTGGCTGTGGCTTCTACGGGCAACTATTTAGCTTTTTCTATGGTGACCTACGATGTTGGCTTTTATAGACTAATACATACATAGTAATATCTTATTCTCTAGATTTTGTAAAAGGCCTGTATAATGTCTTGACCTTAATGCTGCGTTTGGCAGGGTATACACAAATAAGGGCAGATGTACGTTTAGTGCAATTGCATGCCTTGCCTTAACAGTCAGTATACGTGATATACTTTACGAAACTTTCACTTGGTTCAGTACATTGCTAATCTGCAGTTCTGTGCATTTCTTAAAGGAAAGGATTTTCTTCCAATGTTGTGATTAGGTATTTCTGATGACTAGCAACTGGAATTTCTCCAGCTCATGAAAGCCCTCAAGTCCCTTCATCCCAGGTACACATATGACAAAAGTCATCGTGTATGACTTGAGGCACACCTCCTTGGATCATGTGAAGATGGATATGATGGAGTTCACAGAATATCTGTCTGAAATGGTTATGAAGCTAGCATTGAGCAGTACTTTACCATCACTACAATACAAACAACAGATAACTGACTTCAACTGTTGGCTTAACTATTAGTATAATTCTAGGGCACTAATATATATCAGCTTGGGAGGAAATGATAGACAACCACAACCACTTTGCTGGGGACAGCCTGCACCTCTCTCCACATAGCTTATGTGTATTGGTATGATTTTTTTGCCCCCCCCCCATACTGCCTATTTACGTAAAGGTGGTCACCTCAAATTACTTACATAGCTAATCAATATCATTAACATATAAAGATAGCACTGCCCAATGCTAGAAGCCTAAATAAGAAGCTGCACTCCTTGCAGGCATTTCTAACTGTTAAAAATATAAATACCTGTATAATTACTAAAACATGTTCTCAGAACAGTGATAGTAATTAACAGTGCAAGATTTTAATGCCTGCCACTCTTTCAGACCCAACACCAAAACTGATGGTGTTACTGGAGAAATATCTATATACCTAAGAAGCCATTTCACCTCAAGGCTCTTAAGGCAGGACAATGAGCTTGAACTCCTCTATATCCTCCACATGCATAACAAAACTCCATTATGCATCATTGCCACCTACTGTGCCTCCATATATATCTAAATATATTGCCATCCCTCACTACTGAAACTAACACTATCCTCCTTGGAAACTAGAACTGTCTCTCCATTCATTGAGAACCTACACTTCCACAAATACGTATGTACAAAGATTCCTGGACTACATTAGTGTCAATTCCTTGGGCCAACTAGACGAAATACCATCAAGGGATTCAAAAACATTAGGCCTGATTCTCACAAATATAGCTCCCCCCTGCCCCACTGTGTCCAGTACCTACATTTACCATTTCATTGGTCAAATCTGAGATCAGACAGTAGCACTTTCTTTAAATGTAAAATCTGAACTCACAAAAAAACTTCTGTCTTTAGAGGTTACTTCAAGGCAAATCTACTCCAGCTAACTGATGATCTGATGAAATTCAAATCCTCTCTACTCCTTGCTGACCCTGTTTTATACACTGCCATATTTGTATATAAGTACTATGAACTGTCCTTTGATCACCATGTTTCCTCCATTGTTAGGAAATTCTTTTACATCATCATAGTTCTATCTTCTAGCTCAAGAGAAGTCATCAACCCTCTATATTCCTCCCTCATCAGACCAAGAATAGACTACAATGCCCCCTGTAGTATGTACTTGTCTAAGTATATGATCCAGCTGAAGAGACTGCAGCATTTGTTTACTAAGAAAATCAAAGCCATGTCCTCCTTGAGCTATCCTGTCTGCCTTAAATATTTTCTCACTTTTGTTTCCTAAACAGTTTTGAGAAGGGACATATCTCTGGCCTACACATCCTCAAAACATCTGGTCCTGTGTGACCTCCTGCACATCCACAAATCTAATGACACCTTAAACACCCACTTAAGATATCTAAACTTCCACCAAAACATATACAGGACTTCCTGGAAAGTCAGATATCTATCACGGTGGATCCATCTTTTATGGAATAGATTTCCCTTGGATAAAAAGCAAAGTAGTTCCTTGGCCATCTTTAAATGCAACATGGACCAATGAATGGGGAATTATAAATAAACTCGAGGTCTGGCTCCTCAAGCCCTCATGGAATAGGGTGAAAAGTAGAAATAGTGTTTTTGCTCAACGGTTATTTATGATCTGCCCCAAGACCTCCTTGATGGAGATGAAACTAGGTATTAAGTCATATTAATGAGTAAGTACAACCTGGGATCTTGTGGCTAGGCTACAAATGATCCACCAGATCACTAGTCTAGTATTAACTTATCAACCTTTGAAGCCATGAAGAAACATTTTTTGGCATACCTTCTACACCAAGGCATGCGATGCTGACAGCACAATGATGCATTTTCCCAGACTCTCATTTTATAGAGATCCCTGTTCTTTATTATAATGCTTGTAAAACGTTTTTCATAACAATGAGATTTGCTGATCTTTATAACCAGAAACACCATGGTAGGAAGATCATGGAGATATGTTAATACAGTTTAACTGATGTACCTCTACACATACATGAGATGCAGCCATTAAATGATATAGACACATCCCCACATTAATGTTTCCCTAATATCACCGGGATTTAGTAGATTTATTTCAGCCTTGGCTTAAACATTATGTGCCATGATACATATACAAATTGTTTCTAAACACTTTAACCACACCATTAACTGACTATAATGATTTATGACACAGAGGTCAGTGAGAATAGGATGGATCATGAAGATATTTCCAAGTATACATTGGTAGTAAGCAGCAAACAAAAATGTTACAGCCAGTCTATTCAGACCAATGCCCATTTCTCATCATCTCCTTCTTCCCTACTCATGCATATACTGGGCAGCATCCTCAGATGACCATTTACTGTCTGGACCCCTTTTCAGAGAAAAAAGGTGTTCAGCTATCAATGCATATGGTATTTACACTTGCAATGGATGCAGAGACAAGTCAGTCTGCCATATTGTGGTTCATATTGCTATACTTTAATATATGAGTGATATGCTCTGAGATGTGCAACTAAGCCATTGCTGAAACCTAATCTGACTCACACACCAGATTTGAATGTTTATGCCTCTATAATATCAGGGAAGTACTTATTTTATTTCACTGCAATTGTGCAATATAATATCTAAGGATGACTGTTGCTGTTTTTACTGTATTTGTTAACTTGAACACAGCCTAGTCTAGTGTTTGGGGGTCATTTTAAAACATTTTTGTAGCTGTTATCTTGTGAGAGAATGGAATATAATGCTGTTTTGGGTGTTCAGTCACTGCTGATTTTACTATCAGCTGAATTCTGATTGTGCACCTGTGTTTTCTTGTTTGCAATATACATTGCTTTGTTTTACATGTCATTGCATTTCTTTTAGATGGTGTGATCTGAGCCATTCAAGTTAAGTGAGCCATTGCCAAAACCAGTTTTACTTTACTAACTTACCCTACATTGAGTACATTATTCTCACTAGGCCAGCAGACTCTTTTCAGGGGACACATAAGGTGCTTTTCATATTGACTGCAGAAAATATGGCCTGGCCTACACTTTTAATAGAGGGGGCTGTTGAGCTCCTTCCTGTGAAAGAATGAAGATAAGAGCTGTCGTGTCAGAGGACTGTGTGCTGCAGATAACTTAATTGGTAGATGAAAATACAAAGGAATGTATGCAGTCTTGAAAATGTAGAGGACAATATGCAGAGTCAAGTTGTGGCATTATCAGAGGGGAGACTCGATACAGAAGCCCTAAAGAACATGATGGCAGAAAAGGAACCAAGTAAGACAATTATTCTTTTGTGGGTAGAAGTATTGGAAACCATATACATGAAGATGAACCTGGATGCAATATAGCCAATGGCCAGTTGTGGGGAGAAGAGGATAATGGAAGCTTGAAGGACTCTGCAGGAGAAGCGTGACATGCTCAGTTCTAACAGCCAATCAGAGAAATCCAAGCAACATAGGATGTGAGGACATGAAACAGAGTTATGCTGTAGCACTAAAGGAGAGAGAAAATCGTGTAGAGAGTGCATAAAAATGCCCAAGTGTAAGGATTTCTTCAACAGAAGAAAGAATACTTAACAGGTAAGACATTTGAGATAAGGTAGCAAAACCAATGGGTTTAACAGCAGCATCTGTGCATTCTCTAATACACCCGATGAATTACAACATTTTTCATTTCACCCTTAAATCATCTAAACTGTTAAACAGATTTATATTTAATGTGGAAAATGCATTTATCCTTTGGAAGTTGTGTGTGTTTGCACCTCCTAAAGACACATAAAAATAGAGTATTGATGAAATTTAGAATATACACTATTTCTGAACAGGATATTGTTAAAAACATTTTTTTCCTATTTATGCAAAGGAATTTATACTCTGAAAAAGTTTATGATTAGTTGAAATTATGGACCGGGGCTTTGGAGATGTGGCTAACTTTGAAGGAAATTGATGGGAAAATGAAACATTTATCATTTATTGTGAACATTGATGAGATAAAGAGAAAATCTTATTACCATTGTCAGACATTTATAAGTCTAATGTACTCCTCTAGTATTTCTACATGAGTCTGTCAAATCTAAACTCAACAGCAAACATAGCTCATCATTCATAAGGGCTTTATATGCCAAGAATAATTTACTGCACAAGTGCCTATAACTAATAAAAAAGAGTCCTGGTCTTGTAACCTAAGAGTTTCCCCTGATCTCTGGGATCCTCTTAGTGAACTTTTGCTGTATGCCCTCAACTAATAACAAATCACATTTACTGAATATATAGAACAATATATTATGTTCAATAATGAACGTATATTGTAGACAGTTTTATTAAGAATCTTTGCTCTTTATATCAGTTCCTAAAAATTAATCCCACAACTTTTGCCACCTTTCTTTTGTTTTCTCAACATATTTTCCAAACCTTAGGTTATTACTAACAGTTACATACATATCTTTAAACTCTGTCAATTTCTGTAGTTCAGTATGTTCCATTTTAATGGGGGTATATACATGTATTTACCAGAATATAAAATACCACTTTTCTCTGTGTTAACTTTCATCCCATTTTGTTTTAACCACAAAATGACTTGGTTCATGTGTTGGTTAAAATGATCAGTATCTTTTGAATCAGTAACCACACATTCCATTTTTATGTCATCAGGATATTTAGCCATCCATACCTTGTGAGATTTTGGAATTAACAAAAAAAATAATTAATTAATTAATTAATTAATTACTTAATTAATTAATTACTAATTAATGAATTAATATTAGAAACAATATTAAGCAACCCAGGGCCCAAAATTGAGCCATGTGAAATACCTCTATTCACAGTACCCAATCTGAGGCATAATTCTGGATTTTTACCCTTTGTAACCTGCCATCCAACCGATTTACAACCCAATATACCTGATAAGGGTTAATTGAGCCCATCCACATCTGATCTTACTAAATCAATACAATTAACCTGATATATTATTTCTAAATCAAAAATTAAACACTTATTTTATATATATATATATATATATATATATATATATATATATATATATATATATATATATATATATATGTGTGTATACCTTGGACGAGGTTCCATATATTTGTTCATTTTAAGCACAAATTCAAAAGCGTTTTGGTTTGAATTCCCATGTGGACACAGCTGTTTAATGTTAAACACCTTATCTGGAATGTTAGTAAGCAATAAATCCAAGGTATTATATAACCTAGTGGGAAAGTCTGTTAGTTGGGTAAGATTATTAAGCATACAAAAGTCCACTAATTCATTTTCCACATATGACCCATCAATTCCTTCTTTTCATTTAATCTTGGAGTAGCTTCCTTGCATAATTAGATTTTTGGATTTTATCAATTAATTTAGATCACTTGTATATATGAACATTGTTCACTAACTGACATAGATGGACATTTATAGCAATTTTGCAAGAGAACCGTGTTTATTGTCTCATTCACATTAATTCTAGAACAAGAACTCTGGGCTGTGATTGGTTGCAATCACTTTTACTGGCATTCCACTTAGCCACAAATACCATCACACCTTCACTCCCAGTTTCCCTCAAACATTCATACTCTGATTCAGAGTCAGCCCTACCACAGTGAGTTAACACAGAGAGGTACAGCACTATAGTGTGGTGTCTCTCTGGCCTACCACAATTCCATATCTCTCAATTCCCCCTAGACTAATGAGCATTGCTGTATTATGGGGGATGGCAACACTAGACACCAGGAGAACTTTATATAATACTTTAAATCATTAAAAAAATAACAGAATGAGAGATTTTGAGGGACGATGCTACAAATGATGAATAAGAGGTATGAAACTCAGGGGATGAGTGAAATATGGCACCCATTGTGTGAATACCTACTTAGCACAGCTCCTTATGCTGTACTTGAAATCTAATACCATCTTGCATCAAAAACTGCACATTTGCTTCTCACCACATGTTAAATTGCAAGTACAAGAGGATCTACTTGTCAGAACTTCTTTATTTTCTGAAACTCTTCAGGTGCTTACCTTTTGATCTGCAGCCATCCAGTGCTTGAACACCTAAAAGGAGAAAGAAATTACCCTGCTTTTAGAAACAACTGGCTTTATCTTCTAGCAATACCATATATATTATTATGTCTAAAGATTCAGAGAAAAAGCATTTCCAAATCACAGGAAACAAGTTTTTTATACTGCTCCAGCCAGAAAAGAATGCCTCCATATGAAACTCAGGATACCTAAGCTAAATACAAACTGGATCAATCATTTGTAACAGAAGATCTAAAAATAGTACTCCAAAGCATCCAACAAGCTATCCAACAACTTTCTGAACAATTTACAACAGCCAATACAACACTGAACCAAATAGTTAACAGGTTAGATGCATCAGACACAAATAGCCCTATGAGAAAATAAAACCAATCAACCAAAAAAGAAACTAAATCAAACAATAAAAACATTAAAGACATCAAGGAAAAAACTTCTTTATCTGGAATTAAGAAGCAGGTGCAATAGCATTCTAATTAATTGTTTACCTGACAATTATGACCAACCAATATTGATCAAAGCTCTTCATTCGATATTCAACAGCTTACTAGATGATGATCAGGGAGCAAAAAAAAATCCTCATCAAATGCACAGACATCGCTTTGAGAACATCTACCATTAATGATCAAAGACAAATTTAAGTCAGACTCCTAAAGTTTCAGGACATAACCAAAATTCTTATGGTAGCTAAAAAAGAGGCACTTTTTTGGAGAGATAATAAACTTACATTTGCCCAAGACTTTCCTATGCAAATAAAATTAAACAGACAGAAATTGGATCCTTTTTGTACTTCCTTGATTTCAAACAACATTAAATTTCAGATACAGTATCCTGCCACCATGTCCTTTAGTCACAAAGGCAACAGATATATGGTCCACTCCATAAATGAAGCTAAATCCATTTTTTCAGACCTATTCATCTTTACACTGGACTAAGAGATAAACAGAACTAGCTTATACTTTTTTCGGTCCATAAGATAGGATATGGGCATGGCCGTATGCCTGGGTGGGTCTCTGTTTATTATTTATAGGTTTTTGACTGAAGCCACCTGAATGTGGTAAACTCCTTCTGTGGTTTGGGTTTTCTTTTGGGCTGATGGTCATGTTGTTTCATTGGCCTATGTTTCTACAAGGCACATGACCACTGTTATATTTCCTTAAAACACAGGAAATACTAATAACTTCATCACTGTTATCATGCAAATTCTGGGATAGTAATGTTATGTGTTCAATTGCATTAGCAGAATTTAATTCTACTCTTCATGTATGCAAACAAATAGATCTGAGAACTAAATGTATGTATAGTTTTCATTTTATCATTATTACTTCTGACTATGACTAATTCTTGTTGATTGTTCATATAGACAGTATATAAAGACTATATTATACTAGCTAATCGATTAGATGGTCAGAATAGATAAACAGTTTTGGCAGAAAAAAATGCAACATGATATCCTAACACAATTAGTATTCTGTTTATAAAACAGCTTTTGTGTTAACACCTAGTAACATCTGGTCAGTAATATTACATACTGTATTGAAGCACTCATTTTTATTGTATTTAATCACATTTTAATGAGCGATGCTAAACATGTATTTCTTGGTGCTGTAATGTTTATTTCTGCCTTAGTCCTTTTGTTTTGTAATGTAAATATTATCTTGTGCATAAAAACTTTCAGAGCTTTATACAGATGCTCATACTTTCTTCATATCACTAACTACCTCTTAACAATCTATACTTATTGGTCATCACAGTTTGAGATTAATAGGGGTTGTGACAAACCGAAATGCTGTCAGCCCAGCTATCTGGAACTTTGTAAATAATCATGTCATTTG
Source organism: Protopterus annectens (assembly GCF_019279795.1). Taxonomy (NCBI): domain Eukaryota; kingdom Metazoa; phylum Chordata; order Ceratodontiformes; family Protopteridae; genus Protopterus; species Protopterus annectens. The sequence goes on along the minus strand of NC_056742.1, from coordinate 398,652,110 downwards.
TGAATAGTGTTATGATTCATATGCTTGTCTTACAAATGTAAGAGAACTATATGTTATCTGTGTATTAAACTGCTGGTACAAAAGTGTGTGTAAAGTAGTGAGCTAAAATGTGACCACAGTTTACCCTACTGGAAAAGGACAAAAATGTATATAAACTATGTGTCTGTGCAAGTGTATGTGTTAATGGTAGAAGTTGGAACATACAGAGTTAACTTGCAAAACCTCAAGAAAATAAGTGGAAATCATTTTACAATTCTGTTATCTCTGCTTCAGCTTAGAGCAGACACAATGTCTAGAATTAGAGGGTTTCCTATTGTCTTGAAACAGAAATAATTACTAGGTTTCAAATGTAAAGTGTTTTTTATTGCTCTGTTACTTCCTAGCAGCTACACATTTGAGAGACAAGTATTTTTGATAGAGAGATGTTGGTTTCTGATGACCTGGGAACTGAAGTCAGGTGACAAAGAGTGATGTCATCCAGCTGACTCAGCATTAATGTTTTGATATTAATTTGGGAACTCTCTTAGAGACTGTGCATTTTGTTTCTTGTTTTTGGACCTGAAAACATCCATTCAGTACTTCTCATCTGCATTTGCCTTGCTATGTAAGTAAGCCTTAGTGCATTGTATTTCTCTTAGAGATAGCTAAGAATATAGTAAAGATTAGTATAGATGTTTTCTGTATTTATTTGAGACTGTCCTGCAATTTTGTTTTAACATATTTCCTAAGAAAACTGACAAACTGCTTAATAAAACAAAAAAAGAAGCAAAAAAAAAAAAGGAAACCGTTTTTGTAATTTAGCACTTTCATCAAGTTTAATAACTCAACTTCTTCAGACAAACAGAACAACCATATCAGATATGCTTATATACCAAATACAAAATCACATGATCAAGGGTAAAAGTCACATGACCAAGCAATGTTAAACTTTTAGCATGACCACATTACTTTTCTGAGAAAAAAATTTTGAATGCATATAAAGTAATTTAAAATACATTTAAAATACCATGCCCCCTCTTAAAATATTCAGCATCCTCATTTTTTAAAACATACACAACTAAAATACGCAAATAATATAAAATTATAAACTATTCAACATGCCAAACTCTTCAGTATCAGCAAGTGTACAATAGAACACAGATCATTTAATCCTGATTGATTATAGACATGTGTTCTAATTTGCCAAATTAACTCATGCTGCTTAAGTCTTAGGGTATGTGAACCTCCCCTTTCATCATACTTAACTTGATTGATCACTCTGAATAAAAATTAGTGGCCTGGCTGACTGATCACATGTTTAGCTAAAGTACTTTCTTACCTTCCTTTTCCAATATTATATAGGTGTTCATACACACTCTCACTTAATTTACGGTCAGTCTTGCCTATGTAAAAACTAGGACGAGACAGCACTGGGCTAAATACACCACTCTACTGGAATTACAGTTGTACTTATCCTTATAAGTATACTTTCTCCCTTTCAGTGTGTATGTATAACCCACATCCATATGCTTACAATAGGCAAAGGCCTCACATTTAAACATACCTTATTGCCTTGTCAGTCCCAAATTTTTAAGTTCTAATAACCCTTTCAGGTTTTGAGCTCTTCTAAAAATGAATTTAGGGTTAGCACCTTGTTTATTTACTAAGGGCCACTGTGATACTACTACACTCCAATTCATAAACAAGACCTGTTTAATGTTGCCAGCATAAATATTATAAGGGGTTATAAAAGTCAAGGGATAGTTTACTATTTCACTTTGTTGGATATCATCACTCACTGTACCTCCATGTTCCATCATACATTGTCCACCCCCAAGATGGCTTTGAAATAACCTATGTTCCTTTCCTTAGTAGTACACATTCTGGCTGTTCTTATGAGCTGTCCCTTTACAACAGATTTTTTCTGATACCAAGGGTGAGCACTAGTAAAGTGCAAAAAGGAGTTCAAATATGTCTCCTTTTTATAGATCTTCACTTTATAACATCTATTCTGTCTATCCTTAGACAAGTCCACATCTAAAAATGCTATCCTCTCTGTACTGAATGTGTGGGTGAATGTTAGAAAATCTGTTGTTCAACTACAATATTCAATAAATTCAACAAATAAATCATGTCCTCCCTTAAATATAATAAAAATATCATCCAAAAATCTGGTGTAGTAAAAAATGTGCTGAATAAAGAGATTATTATTAAATGCAAATTTGCTCTCCCACTATGCTATAACTAACTTAGCCAAACTGGCTCCTACTGGGGAGCCTATGGCTACACCCTTTTTCTGCAAATAATATTTACCCCCAAACAAGAAGAAATTATTGCTCAAAATAATATCCAATAATTGCTGTATAAGAGAAACATTAGTGTTACTAACACTCCTCTTAGCTAAAAGTAGGCTCACCCATTCAATTCCTAGATCTTGCGGAATTACAGTATAAAGGTCCTTCACATCTACAGTAACAAAGTTGAAATCAGGTTCTAAATTCAAAGTATTGATGTTTTCCAAAAAGGACCATGAGTCTTTGCAAATATAAGGTTCCTTCACTACATACTTCTTCAAAAAGTAATCTACAAACTTAGGGGGTACATAATGGAATTCCTATCATTCACAACTGGCCAGAAAGGGGTATTTACCAAATCTTTGTGAACTTTCTGAATCCCGAAAATCACTGGAATCTGAGGGACTGTCTTAGAGAAATAATTCAATAAATCAAGGTCAATATGATTCTCTATAAACAAGTCATTCAAGTAAATGTTAATTCTCCCATAAACTTGGTTCAGTTCATTCAACGAAACCAGAATATACATGTCAGTGTTTAACATGTTGAGCATTCTCTCATTATAATCAGAAATTTTCATAAACACAAGTCCCCCACCCTTATCAGGTTTGGAAACCCGCAGTCCACTTTTTCTTACATTTTCTAACATTTCCCATTCAGCAGGTTGATCATTAATACAATTCCTCTTTCTGCTTATTTTATTAATATTAATATTCCTTAAATTTATTTCACAATATGCTCAAATAAATCCAAAGTTCGGTTTAGTGGTGGATTAAAAATACTTGGAACCCTGAATTTGGAAATTTCACAATTATTCCCATTAAACAACTGATTTAGGTTCAACTTACAAGTGTACAGTTTCAAGTCAATCAAAGTCCTGCTCAAATCAAAATTTTTATTTGGCACATAAGTCAAACCTTTGGGAAAACAAGTCTACTAAGGTACTGTTTACTGCATAGCTTGAATAATTAAAGATGTTAAAGTCCCCACCTGAATTTTTTACAATATTCAGGGACCAATCATTTCCCCATCTATTGGGAACCCTATATGCAATAGTCAATTCAGTTAGTTCAGTGTTAAAAACAAGTATCTCATCTGCTGTTACCGAGTATGGTTCCTCCTCCTGTTGTTGCTTCTCCCAAAGTTGTTGCTCATTTCAAAGTTCGGTTGGCTGCAATTCTGGCCCCTGTGAAAATTTCAATTATTTTGGTTGTTTGGGGGATTGTAATCACCCTGAGGACAAAAATTTTGATTTCTAATTCTTTAACTTCATCGCAGGTCATTGAGAGCCCCATCTTATAGCTCCCCACCATCATCATTATGCTGCTGGTTCTCATATTCATTCAGACTTCCTTCCGTGTGATTGGGAGGCAGGATTTGGATTTCATCATGTAGTTCTGAGCTTGATTGAACTTCGCCTGAGATGCTGTGACTGTTTTATTGCTGGGATATGGGTTGTTCAGGGTATGCCACTCCCCTTTGATAGTCATTCTGATTACGGGCAACTTTTTTAACTTTTATAGCCCATAATTTCAGCATTTGGCCATCAATGCTCAAAAAAATGCAATTCTATTCAAATCTATACCTTTCAAAATCTAAATCACATTTAATACATGTATCCAGTTCATCAATCTCAGTCATTAAATTATCAGCCATCTCCTGATAATGTTTAAAAAAAGCTCAAGCAGTTCCAACCCTTGTTTGCCAAAAAGTTTGACTAGTTCTTGATGAAAGGGTGAATCTGCTACCAGTCCTGTAGGATAACGCCAGGACCTTAAGCCCTTTGGGACCTGGCGACGCTGTAAACATTCACAAAAATATAAAATTTCCAACTGTAATTTCTTTAATTTGAATGATTTATAATCCAAAACTTTTAGATTCTTATTAACAGTAACAGTGTTATTAACCAAGGTATTACTCACTGTAGAACTTGAATGATTTACTTGTAAATGCTGGAGGGGGTTGAATTCAGTCACATAGTACAAGTGTGCCACCCCTATAATTATCTGCATTTCCTGCTGGATTCACAAACCGGTCATCATTCAAAACTGGATTGAAAGAAGATGCTGCTTGTGGATGCTTCTCCCACAGAACAGGGACTGCTCCATCCCTTTGAAACTTATTTACAACCTCTGCCAAAACTTCCACTTTGTTGTTTAAATTGCTTACAAGGCAAGACAGTCTTTCCATTTTGGAACCAACCTCCCTTCCTGCGACAACTTGAGTAAAAAGTGGTGCACTAGAACTGAAACTGGTTGCCATGCCTCCAACCAAAACCAACTGACTCAAACGCCAAAGAAAACTGACAAACCACTTAATAAAACAAAAAAAGAGGCAAAAAAGAAACAAACTGTTTTTTGTATGTTAGCACTTTCATCAAGTTTAATAACTCAACTTCTTCAGACAAACAGAACCATATCAGATAAAAAGTCGCATGACCAAGCAATGATAAACTTTTAAAGTGACCACATTACTTTTCTGAGAAAACATTTTTGAATGCATGTAAAGTCATTTAAAATACCATCCGCCCTCTGAAAAACATTCAGCATCCTCACTTTTTAAAACATACACAACCAAAATACACAAATAGTGTAAAATTATAAACTATTCAACGTGTCAAACTCTTCAATTTCAGCACACAGACTATAGAACACAGATCATTTAATCCTGGTTGATTATAGGCATGCGTTCTGATCTGCCAAATTAACTTGTGCTGCTCAAGTCTTAGGGTATGTGAACCTCCCCTTTCATCATACTCAACTTGATCTATCACTCTGAATAAAAATGAGTGGCCTGGCTGATTGATGACATGTTTAGCTAAAGCACTTTCTAACCTCCCTTTTCTAATATTATATAGGTGTTCATACACACGCTGTCTCAACTTACGGTCAGTCTTGCCTATGTAAAAACTAGGACAAGACAGGCACTGGGCTAAATACACCTCTCTACTAGAATTACAGTTGTACTTGCCCTTACAAGTATACTTTCTCCCTTTCAGTGTGTATGTATAACCCACATCCATATGCTTACAATAGGGAGAAGAAAGAAAGAAAGTATACTTGTAAAGGCAAGTACAACTGTAATTCCAGCAGAGTGGTGTATTTAGCCCAGTGCCAGTCTTGTTCTTGTTTTTACATAGGTAAGACTGACCGTAAATTAAGAGAGCATGTGTATGAACATCTATAGAATATTAGAAATGGGAGGTTGGAAAGTGCTTTACCAAAACATGTGATCTAGCCTCCAGGCCACTCATTTTTATTCAGAGTGATAGATCAAGTTGAGTATGATGAAAGGGGAGGTTCACATACCCTAAGACTTGAGCAGCATAAGTTAATTTGGCAGAATAGAACACATGCCTATAATCAATCAGGATTAAATGATCTGTATTCTATAGTCTGTGTGCTGAAATTGAAGAGTTTGACACATTTAATAGTTTATAATTTTATATTATTTGTGTATTTTGGTTATGTATGTTTTAAAAATGAGGATGCTGAATGTTTTTCAGAGGGCGAATGGTATTTTAGACGTATTTTAAATTACTATAAATTCATTCAAATGTTTTTTCTCAGAAAAGTAATGTGGTCACTTTAAAAGTTTAACATTGCTTGGTCATGTGACTTTTACCCTTGATCATGTGATTTTGTATTTATTATTTAAATGTATCTGATATGGTTGTTCTGTTTGTCTTAAGAAGTTGAGTTATTAAACTTGAAAGCGCTAACATACAAAAAACAGTTTGTTTCCATTTTTTGCCTCTTTTTTGTTTTATTAAAATATTTCCTATGATTCTGAACTCTGTAGTCACTCCCCAGGATTCAGCAAGCTCTGCACGGCATGCAGGAATAGTGCAAGAGCTGCTGGAGGCAATATGGCTGCTGAGAGATCCAGGAACAAGGAAGCTCCCGTGACATGCACGAGCACTCCTGCACTATTCCTGCACAGACACAACTCCTGTATGCCAATTACTCCATTTGCAGGTGAAAACCATGCAAATGAGGTGAATTAGTGATCCATGAATCTAGCAGCAATCCGTGCAGGAGTAGTGTAACCTGCAGAAATGTATTTGGCTAGTAACAGAGTACATTTCTGCAAACTACAAAATGGAGCCATGACAGCTCCAAATAAAGGGTGTATATAAGGTGGAAGGCAAGCCAATGGCCAAATATATGGCCATTGGCATAGAAAATAGGTTCAAAATAACAAAAAAAAAACTTTTATTTTTTTTTTTTGGCCAGTTTCGGACGTTTAAGCATAGGGCAGCGATGCGCACACCGGATCAGCTCCAAAAATAAATATAATACCTTAAAAAAAGCTTTTTAGGCAAAATCACAATTTTTCCATTATAGTCAATGGCAGGCAGTAGACAACAAGGCCACTGAATAGTGGTTGCTAAGGAGGAAGGGTCAGTGTCAGACTTGTAACTAGGCATTACCAGTCAATTCTATGCAAATGAGGGGAATGATACTGAATCACAGATTTCCCCTCATTGCTAGGCTGCACCCAGCCATGTAGGTGCAGGAAAACAATAATGCAAGCCTAAGAGTTAGCTGATATCATAGAGGGGTGTGTCAGGCATACTGTAAGCTTACTGGAGCTCTGTGGCTCGAGTTTGCCCTTAGCATAGCAGAGCTAAGGAAGGGGGTATGTCTGAAGCTGCCTAGCAGTCTTTACATTGCCTAAATGGGTGTGCACGTCACGCACCAGGTTTTGAGCAAAAAAAAAAAAAAACAATTAAACCAGGAAATAGCAGTTCTATTCACATCTGAGCACTGGGTTTGTGCGGCACACCTCAGGGCTTAAACAGGAAGGCAATGGGAAGGGAAAACAGCAGTAGGAAGGTAATCAAGGAAAACTAGCTTAGCTGGCAGGTGAAATGTGCCCAGCACACTACTATAAACTATGCAAACATCTTTCCTCTGTTTTTTTCCACAAACTCTACATCACCAGTGTACACAAACGGGGAAATTTTACCTAAGAAAAGTAACAAAATTATAGGGGCTGCTTTCACTCTCATAAATCAACATGTGGAAGAGGCTGAGTGTGGTGAGGATGAGAATGCTGATGACCAACCCACAGTGAGGAGAAGGAGAAGAGTGTACAGACCCAGGGTAACCTACCAGGGGCTACATGAGCTGGAGATAGTAGAGTGCTATAGGGTGGACAGGGACCACCTACAGCAAATTGTTGAGCTGTGCCGGCCACGCGAACCAACAGAGGGGAACCCATCCCAGTGTATACCAAGGTATGTGTAGACCTAGGAATACTAGCCACAGGTACCTTCCAAAGGCCAATTAGGGATATCATGTGGATCTCACAGGCATCAGCATCCAGGGTACTCCACCAGTTCCTGGATGCCATGTGAGCACATGCCGGTGAGCACATATATTTCCTCAATACCCATGAGGCATTGACCAGCAATATGCGCCTCTTCCACCAAATAGCAGAATATCCTGAGGTAGTGGGTGCTATAGACTGCACACACATGCATATCAAAGCACCACCCAGTGAGTGGGGTAGAGTCTACATAAACTGCAAGGGCTTCCCCTCCATCAACTTCCAGGTTGTGTGTCATGCCCAGGGCATTATAATGAATGTGTGTGCTGGCAGCCCTGGAAGCTATCACAACGCCCACATCTGGTATATGACGCAGCTGTACCAGAGATTTGTCAGTGGGGACATCCCATATGTCCACCTAGTGGAGGATGCTGGTTACGCACAGGAGCCGTGGCAAAGCAAAAAAGACTGCTTCCATGGGACCAGATGGCGTCCCAGGTTGCGTCTTACATGAACTACAAGAGGAACTAATCCCAGCTATACAATCTCAGCCTCACTACAGGATATGTGCCCACAGAATGGCGTACAGCAACAGTGGTCCCACTCCACAAAGGTGGAGCATCTGGACCCTGATAAGCCGACTAGCTTAGTTTGCAAGGCTATGGAGAGGATCATCATGGAGCTCATAAACAAAGACATTGGGGACCTACAGACAGTAGATCCTACCCAGTTCGGCTTTGTCAAGGGCAGATCCTGCCTTTTGAACATGGTTGACTTCTTCGAAACAGTCGCCAAAGCCGTAGATGAAAGGAAAGGTAGTCCACACAGCCTATCTGGACCTTGCAAAGGCATTTGACACAATACCCACTCGGGCATCATAGATAAGCTATCCAGCTTAAATATAAACCCCCTATGTCACAAGATGGGTCACAAACTGGCTCAAAGACAGAACCCACAGAGAGAGTTGCTGGAGCCATGTCAGACTCGAAACCGGTCACAAGTGGCATCCCACAGGGTTCTGTCCTGGGACCACTCTCTTGTTTGGTATATACTTTTCCGAGGTACAGGCACCATAATCAACTCTCCAGCTGACACAAACATCCTTCAAAAGGTCTCACAGAGACAGATAACTGGTGCCAGCGCCATGGTTTAAAGCTAAATGCCAAAAAAACCCATTAAGTACAGAGAAAGTTATTAGAGACCTGGGGACCCAAGTTGATAGCAATCTCTCCTTTGAAAACCACATTGCCAAAGTGGTTAGAAAGACCTTCTACATAGCCCACCTCATCACAAAGGGTTTCACATCTAGATCAAGAGTTTATTCATCCCTCATCAGGCCCATCATAGAATACAATGCCCCTTTTGGGATGTACCTTACCCGACACCTGCAGCAATTAGAAAGACCCCAAAAGTATCTCACCAAGAGGATCAAGGGTCTCAAACAGATGCCATATACGTTAAAAAACTCCAGCTCTACTCAGTTGCATATCTATGCCTGACATACAAAGCTATGTCAAATCCAGAATTAATGGACATGCTCCACCTCAGTAAATCTAAATCCGAGGGACTTGAACCTCAGCACAGAAATAAATAGAACTTGCTGGAGGGACAGGTTCATGACCCAGAGTCAGAGAGAATTCCAGTTCATGTGAGGCAGAGCACCTCACTGAATCTCTTCAAGAAGAATCTCGATAAGTGGATGGGAGGTTTGTCCCAGGGATTACTCCTGTGTCACTATTAGACAGAGGCACAGTAAACTAAACCTTAAAGGGCACAGTATACTCAAATCAAGGGCTAGGCTTATAATTGCCCCAGGGCAGATAGCCTAGTATGAACCTATGAACCTATGAACCTATGAACCTATGACACCCATCCGAAATGCACACAAACCCAAACAAGAACTCCATAATGAGGCACACGCACAGACCAGAATAATAATAGAGCATGTGTCTGGGATGCTCAATTCATGGTTTCAGTGACTGGACATATCCGGACGAGCCTTGCAGTACTCACCAGCTACATGTACCCAAATTGTCATTGTATGTGCCATGCTACACATATGATCCTGTGGAAACAGCTGCAGCAGGAACAGCATGGGGCAGGGCCAGCACAGGCAAAGAGTGACTTGGAGGAGGAACAACCTGAGCCTACCTCAGTAGGCAGAAGGAGGCATGCCCAGTATGACCAGGCCTTGTCAAAGAGGCAATGCATAGCACATACACTGACACAGTAGGAACCCAGGGAATGACACCTCACTCTGACTCATACATACAGTAAAAGGGATGCCAAACATGACACTACCTGTGCTTAACCATGTATAGGGAGTGTACTATGTGCATCCGACATAGTCAGCCCTCCAGCACCATCCTCAATACTGGCACAGCCACAAGTTAAGTCATACTCACGATCAATTGCTGAATGTAGTAGTATGCTCTATTACCTGTATCTATGGTATGGATGTGAGCATGTTAGGGAATCAGGTGGCTGAATGGGATTGCAGGAGATAGTAGACACCTATATCAGCAGCATGAAATCCTTAACAAATACTGGTGTCAACACAGTAGGCAGTACTAGACAAGGTGGCAAAACCCACTGCAGGACATATGGTGGGCCAGATGTGTGTCCATAGGACACACACATGTATGTCAGTGAGGCTCATATACCCATCAACAGTCTCAGCCAGCAGGACAGGTATAGACAAACACAAAGAAAGGCTGTGACAAGACCTCTGCTTGATGGCTATGGAGAACAGCCCCCCTCCAGATCTACACAGAGAGACTACAACAGGTCAGGCAGTGGGATGTTGGTTCTGAAGGATAAAAAGTCTGAAACTGTAATGTAGGTCAATAAAACCTATGAACTGTAGTACACTGATATGCCTCTAGTCTGCATTATAGGTCAGAATACAGAATGAAATGGAGTACCTGAAATACCAGTACAGTCATAGCAAATGTTTAAAGTTGTCAGGTGCCCCCCCCCCACAATCCTATGTAGAAATGTAGTAACATGTACATGTAGGTATAATGACAGTGGAGCACAGACTACCTGAGCTGGCCAAAGTAGCAGGATAGATTGTAGCATGTGTACAATATGCCAGGCTCTGTGTGTTAGGTTGTTGTGTGTTGTATATTGTGTGAAAATGGTCAGCATGTAGGCATGTAGGGTTGTGTCCTGGTGGCCAATGGCCAGTACTGTTGATGACAGGGCCAAGTTCTCACAACTGCAGTGCCAAACACAATGCATCACAGCAAGACACAATCCAGCAGTAATCCATACTAATTGTCTGGATGTAATATCTGTCACCATCTGAAAGATGGACATGTCATGAATTTGGCCCAGACATACAAACAGTACACAGGTGGAAGTACCCTAGATGGAGAGTGCATAAAATGTTACTGTCAAATGGGCACACCTTTGGAATTGTACATACAGGTTAGCAGCACATTAGTTGGCTGTGTAGTATAGAATACTGATGTAGTCTGGCCAAACACTGGCAGACCACAAAAGGCACAGGTATGACGTACTGAGAAACTGCTGATGTCCCTGCACATGCCAGCATAAGTGGAATGCCCAGTGTAGACCTGTGAGTCAGCTGCAAGTAGCTTCCATAGCACACATGCACCCAGCTCACCCCACCATCAGCCACAGATACCTCACGGGTCTTATCCCTGCTGTTGGGAATGAGTACTATATGACCCCCACCTCTGTATGTGAATAGCCATAGAATGCATCATGCTGAAGAGGTGTCCCATGCAGGTGTGTCCCTAGCTGTAAGCAGCACCCTGCCAGCATCCACACCAATGGATCAATTAGGACAGAAACTATTGACATTAACACCTTGCACACCTTCCCTGTCACCCCAGGGGAATATACTGGCTTGCAGCCTAGGACTGTAAGAGTGACACAATGCACCAGCCAGCTACAGATGGCCTGCATCACTACCAAATGCCCTACAGTCCTCTGTAAAAGGCCTGTGTCTCACCCGTACTGCCAATGTATGTTATCTTATGGACTCCCAAATAACAACATAACACAGTCCACAGAACACAAATGCAAGGCAATGTCAACAAATCCCAGTAGCATGTTCTCCATGTCCTACTGCATGAACTGTGGACCAACCTCTAAACTCTGCTGGGATGAAGTGATAACTATAGGGATACTTATCAGATAACATTTGCATAATGTTCGGAAGAGGATATAATAACAGGGGGGGGTAGAAGCATGGATGACATGGAGTGTGTGAAGTCTGAAACTCAGATGTATGCACATACTATCCCTGCCTGCAAACACAGGAATGGGTGGCCACAAACCTGCTCGTAAACCACGACATGAAGGGGTAATGACTAGAAATATGAGCCCTGCCTCTGGTTAACCTGTGCGAATTTGTACAGCTGTGAGGTATGGCCACAGCAGAATATGGCCATACTATCACATCGATGGATGTACAAGCATGGGATCCTCAGCCACCACAGTACCAAGGTGCTGAACCATTTACACAGACCCATCATCAAGTGTCTGCAGCTCCCCCTCCAGAATGGCATGATTGTGCAAGAATATGTAGGCTGTAGACCACAATACTTGACACAGCTTCATTCATCTTGTATTCCCCAGGAATTACTGCAAGCAAATATGTATACCTGTCAGTAGTTGATGACATAAAACATCACATTATAAAACAGTGCATATGTCTGAATATCTCTGCTAACACCAAAACCATGTAGCAGAATCAGCACAGACACAATTAGTTACAGTATCAAACTATCTTTGCCAATTGTGACCCCATATTGTCAACTGATCTACAGATATCCTGCAGAAACAGGTTACTAGCTGTATGTGTAGAACACAAATACCTGCACTGGAGTACAACCTACCTGGAATGGATTCATACATCCAATACAGAAGGTCATACTGGGCATGCTCTCACACTTAGAAAAACGAAGCTCATGTCTGACAACAAAATACTGAAAGGTCATACTGGGCATGATCCCACACTTACAGAAATGAAGCCCATGTCTGTCAACAACAGTGGACTATACATATCTGTCAGTTGCAGATGTTCATGCACATACTCCACATTGCACACCAGTCATGCTTTGCACACACATCAGATAGGAATACACACATATATCCAAGGACAACACACTATAATAGGCCAGACATACACATACATAGATGTGTGGAAGACAGTGACAGGCAATAACAAAGAGCTTCCCATCATGAGGCCTGTCCCACCCAGCACACATCCAACTGGCCAATACCACATGATGTGCAAATGTCTATCACTGTAGACATTTGCTTCTGGTATCCCTCTGCACTATAGTGTCTGTGGTGCTTGTGATAACTGTGTAACATGACTGTACAAGTCATTATTCATCTAGCGGTTGTATACACATTCCTGTGAAATGTAAACCTGTGTGTGACTGAGGGTTGTGTGTGAACTTCCTGATGAATGGTTTCTGGCCCATTCACACACACTGCACTTCCCATTGCCCTACTTTGGCAAGCCTGCTGATATCATTCACCTTGAAATACACCTTTGCAGAAGGGCTAGCCCTATAAGCTCTGTGGTGGGCGCTATAACTGCATAATGCTATAGTGTGATGTACTAGTTAGATTAGGAGTGCTAATCCTAGACATGGCAACTGTGAGACTCTATGTGTGTGTGTGTGTGTGTGTGTGTGTGTGTGTGTGTGTGTGTGTGTGTGTGTGTGTGTGTGTGTGTGTGTGTGTGTGTGTGTGTAGGGATCAATGCTTTTGATGCCATTCACAGTCACTACACTTTCCATTTCCCTACTTTGGCAAACCTGCTGATGTCATTCAATTTGAAATACACCTTTGCAGAAAGGATATCCCTATAAGCTCCATGGTGCATGCTATAACTGGGTAATGCTATAGTGTGACGTACTAGTTAGGTAGGAGTTCTAATCCCAGACATGGCAACTGTGAGTCTCTGTGTTTGTATAGGGATCAATGCTTTTGAGGCCATTCACAGTCACTACACTTTCCATTCCCCTAGTTTGGCAAGTCTGCTGATGTCATTCAACTTAAACTACACCTTTGGGGAAGCAGTAGCCCTATAAGCTCTGTGGCACATGCCATAACTGTGTAATGTTATAGTGTAATGTATTAGTTAGGTAGGAGTTCTAATCCCAGACATGGCAACTATGAAACTCTGTGTGTGTGTTTGTCTGTGTAGGGATCAATGCTTTTGAGGACATTCACAGTCAATACACTTTCCATTGCCCAACTTTGCCAAGCCTGCTGATGTCATTCACCTTTAAATACACCTTTGGGGAAAGACTAGCCCTATAAGCTCCATGGCACATGTGATAAATGCAGTACACTGTAGTAGCAATACATGGCTATGTAGGGGTTTGAATCTCAGCACTGTCAAGTGTGTGTGTGTGTGTGTGTGTGTGTGTGTGTGTGTGTGTGTGTGTGTGTGTGTGTGTGTGTGTGTGTGTGTGTGTGTGTGTGTGTTTGTCATCAGTATCCTGTGTGGAAGGAGCTGTGATTGTGTAATAACAGGACTCCTTATGGGGTGGGTTTTGCAAATTTCTGATATTGAGGACCTATTATATGTCACAATGTCTAGCTTACAAGGACAACCGATGTCAAACAGCAGAGAGGCTGGTGTAGAAAATCCATACCCCTACATGTGACATTATGGATTGGAGAACAATATAGGCAACCCTTGTATTACCTAGAGATCACTCTCCACCCATGTCGCATACACAAACACACTTGGCTAGGCAGCAACCACTATGTTGGTAGTTCCCTGCATATTGCCCACAGATAGTAACCATGATGTGATTGCAGTGGACTACAGAGGACATGGTTGCCTGTTCCATCCCTACAATAGGCAAATCATTGCATACAGTGGTCCTTTGCTATGTTCCCCACTGGACACCTGCAACAACTGTAGAGTAGCAAATATAACCCACAAAGGAAATACCATGCCTTATACACATGCCCTGTATGGACAGATGCCACTAACACCAGTGAATACCTGTATCCTGCTGTCAATGTAGGTGCAGGATCAACCTCAGTTCCATAGCCAGTTCTCACCATATGAGGTCAGGAATGCCACATCAGATGATAATCTGTCCATGCAACATGCCCCAGACACCCAAGGTACACTGCCACATGTCGCAGAACATGCATGTGGGACATGTGCACATCCCAGACACTGTCCATGTTATGGAATATAGAACACATACATGGCAAGCATAGTACAGCACTGGCCACCCACAATAGTAACCCAGATGAGTGGATGGTGAATACAATACCCACCTGTGTGGGCCAATCACAGGACTCCACCCCTGAGCCACACTGCAGACCATTGTCATGTGGCCTGATGCCAAGGTATACCCTTTGCCTAGCCTTATACAGCCTTCTGGCACAGTCAACCACTATACGCCTGTGACGCAATGAACCCATGCATGTCAGTACTGGCAAATCTGTGTCTGTGTCTGTGTGGAGATTAATGATTTGGAAGTCATTCACACTCACTGCATCTCCCATTGCCCTACTGAAGCATGCCTTCTCTCAGTCACCTTGACATACCCTTTGCCCATATATCAGCCTGATAACCTCTGTGGTGCATGTGATACATGTGTAATACTGTAGTGTAGCAAACTAGTTAGTTAGGAATTCTAATCCTGGCCCTGCCAACTGTGATAATGTGTGTGAGTCTTTGAGAGAGTGTGATTGTGTGTTCCTTGACACCTGCTTTTGTGGACAGGCACATGTACTACACTTACCTTATCCCTTCTTTATCACTGTTGCTGATGTCACTCACCTTCAAAGATAACTTTGGACAGCTCTCTAACATGTAAGCTCTGTGATGCATGCAATAACTGCATAAGAATGTAATAACAATACATAGTTAGGCAGGGGTTTGAAACCCTGTACTGATAAGTGTGATACAAAGATGCTTAGCTCTTACTCTCCTATCCCCTTCCTTTCCTACTTTGTGTCTGTCTCTTTCACTCCCTCTCTGGTGGATGTAGAAAAGTACACCTGCTTTGTTTAGGCAGCAGCTTGAATTTTGTAAGTGATGCTCATGATCAGCTGATGGTTTGTGCATGAATTGCAGTCCCCCACTAGCTGACTGCATGTGGAACAGCTGTGGTAACATTCCCATAGCCAATTGCATGGAAACACACTTCTATAACTAGGAACATCATGTGGATGTTGGCCCTTTTTATTCACTGTGAGCAGAATTTCATGTTGGTGTTTGGCAAACAGCATCACAGAGGGTAGTGGGATATACCTCTTACAACATACACTATGAAGACAGGCCAACAAACAGGAGGGGGATGTTCCAGACATGAGGACAGAATGTAAGTCTTGCTCTTCTACATTTAAAATAATGTTGGTTTAACAGGATGTGTGGATATGGCTGGTCTACATGATTTAATACCTGTGATGACAGTGTTATGTGGTTGAGGAAACTCTCACCTGTAGGGCTATCTGCAGAATGGCCAGTGTTTGGAGTCTTACATGTGTTGTGTTACTCACAGATGTCCTATCTTTAGAAATGCAGCAACATACTCTGAGGATTGCAGTCAGTACATGGTGACAGCCATGTGAGTTACTGACTTCATATCCCTCAGAAGACATATGTCACAACAAACCCTGTTACACCAGTAAATGTATGAGTTTATCACAGCAACATGTCAATATTGGCCCTGTGTTTGTGCCTCCAGCCACAACTCTGTCAACCTTTGTACATATGTCATGCAGTAAGAGGTTCATATGGTCAGTACACCATTATTTACTGACATCATACCTGATAACAAGCCAGTAAGATATCAGACTGCTAGTCATGTTATGTATAGTAGGGTTTATATTTCAGGACAAAACCTGGACATTCTGTTGTAATGTGTACAGTAGTGAGGTCTGTGTACTTATGGTGATTGAAGACAGAGTGTGCATTGTGAATATGTACCTTGGCCTGTGTACAGACGGTGGTAGATGTCATTGTTCTTGGTCCTGTTTTATCTCATGTTGCATGCTGCTCCAGGGT
>NC_056742.1:398615532-398633032 GCF_019279795.1 Protopterus annectens | reverse complement strand
CATGAGCCCCAAAATGGAAACAGTGGGACTGAGATCCCCACCCATGGGCAGTCACCACTGCACCTTCATGGCCCCGAAGGTGGCTGTGCTGGGTAGGAGGGGCAGGCTGTCCCTATACATGCACAATGTGGCCCTCAAGCTGGTGTAGCTGATCTCTAAACTCCCTGTGGAGCTCACTACACAGCAGACCCTGGACCTGACGACAGGTGACAGTTTCCTGTCTGCACCCACTCCTGGGGGCCCCATCCCCTGAGGTGGTTCCACCCAAAGGTGGTGCAGGACCAGTGGATGAGGAGGTCCTGGGGTGGGCCCCAGACGTGCTGGTGCCCAGTGCCATGGCCAGAAGAGTTCTTATACAGGGATTCCTAGACAATTTTATTATTTAACACAGTGTGGTGACAGTGATAAATAATACATTATTATTCAGAGAAACTGCAACACTAACAATGCAATACAATACTAGACTAAACAGTACCAGTCCAGGATTTCAATCTTTTATTTCCAGGCACAGTTTTCTCATCTGACAGACATATGGAGGGAATGTTTGTTAACACTACCTGAATGTTGCCACACATATTACCAGATTCTACGTTATTATTATGCACATACATCTCACTCTGTTACTGCACACACACTTGCCATAGCTTCACAACATGGGGGTAGAGATGGGACATACTTTTCCTATTATCTCATAACATTTTGGTGAGTTGCTAGATTGACAGGTTTGTTCTTGTAGATATATTTATGATGGTTATGATGTCTGACAATCAATTGTATGTCATTATTTGCTGCCTAAACTTCTGGGATCATCCCACTGATTTGCCAGGGTGACAGGCAGGAAAATTAAGCCAATTATCTGAACTTTCTGGCAAAATCTGTACAGTTGAGGGGTATGATTATGCATACAGCTTACTACCACTCCCAGGATTTGAATCATGGCTGTGTGTGCTAAAAATACAACAGTTTATGTCTCAGTTGAGTGTGCTATTTGGATTTTGTTGCGTATCTTTTCACTGTTTTCTGTCTAAGTCTCCTCAGTTGTACAATATGACCTTGTGATTATAACAGTCATATACAGACATCCTTACACAGTTTATTTATGTAGCACAGTGTGGGTAACAGTGCTTAATGCAACAGTACTATTAAGAGAATGCAACTCTACATTACCATATGATACCACAGTAAACACAAGCAGTCCAGGAGTTGGACCTTTATTGCCGGGCTGTTACCCTTTTATTTATATACAACCTATATGAGACTCTTCCTGCCATATTGTCTGGTTTATTCAGTACATCCAATACACAATACAGGTTTTATACTGGCAATTAACTTTTTACTACTTTTAGATTTATTTCTTATGACAGTACATGCAAGATTATTACTAACCTTCCACAGCCAAAATCACCAACTAATAAGTAAAAAATTCACGACACCGCCAAAAGATACACCAGCCATTTATTACATCAAAGACATACTAAGCGCTTTCACCCATCATTCCATGGGCTTCTTCAGAGTAAAGTACCTAGAAACAAAACTGCTTTTGTAAGTTGACCCATCTTCAAAAAAAATGTGAATGTTGCAGATAACATAGTCACTTGCATAGTTGAATAATTAAAACAATATAAAATACTAAATTACTCTGAATTACTTCCTACATGTGTGGTTCCCTATAAATAATAATAATAAAAAATCTCATTCCAAAGTATATAATGTTCTAGGGTATAACTTATGTGAAAATAAATATAAATATATGTTTATATATAAATGAAATACAATCTAGTGTATCAAATATGATTTGTATCTAAGTACACTGCTAATCAAAATACAGTCATTGATACCTGTTGGTTTATTAGCTTCTAAACGAAGCTGCCATAAACATTCTCTCATTTCCAACAAAGTCTTAAAATCACCACCAGCCTCTGTCTAGTATTTTATATTGTTTTAATTATTCAGCTATGCAAGTGACTATGTTATCTGCAACATTCACATTTTTTATATTTATATTTATATGTACATCATTGTTGCTATGTGATTAACATTTTAGGAATGCATTTGATAGTATTTATTAATTTAATATGTTTTACTGCTTAATCAGTTAATTAATTGTTAATTGTTAACTGATCGATTAATTGAAGATGGATCAACTTACAAAAGCAGTTTTGTTTCTAGGTACTTTACTCTGAAGAAGCCCACGGAATGATGGGTGAAAGCGCTTAGTATGTCTTTGATGTAATAAATGGCTGGTGTATCTTTTGGCAGTGTCGTGGATTTTTTACTTGTTACTAACCTGCCTTGCGATGCAGCCTTTGCAGCCTACACACATGGGCTTCCTGATTCACAGCCCGCTCCGCTGCTGCTGTCAGAGACATCAGAGGAATACTTAGCCATACCTATCCATAATATACATGAGCTAGGCAATTATTAAACCGTTAGTAGAATGAGTACTTACACACTGCTGGGACATCACCCTGCCTAGCTTCTTGGATCCACTGATCCAAGAGCTCCCTCTTCCTTTGCTTCAGGTTGGCATAGTGATTCCTGACCTACTCACCAGTTTGAGGGATGCCAGTGGCACTGGTGAGGTCATGGGCAAGACAGCCCCAGGCTTCTGCTTTTTATTGGGATGCCTGGTACTGGCCTTGCAGCAGTCTCTCTTCATGGTCTTTTACCAGGAGTCCTGCCTTGATCTTGGACTGCTGGAAGCCCCAGTGCTGCACTCAGAAGCACAATCCTTCCCCGACACCAGCCATTGTGCCTACAGGAGGAAGCTGCAACCAGTTATGAGATGTATTCCCACCTGTGGGGTTTAAATATGGCCGATTTCCCCCACTTTGCTATGATTGGATGGTTTTGAAAATGCTAAGCTATGGGCAAACCTGCTTACCTAAGGTTGGCATTGCTTAAAGGGGCATACCAATGGGCAAATCGATTTAGCTGGGCTACGCATTGGTTACACTTGGTAAGCAGAGGTGTGCAATGCTTAACATTGCTTATTTTTAAATTTGCACACTATTTACTGTTTGGCATTGATTTGTCATTCATTGCATGTTATACATTTGTTTAGTATCCGTGATTCATGTGTACGTATACTGTATGGGGTACTTGTGTTTATCTGGGGATTTCACCACTTTATTACAATGACACCTCACATCTGGCATTAATTCAGTACTCCAGTTCACATATATATGTTATTTAGTAGGTTATACAACAAAAAAACTGTTTATAGATTCCTTTCACATGTAAATTGTGGTTTTGCTATACTGAGGATCTGTTTGGGTATACCTCAGTTTTATGTACAGCTGTGATGGCTTACTGGTTAACTGCTGTGACTGTAGTGTATGGGGTCCTGGGATCAAGACCTGCATGGAATGTTTATTTTGTTGCTGGGCAGAACAGGGGCTGTTGGATATAGAGTGATTAAGGCACTTTTAAGCAGTTGTAAAAGGTTTTGCATGGGTTTGCATGATGGTAAGCAATGCTAACTTCTGGTTACATTTTCTTACACTCAGTCTCTAAATTGCTTATCCTTTGTAGGCATTGCTTAGCCCCACACAAACAGGTTTAAACCCACTTACTACTGCTTAAAAGTGTTTACTCCCGCTTACCTCCGCACTAATTTAGAAAGAAATGAAACATGGGTCTTGGGAAAGTGGTAGATTTGGACACTTTATACATTTTTTACACTATTTGCTGTATGGCATTGATTTATCATTCATTACATGTTATAACTTTGTTTAGTATCCCTAATTCATGTGTATGTATACTGTACGGGGCACTTGTGTTTATCTGTGGATTTTACCACATTATTACAATGACACCTCACATCTGCACTTAATGCAGTACTCCAGCTCATGAATATATGTTATTTAGTAGGTTATACAGCAAAACAAATGTTCATAAATTGCTTTCACATGGAAAATAGAAGAATTGAGGTCCAGATCCACTCAAAAATACTGTTTATTGAGTGCGTTCATCTCTCTAATGGAAACTTCCTCAGAATGAAGTACACATTACCCAACATCCCTTTTATATAAAACATATAGTAATCACCTCTACAAATAATGAAATTTCTTAAAGCAACAGTGCCATAAAATAAAAAGGCATAATATAAAATAATAACAAAATATCTATTCTAAAACACATACATTGCATAAGAATGAACAAAGGAATACATAATAACTTCACATGCAAATGTGAACACACTTAAAAACAGTTTGACATATTAAAATCTTCTTTAAAGAAAAAAATATGCTTTCAATCTTAAAACAGAACTGATGGACACAGCACGGTTTAGTCCTGGGCTCACTATTGCATTTGTTTTAATTTGCCATTTCAGTTCTGCTAATTCCAGGAAGTCATTCAAGGGTCCCCTCTTTCTCCTAGATTAATTTGGTCAATAAGAGCAAACTTAAAGCTATGTTCTTCATTGGCATTAATATGGACTGCTAATGCATTTTTTCATCCTTCCTATTAATATCATAATAATGCTGATAAATCCTACACCATAATGCATTTTTCATTTTGCCAATGTAGTAACAAGGGCATTTTGAGCATAGAGACAAATACACCATGCCTTTGCTGTTACATGACATTTTCCCTTTTATAATGTTTCCCATAGTTAGGGATCAAAATGTCTTTTCCCTTCAAGAATGTGCTGGCACTGTAAACAGTATCCACATTTAACCATACCTACAACTTTATCCGGCCCCTGTTTTTGTCTCTCCAACACGTTTTTATACTACAATCTCTTTTGTATACAATGTTCAAGGCTGGTCCTACTAACTGTATCAGGTCTGCGTCAATGCTGAAGATGTTCCAATTATATTGAATGATATTCTTAATATTATAAAAATACTGGTTAAACTTAAAAATAGCTGATTTCTTGAAGGTGTTGCTACTAACCTGTCCTACCTCATTTTGAATACCTCACCCTGTTCCAAACAGGGGTATAAAGTGTTCACTCAACCTTTTCTTTGTGACTTCTTGGAGAATGTTCCCTATATAACTCACAGGATAGCCCCTATTTTCCAGCATATCTCCCAGGATGTTCATCTGTGTGATAAACTCATCTTGTTTGGAAATCATCCTAGCCAGTCTAACTCTAGCCAGCCAGTCTCTTTACCAATGCTTTCTTTTGATGTAGGGGGTGACAGCTATCAAAATGTAAAAAGCTATTTGAGAATGTGGGTTTCTGGAAGATGGTGGAATTGAACTGCCATTTGACAGAGTCTTTTTCAATGGTTATATATAAGTAATGGACAGAAGACTCAGTAATCAGATGTATAAATGATAAAATCTCAGTACTATTGTCCAAATACTCTAAGAAATGGCTAATTTTCCCCTTGTCTTCTACCCCAAAAATTATGATGTTGTCAAGGAATCTGCCATAAAATGACCAGTCCTTGGCAAAGGGACTGTTGAATATAAATTCCATTTCCCAAAATGCTAGTACAATGTTGGCAAAAATGGGGGCACATGCTGACCCCATTGCCACACCTTGAACTTGTTTGAATAACTGATGTTCAAAAGTTATATTAGTGTCCAGAACAACTTCCATTAATGACAGGTTAGTAGTAATACCTTCAAGAAATCAGCTATTTTTAAGTTTAACCAGTATTTTTGCAATATTAAGAATATTATTTCTTCAATAAGATTTGCTTATATATTTCAGTCTGGGAAATCAAGTTTCCTATTCCAAATTTATATGCATATTTTTTTTTACTTTCGTGGTGTGGAAACAAGTGGTTGAAAATAATTTTTAGGAAAAGGATGAACATACTTTGACAATTCTGGGGAGGAGGGTTAAATTTTAAACCTGAAAAAGTTTTGTGAAAAAAAAGCTTAATAAAAGGAACCAGGAGACTGTGAAAATGTACATATTTCTTTCCTTGATTTTTAAAGTTCTCTCCAATCAATTTTTAGACATAAATGGTCTCATTCCACTAAATGTTTTGAATGTACTGGAGCAACTTTCATAATTAATATTTAGGAGTTGGTGTAAAACAGTGATTTGATCCCCCATAAATTAAGTTTCTCTTTATTCTTATTTTTGTAGGATGGTATATTTGAATAAAATGTTTGCAATTTATGATTTTAATGCTGTCTAGATTATATTAAAATGTGTGTGTTGTGGCTGATTATTTTCTCAATATATATTAAAGTTCACATTTGTTTCAGAGAAATAAATTGAAAAATAGATTTGTATATGCAATACATGCTCTTTTTTGGCTATTTACCAAGCAATTTAAAGTAGCATACATAGGAGAATGACCTGAAATATTTCTTGGTAATAATTGCATTCCTGTAAAATAAGTCAGTAAATATTTTGACATAACTATATTATCTAGTCTAATTGGCTTTTCATGTCTTGAGTCAATATGTATATATCCACAACTAGAATGTGACTTATGATTCCAAATATCAGTCAAATTAAAGAAAGACAGAAAGCTACCTAAACAACTGTAAAACTATTGTTAAACCTAAACTCGGTTTAAATCTTAAAAAGCCATTGACTTTTAAACTGATTTTTCTTATTAATATGGACCTAAAGATCTGTGCAATGTTATTGGTAATTAGAAAAAAAAGTGTCTTATCATCTATACTTTTGCCATACCAATATGGATTTATAAAACTAGGTAAACTTACAAAAACTAGGCAAACTTTCCACTCCAAACAGACAATCTTTGCTCTTGCATTAGATGCTTCCAAAGAATCTGATCATACAAACATAAAATTTCTCTTTAATTTAATGCTACATTTTAGCTTTCTTACCTTCTTCCTAATTACTATTAAATTATTATATTCAAATGAATACACTCATTTATATATTAATAACGTTAGATAATGCCCACTACAAAGTATAAACAGTGCAGCACAAGACTGTCCTCTTCCCCACCTGTTTATTTTATATATTGAACCCCTATTCATTGTTGCAAAAAAAAAAAAAAAAAATATATATATATATATATATATATATATATATATATATATATATATATATATATATATATATATATGAATATATACATACATACACACCTTGTATGCAAGATCTTTAATCTATCCATACCTCTTCTACAGATGACATCAACATGTATCTTAATCAACCTAAATCAGATTTGCCTAAAATCATTAACCAAATATCCATTTACTCAAAGTTTTCAAACTGCAAGCTATGCCTTAATAAATGTACTCTTTTCCAGTACACTTTAACTATCTGAGAATAGACCACATTCCATATTATGAGAGCAAAACTAGCACCTCACTGAAATATTTAGGTATTACTTTCCATCAAGATATAACCCTAAACCACTATGATAACATAGTTAAAACATGAAAAAACATTGCAAATGATATTAAAAGATGGGAGAAATTGAACATCTCCTTACTCTCAAAAACAGACAACGTAATACCAAGATTACTATTACATTGTAATTATTTCTTTCAAATATTACATGCTAATTGAAAAACATCATGTTTAAATTAGGAAAATGAAAACAGCATCTCAAGCCTGTCCAAATTGCTCATAACAAGTTAATCCAACCCCTAAAAATGGTGGATTGGGACTGCATGATTTCTGGTCGATATGGGCATCCTGAGACAGTATAGCAACTGCCTCATGTACATGGACAACCCTCTACTACTACCACCGAGGAACACAATTTGTGACAGATGAAATACATCCAGCATCTAATGTCATTGCTGTCTACACTACAAACCAGTATATCTGGCACTGAGAAGGTTAGCAACACGAACACCACACCTCAAAAACCACCCACACCTACACCGCATACTCCCACATATGTGGAGGCCCTAAACAAAAGCATACCCAAACAAAAGAAACCTCTGAGGAATAAACACGCAAACTCCACTGCCCACCACACCACACACCACACATAGTCCACACGGTACCCCAGTGTCTCACAGCCACTAAGGCCTAAACATAAACCCAACATATTAGTCATGGGAGACTCCATTGTGGCACACACAGATGTGTCCCTCACCAGGCTAGATAATGAGAAAGTCATGGTTAGTTGTTTGTCAGGTTCCAGAATCCGCCATATCACCAATGCACTCAAGTCTCTCAACAGGTACTGTTATGACTCTGTCATAGTCCATGTTGCAGTGAATGACTTGAGATGTACCTCCCTGGACTATATGAAGAGAGACATGATCGATGTGTCCTGGGCAGGTATATCCCTAGCCTTAAGCAGCATTCTACCATCACCTAGAATGATGCCTCAATACAAACAGAAAATGATTGACTTTAACAATTGGCTTAGTTTCTGGTGTCATACAAAGGGGATCCAGTACCTGACAGCATGGGTGACATGATTGACAAGCCATGATGCTTTGCCAGAGATGGCCTACATCTGTCTCCATCAGCTTCAGGCTCCTGGCAAAGACTCTTGTCTCCCTCAGAGTGCCTTTTTTAGGCAATGCCATGAGGTCAAAACTATCAACATGAAAATTTCATCAAAATATAAATTAAAAATCATGCTGCTAAATGCTAGGAGTCTAAACATGAAACTGCACACATTGCAAGCATTATTAACCCTGGAAGAAGCTGGCATTTGTGCAGTCACAGAAACCTGGTCCAACTCTGTGGAGAGCACCCCAGCCATACCAGGTTCCTCATTCTATCATTCATTCAGACCCCAAGCTGTGGGCAGCAAAACAAAAGGAGGTTGAGTTGCAATATATATAAAACACATACATACCTCTAGGCTGGTCAAACAGTATGATGCACAGGAAATACTCCAGGTGCAGTTAACAATTGACAAGACCCCTATTCAAACAATAGCTAGCTTGAGGCCTCCAACACTGACTCAATATGCCCACTCCACCTATCTGGACCTCTTCGAATCTATCAAGATTCAACCCTTTATCCTGATCCAAGGTGACTTTAACTATCCAAGGTGGCTTTAACTATCCAACCATGTACTACATGAAAAGAGACATGGAAGAGCTCTCGGATCATGTTGCCTAGGCAGGTATGACCCTAGCCCTGAGTAGCATCCTGCCTTCACCCAGAATGATACCACCCAGAATGATAAGGACAAAATGATTGACTTCAACAATTGGCTAAGCTTCTGGTGTCATTCAAAGGGGATCCAGTATCTGTCTGCCTGGGACAACATGATAGAAAGATCACTATGCTTTGCCAGAGATGGTCTGCACCTGTCGCGTCTGGGATTCAGGTTACTGGCTAAGGCTCTTGTCACCCTTATAGTGCCTTTTTTAGGCAAAGTTCAAAGGACAAAACCACCACCATAACAGGTACAAGCATGCAAAATCTGAAGGTAATGCTACTCAATGCTAGAAGTCTAAACTTCAAAATGCACTCTCTCGAGGCACTCCTAAAAATGGAGAACAACAATATCTGTGCAGTAACTGAGACCTGGCTCAAGGCTCCAGAGAGCAACCCTGCAATACCAGGCTACAACTCTTACCACACTTTTCGGCCATCAAACCAGGACCAAAACACTAA
Organism: Protopterus annectens; assembly: GCF_019279795.1. Lineage (NCBI taxonomy): Eukaryota > Metazoa > Chordata > Ceratodontiformes > Protopteridae > Protopterus > Protopterus annectens. The sequence continues at coordinate 398,623,542 of NC_056742.1, read as the reverse complement.
AGGTGGAGGAGTATCCATATTCACCAAGATATTCACACCACCAGGCTAGTTGCCCAACACAATGCATCTGAAATTCTCCAGGTGCAACTAGCACTAGGTAAGACTGCAATCCAAATTGTAGCTTGCTACAAATCCCCCACCATGCCCCAAGATACTCACTATACCTTTCTAAACATACTGGAAATTATTAAGATACAGCCAGACACCCTAATACTGGGTGATTTCAACTACCCTGCCATTAACTCGGAAAACTACTCGTGTGCCAACACCTTTGTCTAATGGTTCTTAGATTTCATAAGTTCCAATGTCCTAGATCAACTAATCCATAGTCCCACCAGGGGCTCCAATATCCTAGACCTGGTCATTGCCAACATGGGAAATCGATGCTCCACACCTATGGTCATCCCTTGTCGGTCAGGTCTGACCGTAAGCTAATCACCCTAGACATTCACATCCCTCCCTCACCCCCCAGTAAGGGAACCTCCGTAAAAAAACTTCTCCAAAGCCAACTACAAACTATAAATGAATGGATGAAAAAAGGAATGCAAAGTGAAGAGATAAGTGTTTGTGTTATAGGAACCAGCAAGGAAATGTTAATATTGACAGAAGAAGTGGTGTATGGCATTACAGAGAGAATTGTAGAATAATGAATAATAAACTTGTGATATGAAAAAGCATATGATAACATCAGGCCTTGCCAGTTATGAGACATATTAAAACAGTATGAAATTAGTTAATGGATGGAGAACAAGGGAAGTGAGTGAAGCAGGGCTGTCAGATAGGTGTATTAATTAAGTTCAGTGATTAATGCTGTAAGAGGGAAATCAGTGAGAGTGGGAGAGGAAGCAAGAATAATGTATTATGGTAAGTTATGTTTACCAATAATTTTGAATTATGCAAATGATTTAGTGATCATAGTAAGGAATAAGATGTTGGTAAAAGTGATTGGGAAGGAATTAATAAAACTATTAGAGGTGGATGGGGTTATTTTGAGTAAAGAACAAATTGAAGGAGATTGTGATATAGTATGGAAAGATAATACATATTTTAAAAGAAACGAGATAGAAATAGGCATAAAATATGAAGGAAAAGATGTTGAAAAGCAATGGAAAGTAATTTTAGGTGAAATAAAGGAAATAATGTTTCGAGTATATATTATTTGACAGATAAAAAATATTCCCTTATCCACTCAATTATATCAGGGAAATGAAAGTACATGGATTGGATTATTTTCTATCTTTTTTTTTTTTTTAAATAATTAGAAACAGTCTTTGGAATACTGCCAGGATCTAAATTAATCCCTGTAAGAAGATAACCTGTGCATGATAAATGTAATGAGGCAGTTTTAGGAGTTATTAACCCTATAGTGATTTTGGCCTCTTTACATTGGGTATTGAAGATTATGGTACATAAAAAAGAAACAATGATTGTAAATGTATTGGATATAAGATACGGAGAAATACCAAGTATGACAGAAAGAAAAAGAAAATGAAAGAAAAAGTAGGAAAAATAGTAAAGTTTGTTTGTGTCTTTTGGCTTTTCCCAATTAGGGGTCGCCACAGCGGAACTCCGGTCCGCTAATGATTGGTAGTTGATTTTTACGTTCCGGGTTACCAGCCCTGACACACAACCTTCAACGAAGGTACGCCCATTCACGCATGTCTCCACGCAGAAGATGCTCTTGCTGAGAATCAAACCGGACAGCGTCTTACTGTGAGGCGACAACGCTACCGCAGCACCACCACCGCGGGTAGGGAAAATAGTAAAGTATTATAATAAAATGCAGGAATGGAGACTAATGAAATATGAAGTCCCCAGAAAATAGAAAAGAATGGTGTAGCATGATAAGTAAAATATTTTATTATATATTGGTTCACAGGTGTTTATTAGGCTAATGACCACGAGGGCCTTTTTAAGCCTAGCCATGCATCCTAAATCTCTGACAAGTTTTGGTACCCATGATAAGTGTAAGCAGGGGCTTGGGAGGTGAAACATTTACAAGCAGATGAACAAGGAGATAAACCATTTACAGGCTGCCTGTGTCCATTAGAGACATAGGTGCCAAACTGTGGATGAATTTCCTGTTCTCCATCCAATTTTTCAAGTTATACTTAAATTAGATTAGGGAAGAACTCTGCTTCATATGGATGAGAAGCCTGTACCAGAGAAGGGGTAGTCTCTAGGATAAATACCTGTCTGTCTAGCACACCCTAATTTATATCACAGGCAAGGTTCAATGTTTAGTTTGTTCAATGATTAACCATAGACCCATTTTGGGCATAATAAAAAATAAATTAACATCTTAGCAGGATTAAAAAAAAAGGAATAATTTTTCAGTAATATTCTTCAATATTAAAAGTATAGTGAATGAAGGAAGAAGATTTACTGGGTTGGAACTGTGTAAAAATAATAAACACATATATTATATGCTTCTTACAGATCAAAAATGCTCAGGAAATTTGGGATGGAATGCATGACTAGGCTTAGGCTCTAGTGGTTGTAAGCCTAACAGCTACTACCATATGAACCTATGAAATACAAAGACAAATTGTACTGACAATGAGAATAGACAGGTGCTCAGAGAAAGTAGTCTTAGGAAATAGTACAGGAATCAAAGTTTTAGATGTTATAAGGGGAGAAACAGGTAGACTACTGACAGTGTACTGCAGAATAAGAAACAGTGTATTAGGAATCATACCCTGGGATTCAGAAACATTACACCAGTGGTAAGCTGTTGCTGGTGGTAGTCTCTGATTCAGAGATATTCATACAGTAAGTAACTGTAGTGAAACTTCACATCTCCAAGGTTCACTGATCACAATGACATTGTGCATATCTTCCATACAAAATATTTATATTTTGTTAATTTTCCAATTTAAACTCCTAGCGTTTGCATAATAGATTTTCAATTCATTCTTTGGTGTAATTTCTGACAGCATTACTTGTGCTGAATCCAAATGTGCTGTGTTGTAAAGAGGGCAATGGTGGATGAATTGTGTGGAAAGGGCAAAACAGTGACAAGAGTTTAAAATGATTTAACAGACAATCTAGAGCATGATGAAAATATAAACTGAGAAATAAGTAATGAAGAACAAGAGGGAGAATGGTGGACTGAGGAAGAAGAAACGGAAGATGAAATGAGCTACTTAGGAAATGGCATGCAAAAAAACAAAACAAAATAATTAAATAAATACATACATAAATACATACATACATACATACATAAATAAGTGAAAAAGCAATTGTACAGGAAAACAGGTTTCATCCATTACAAAATGAAAGTGAAGAAGGGGAACAACTGATTGCCAAATTTCAATAGAAGGCTATTTCAGGTGGGTCTATGGTTTATCATCAAACGGACTCAACATCAAATGGCAAAAGATCAAAAGCACATCATCAAAAGTTCATTCATTGAACCCGCAATTCATCAAACCTGCGAGACAGGGAAGTAACTAATTGGCCCATACTTTCCTTTCTCACTTTTCCACATTGTAGTGTGATCTCAGAGTTATTATATATAGTTGGGAGGGGTGGGGGTTGTGAGGGCAAAGCTCCCCCAGGGTGGGTTTGAAATGCTGCCATTTGTCAATATTTCACAGGCAAGATTTAAGTCTTTAGAATGGGGAATTCTGGTGCTGTTCGTTTTGCAGATATGCAGGAGGCCCATCATAGTGGTGTCTGATAATGCCTTGTATGACAGGCATAGATCTCCCCTCAAGAGCCTGTAGGAGACAGAATACTGGTATAGGGCCTTGAGGAGGTCTGCAAAGGATGTGTCTATTACACCCTGTATCCCTTTAGTGAGGAACCTCTGTGGACATTCCAGTTGTTGCATATGCCTACTTAAGTACATAACAAAGGGGACATTGTACTCAATGATAGATCTGATGAATGTTTAATACAGTAGAACAATGACTTCCTTGGACCTAGATGTCATACCTGTATGGGGCACTCAGGCTCCTGAAAGCTCTTATACTGTAAATATTCAGTGATGTACTTTATGCCTTATTTTGATACATAATGACTTGTTAAGATTTTTTAACTGTTACAGAGAAGTATCATGTATGTTCCTGGTGATAATGTGTGTATGTCCACAGATAAAAATAATTGATATTATTTTTCATATAAACACAGAATCACTCTGCCCCTGACAATCCATGACTATGACAAGATGCAGTGATCTTTTACACACACACACACACACACACACACACACACACACACACACACACACACACACACACACACACACACACACACGCATTGCATACTTCAGGCAAACTGGGGGAACACAAATTCACTTACAGCACATCTTTGTGTTGAGGGAAACCAGGGCACTTTGATAAAAAAACACATAAAAATAGGGAGGGCATGCAGACTCTGCATAGAAGCCACTTACATCCTACTCCTGCCAACCTAATAAAGAGAGCCACTTACTGTGTTTGATACCAATGCTTCTGAAGGCAGTAGATTATTTGACACTACTTCTGACATGTCATATCAGTAGCTGTTATTTGCCACTGAGCAAACAGCAGTAGGGGTAAGTCACTTTTATCCACACTTGGCCTCAATACCATCAGTTACAACCACTTTACTGACAATGTACATCCCAGATCAATGATTGTAGTAAAAAATAATAATGGTCACAGTAACTCAAATTTGTTTCACGCAAACACACAGTAATCACAGTAAAGTTATCCATTTCACTTCTCAGAAATGCACACCAGTTCTGGAAAGCCAGATTACTGATTGTTTAAACTGAGTGAATGACAAGACAGTCCATTTCTTTCATTCAGAAACAGCCCCCACACCCATGCTGCAGTTATAGCCATGCCTGAATATACTTCATACTTCTGATTGCGATAAAAAGTGATGGCCATGTAATGCATTTTAACTATGTCTCATACAGACAGTAACTAATCATTAAAGTACAGCAAGTTTCTTCACACAAATCACATTAGTTGTCCAAATCCAGAACAACAAGCAAGCATCAGTTAGTTGTTTCCTCTACAGACAACCCCAGCCATTATATCTACTTTGTCTGTGAATATCTGATATGCCTGACTCTTATAAAATAACTAAAAAAATAAAAATAAATAAAAAAGTAAAGGTCACAGAGTAATGCATTCAATAACTGTCATCCCCTTAGCATAAGTTGGTAGCATAACAGGGTTTGTATTAGCATTCATTTTCTGAAGGATGAAAAGTTGAAATTCAGATGTCTGTTATTACTCAGTGACAGCAGCCCACAGTGATGTGCAAGAAAACTACATTTTTTTTTCTTGGAACTGACCAAACATATTAAACAAAATCAGGGACAGTACAGACCATAGCTGCCAACTTCTTTGGTCAAAAAGCAGGGACAAAACCAACAATAACAGGAGAAACAAAGGGCCAGAATCAGGGATAATTTTAAACATTACTCTATCACATAAAAGTTAGTGTAACAGGCTTTGTATCAGCTTGCATATTTTGAACAATAAGATGCACAAAACTGTGCATTATTTGTTGACTGCAATCTTTCAGAAAAGGAAAAGTTTTATGAGGGGCAGGCAAAAATGTGAGGCAACATCACAAATGGTTGATTTGTATGAATATCTGTTTGCCTAAAGGGGATATTAAAAAACAAAATAAAATAAAAAAAAACAAGAAATAAAAAGTAAAAAATAAAAATAAGTAATTTATGTGCTACAAACTACACCATTTTTTTCTGAACGTCATGGCTCTGCCAACCACATATTCCTAATGCTGCTGTGGGTGGTACCCTTCATAATGCAAAGCATTTGGGTTTTCTTCTCTGTCCCTGCTACCATAATCTAGACAGTGAATCATAGAGTCTTACAGAGCTTTGAGTCTCTGTGATTCATTGTATACATTCTGATTCTAGTAGGACTGAGCAGGAAATACTAATATTAAAAAGACTGCATCTCTGCCTTGTAGGGCGTTGCAGGTTCAGGTGTTTCAAACAGCTACAAATCTAACAATGGGGGAAAAAAACAACAAAGGAGAAGTCAAAGCAGTGCTGTTGGCTGAGTGGTGCCCTGGATGGCTGCCTAGGTCACCTATATCTAGGGGTGACCATGCTATGATCCAGAGACATGTGTGCAATGTACGCTGCACCTCCACACTGGAACATCCAAGTTCTGAGGCTAGATATGTAAGAGACACATACACAATGGGTTATAGCTGGGACACAGTCCATGAAATCATGCCATGTATAATTGCGCATCCTGGTATTCAGCACAGACAAGGCTTTAAAGAAATATTGCCATGTATTATAACTTCTTGCTCTGTTGCTGTAGAGAATAATATTAATACTTTTTACCTTGAAGTAGATGAATTAAGCACTGTACTCTTGTAATATATTACTATACATTTTATCCTGACTGAATTTAATAACATTTAGAATTTTTTTTTCATTTAATTTTACATACTGATTGACTTCATGGCAAATAAGAATACATACTTTACAGGTGACCATTTGATATTGTGAGATTCATTAGTGATGATCTAGAAATAGTGTGGCAGAATGAATGAAAATGTGGACTTGTAATACCGAGTCTAAGTTTGCCATTTCTTGGAACATTCCTTTCTCTGAGAGGTATTGCAATCTTGTAGTTGGTATATATATATATATATATATATATATATATATATATATATATATATATATATATATATATATATATATATATATATATATATATATATATATATATAGGTTCACAGGTTCATAGTTTAGTACTAAGCTAACTGTCCTTGCAAGCCATTTTAAGTATAGCCAATTATCCCTTGTGAGACTCAAACCCTGCACCTTGTGTTTGTAATGCAAACACCTTAGACATTAAGCCACCCTCCCAACCCTATATATATATGTTTGGGGCTATGGGGGGGCTTGCTCCCTGCAAAAGTTCAATGTTTGGCTGTTGTGCATTTTTTGGACTTTTTTTCATAATTCCGAGGCTAGCAGGTACATGTCTCAGAACTACAGTAAGGAGTCACTTTAAATGGGAGCATATAATATAAAATTAGGGTACTTTTCCATTAATTGGGCAACAGTCGTGCTGTAAAATATAGATAGAAAAGTAAGAGAAATGTTATTGTAATTACATGCTGACATTGTCAACACATGTTCCTGTTTTTGCAAAACATTTACAGATATCTTGCTCCCAAAGGGACACCGATTTTCTTTATGAGCATCCTTCTGACTTCTGTCACCTATTAAGATGAACCTGAAGTACAAAAAAATAAATAAATAAATGCACAAGTCCTTGTTTTTTTTTTTTTTTAGATCCAAGTGTTCTGCTCAGATGTAATTGGGAAGATTTTGAAAAGTAAAAAATAAAACTGCCAGACACTAGTCACAGTCTGGGTTCTGGTAAAACTGTAGGAGAGTACAAGCTGTGGGATTTCACATTACAGCTACCACCTGTAGATCCCAGGCGGACTTCATGCACCACAATGTTTGCCAAACAAAGTGATAAAAAGAAGTGCATACATAGTATAGAGTACACCCCAGTAAAGACATTTAATATATTTACAAATATCTCCCAAAGGGGCACCAATTTTCTTTACAAGCATCCTATTCAGGTCTGCTACCTATTAACACGAACCTGAAGTAGAAAAAAAATGTACACACAAATAGTCACATGTTCTCATTTTCTTTACTTGTTCAAGCAATTCTTTACCTCAGATTTAATTGGGAAGATTTGGAAAAGTTAAAAACATGTTCTTTTACCAGTTCTATTTTTCAGAAAAGAATAAGCAGCCATGACTTGACATCAACCGCACATTTTGCTTGCAGCCCCGTTAACGGAAAAGTACCAAAATTAAATTACTGATCTTGTGAACTATTACTACAATAAACTGCCTTTCTAGTAGGTTTGCCATGTTTAGAGTAGGTGATATTACAGAACACAGTCACATCTGTGATACCTGCAGATAAAAACAGACGTGGGACATCTTTATCCATGAAAGTTCAAACACTGTCCCTAAATACTTCCGACATCA
>NC_056742.1:398453032-398610532 GCF_019279795.1 Protopterus annectens | reverse complement strand
TGTGGTTGGGTGACAGTTATCTTTCTTACTGTCTTTCATACTGTCTACAAAAACAGTGAGAGGTCAGTCTCCTCAGTTACTATTCAGCATAACCTATGTTGGCACCCTTGGTAGGTCCAAGCAGTGGTGCAACTGCCACATAAAAACATTCTCCAGGAGGCCAATGAGGATGTCAGTCTGTCCCATCTCCATCACTACCACCTTATCCAGCTCCTGACAGGTAATATAATGTGAGCTATCAGCAATGTCTTCAGAAGGGGCAACAGGAATCCCCCATGACAGACCACCAGAGGCCACAACAGAATACTTCAGATTGCCTCCCACTGGATGATCTTTATCACCTCATGGAGAGGGATGAACGGCGGCATCTAATGACCTAGCTGGGGATAGCAGAGCAAGATGATGACAAGGTGACTACTGTCATGCCACAGCTGTGGCTGGTACTGCTGAAATCAGTAACATAAAGGAAGAGAATTAACACAATGAACATCAAATAGGACAGAGAGAGAACAGAGGAAAGCATTAACAGGTCTGTGCAAAATTACTTAAAATTAAAGTATCTAAGGAAGTAAAATATTGTTATATATGTAACAACAATGTGGAGGATATTTCTGGTATGGTGTAGTGTAATGTGAAAATTGCTGGCACTGGGTCACAAGGGACTGGAAAACACAGACCTTAGCCAGTCCCCTCTGTTTATATGGGAGTATAGTGCAAGTGGGCAATGTGAGACAAAGGATGCCATGAAAGGTGGTGAGGTATGGCTCTATCACACTGTTTTATAGCAAAGAGACAAGAAAGGGCATGGTAGACTAGTCTGCTGCACAAATGCTGCCGGGCAACATATGAGCCATACCATTGGGACACAACAACACTAGCAAAAGTAAAAGCAGTAGACTAAACCTGGGTCAGTGGTTGGCAGTCCACTAGCATTATATATGCCAATCAGTAGTAAGAGAAAGAGCAGACAAAAAGGTATCTTGCCCAGGTATACCATGTATAAATGGCACCATCATGGGACTTGTCTTGGGTAGTGCATGCAGTGTGTGCTGGGCAATCCAACCATTGTACCATGTTGAAATAGCAGTAGACATAGCAATGTAATAGGGTCTAATTCATAGCTGTATGGTAAGAAATGATATGTGGACTGCTGGAAGGACAAACCATGGCAGGAGTATGATCCTTACCATGCTATGTTTGGTATCTCACACTAGTTGTGTGGAAAGGCAAAGCAGGGTGTCCTGCTTGTACATATCATAAATGTCTGGAGGTATGTTACCCAACTGGAAGTATGTGTTAATAGTACCCATAACATAATATTATATAAACCAGATGCTATGATATTACAGGTACATAATTTTCCCTGCATCTGGAGATATAGTCCATATACCTTGGAAAGAGGAACTTATCTTCCTCAATCTGATCAGGGGCTTAAACATGGCAAAATGTAACTATGCATAAATCATATGTCCTGCAATTGTCTTAGATATTATTTATTGAATACAGTGAAATGCACTCAACAGGTGCATTTACTCTAAAACTCAGTGAAGAAAGTCAAGAAGGTGCCTGTTTGGTTTCTGTAGAGGTGCCTGCATTTACCAGTTTAGTGGGTGATGCTTCTTGCAACAGTTACCATCCTAGCAAGGCAGTGCCAACAACTTCAATCTGGGGACCATTATACAGGGTCACCAGTAGGTACTCCTTCAGATCTCTATGCATTAGGTACATAAATACTTTGGACTGTTTTGAGCACCTCCTGGAAGGCCTATGACACTCAGTGCCTTCAGAAGCCATAGAGTCTTCTCATTTAACAGTCTTAAGGTAAATGGTAACACAGTTATGCTAATGCACTGTGTAGGCAGAGCAACAAGTCACAATGCCACCATATAGTGAGATATAAATGTGTGGTGTGGCAAGGTGGTGTTTGGGTATTGATAACATGATGATATGATTGTTTTAACCCAAAGAACACATATTTCATTCCATTATTTCTGTTTAACTTCTTCAAAGGATGTGATAAATGTTTAATATATTTGTATATATATATATATATATATATATATATATATATATATATATATATATATATATATATATATTTATGTGTGTGCACTCTGGGGTTAGTGACCTGTCCACACATGTGCAATGCCCTATGTAGCCACTCTTGCAGATGCATGGTCAGGTATGAGTGTCAAAGTGCAACTTTAGTCCAGTGTGCATTGCATAAAAGCGCAGTTCAGAAACATTTAGCCACAATTGTCAGGCTATCAGTACTGATATTGCATGACAAATTCAGCCACACCATTGCAGTGCTCACTGCATTATAGAATTTGATGCCTTAAAGTAAATGAAGTGAAAAAATGAGATACACTTGTTCAGAATGTGCACATCTGCAGCAAATGAGGTAAGTGGTCAGGATATACTGTCTTCATCTGTTTGGAAACTATATTGATAAAACAGCTGCTGATCCAGTGGTGTTTTTGGAGTTGTAGGGTGGGGGTCAACAACTGACTGTTGCATGGGGTAGGAGACACAGGAAAAGTTGTTAGCAGGAAATGAAGTGAACTACTACAGTGCTTTTCATAACAAGACCCCCCCCCAGCTTCACAGGAACAGATGGTCACAGGTTCAAAACCCAACTATACAATTATCCCTAAGAAAAATGGGGGAGTTCCTGGCATCTCAGTCTGGCATCACAACTCTCTCATACTCAGTACAGGACTTAAAGTTGATGCAGAACTTCTGCCATCACCACCACAGAAATCGGTAGGTGATGGTCCAGGAGGATATTCCCTTATGCATGCATTATGTAGTACAATATACAGCAGGCAGAACCAATCCCATACTAAGTAGATTTGGTTCATGCAGGCATTCACAGGACTGGCCTTTGGTCAACTGGTGCCCTAGGCAAAAGGTCTCCACAGTACCCCCCTGAACACTACCTTGTGCCCCCATCCTGGTCTACCTACACCATCCAGATTACTGAAAAAGCACCCCTGCTTGAGTGGTGCCCTAGGTGGCTCCCTAGTTGGCCTATGCTTTAGGCCACTATGCACTTCAGGTCTTCAGCTGTAAAGTCAGCCGGTGCAAGGTGGATGGTCTATATTTTTGCATGCTATTCTTCTCTACAGTGGTAGTCTCTCTGGGAACTGGGAATGTCACAAAAAAGCACTGATACACCTGGATGTGTTTTTTTCAGTTGCTTGAGTGTCTGAGTCCTCCACCCTGGAAGTCAGTATTCCTGACACCAGAGAAATATCGTACACTTACTATTATAATTGCCACAACTTGGTGCAGTCTGTGACCACAGTGGAAACATCAGGCACAGATAATGTGGAGGAATTATCAACCTCCCCATCCACAGGTGCCACTCCATTATCTGTGTAACCCATATCTCAGTCACAGTGCATTAGAGCAGCTGCTGATTGTTACAGCTGCTTTAGGTGCATCCTCATCCTCTGTATACCAGGCATTAGTGGGTGTTGGCAGCTCCCATAAGCATGGAGTGGAAAGTAGGGGCCCAGCATATTGTGGTTACCACTTCCATGGTTCCTGCCCCACAACTGTGCTGAGTATATCCATGGCTGTTATACAATGGAAGTGCAGGATATTCATACAGGCGCATACTGATGCAACTACAGCCAATGCAAAGCTAATTGGTGTAGTACATGGCCTACATGATGAGCACAGAAAGAGTGTTTTCCCTGAACAGGCACAGTGGGAGTCTGTATCCTCAAGGTGCCCATATGCAGTTGCATACAGTGGGCATTGGTGTTGTGGCTTACCCTCTACTAAATTTTGTAAGAAGTACATATGGGATAGTCATGAGATGGCCTAGGTCTCATAGTACCACACCTTCCATGCACTGTGGACTACTGTGTGATCAGATGTGGACAGGGTGTATGTGCTGGAAACAACCATGACATGTCCAACAATTCATGTTCATGGAGCACATCATCCTTTGTGCCTGTGGATCATGTAAGTGATGTTCCTCAGAACAGGTGCTCCTGTGGATGGTGACATGTACAATCAATAGACACTTCTGCTCTGATTGCTCTGGACCTGTCACAGAATACATACAAAGTGCAGCAAATTATTTAAGAACTGTGCTCACACATATGTCCTCACATCAAACACCACCAGCCATATACACCACATGGCAGACACCACACCATTTCTGAACAGTCTTCCCAGCTCTCCATACTTACCAGGCTATCATTCTCTCTCTCTCTCTCTCTCTCCTAATACCGTATATGTTTTATTCTAATCAGATAAATGAAAAAATGGATAAGTACTAGAAACAGTAACATGTTTAGATAATGTCAGACGTGCATTGTGCAAAGGATTACAACTTCTTTCCACACAGACATACACACACGCACGCGCATACTCATGCATGCACACACAGACTCACGCATACACATGCAAGCACATGCACACACACACACACACACGCACGCACACACACACACACACACACACACACACACACACACACACACACACACACACACACACACACACACACACGTACACGCATGCACACACCCGCACACACACACACACACACACACACACACACACACACACACACACACACACACACACACACACACACACACACACACACACACACAATTGCTCCCCAGTCATGTCCATTGCCATCCTCTTTCACTATCACCATTCCCATCTATGCATATGATGACAAATGAGCGCTACCCTCAGTACTCTTTTACATGGATAACCTGTGCCTGGTGTACACCGTGGTTAGAACATGCCTAGTATAGCATACTCTGGTTGTACTATTGTATGCACCATTATTACCCTTCACTATATCTATTGTTTGCCATAGATGTGACAAAATATCACATCTTTTCCAGTGCTACAGTCCACTCTATCTGGCTCTGCATCACATGGCCATCCCCAGCAGCTAGTCCTCCACACTCTCTTCAACAGGCACATCCTCTGCTGCTGACTTTGACACATCCTCCCCCCATGGCAACACCCAGTTGTATCTATTTGTATTTTGATGGGCTGTTTAACATTGCACAGAAAGCAAATACCTTGGTGTATTTTTCTAGAGCATACCACAGTGCACCATCTAAATCATCTAAACAGCAGAAGAAGGCCTTCTTTGATTTGATCATGTTTGATAATGATGTTTCAGACTTGCAGTAATGCAGTGTTGAATGATTTTTTTGCCTCGGTCTTTAGGTTTTTTTATATTGATGCCATGAGCCATGGCTTTAGAACATATTCAATACTGCTAACTATGTGAAATCATACATTAACTGTATTGCATATAAATGTACTGCTATTCTAATAGTCAACTTCTCTATTAATCCACTGAAGCAAATAGTATTCAAACCTATCTATAATAATGTATAATACTTTGCTCTTTATGTTCCCTTTTAAATTCTATGTATAATTATGAATGCAACTTATTATGCTCATCTAATGTTTCTACTGTTTGAACCTATTACATTTTTTGGAGCTTTTTTCCCCGGGCCTCCACTGAAAACGGGCTACTAGCCCAGTCCAACCTTTCCGGTAAACAAATGTAAAATAAAATAAATAAATAAATAAAGATGTCCTTAGAGAATTCATCCTGCACAATAGTGAGCAAGTCGCATGAGTACAAGATGTAGAAATCATGGTCATTAGTTAGGTGGTACAATGACACATTGTACATTATACCTTGTGCTTGGCATACCACCTGGCAGATGGAGTAGAAGCCCTTCTGTTAATATACTGTTGCCCATGTGTTGTGGTTTAGGCCTTGTTGGCAATGCAGGTACACCCCAATGGTATCCAACATTTCAGGAAAATGCTGACCTGCTGTTGTTTATCCCCCAGGGTCTACTTCATATGACCTAAATTTCATTTGACTGAAATTCATTTGACTGAGACCAAAACACTGAAAGTTCAAAAGACTGAAAACTCATTTGACTGAAACTCATAACACTGACACATTAAAGTAAAGGGTATATGCCCTTTTCCCCACTGTAGTGCGATCCTGGAGTTAGTATATATAGTTGGGGGGGGGCAGTTTAGGTAAATATTGTTTTCTGCAAAGAGTTATTATTTGCAGTTATAAATATCCATGTGTATGGTTTAAAATGTATAAACTCCCCCCTAACTATATAACTAACTCCAGGATCGCACTACAGTGGGAAAAAGGGTTTTCTGGATTTTTGTGGTAAATCAATGAGGATTGAATTCACTATATAATAACAGGCATTTTAATTTCACACCGTGGCAGGGCTAGCCCCCCGGTGGTGTAAACTTTGGCTCTCGATGGTTATCAGTGTTGAAGTGACACCCCGACCCCATCTGCATAGTGGGAAAATAAAGCTTTGTGGATGGATGAATGGATTTGAGTTTCAGACTTCATATCCTTCAGAACATGCATGATAACACAAAACCTTTCATTCTAGCAACTTTCTAAGAGCAATTTTTAAAATGTGTCCCTATTATGGGGGGCTTGCCCCCCCCCCATTTATTTTTGGCTTTGTCTAGATTTTTTGTGTCAGGAGGTTGAGAGCTATGGGTATCGGTTTTTCTTACGTGTACTTTTAAGTGATGATATTTGATGATCCCAAATGATCATTCTGTTTAAATGCCAATAATTCTTTGTAATTCATGTTTCTCATTTCTCTCATCTACACCTATCTTGTAATGTTTGGAGAGTCTCCAGTGTAATAGCCTTCCCACATTATTTCAGTATATAGACCAGTATATGTCAGTATATCACACTCTGCCACTATTCATAGGTCTGAACTGCAAACCCAAAGTTTGTCTGTATCTCCTACTTTTTTATAGATTTTGTAAATCATAATATTTGTCAGAGATTTGGGATGCATGGCTAGGCTTAAAAAGGCCCTTGTGGTCACTAGCCCAGTAAATAGCTATGAACCTATATTCATAATCCAGTATCTTTGCATGTTATTATTAGCCATTCATCTTTTCGGTTTAAATTCAGATCGCCTTAGCCATTCATACCTCACATCTTGCTCAACATGCTGCTTGTTCTCGATATTTTTCATCTTAGACTTGTTTATGTCATATTTCAGGGCGTCACTGTGGCTGGATCTGATAATGGCTAATAATTATGGAATCCCACAGGTGCTGACTCACCCATGTATTCCATTTCAAGGTGGCCCATGCTTCCTTCAGACAGAGGGATACATAATATTGTCAAACTCTTTTTTGATGTAACATTTTATAGGCATGGAATACTTTTCTTGTTTTCCTATCAAAGTGATCCAACAGTCTTGGTCAATAATAAGCCAAAGCTCTAAGTGAGAACAGGATGTGCAAGTTGGTTTATCACTTCAGCTTTATTCTTTGATGTTTAAACAGTTTTCAATATTAGGTTCCACTCTTCTGAAATATTCCTTACTAAACTTTGTTCTTACTTGTTTATGCTGTATTTTTGGTATTTTATATTTTTCTAGATGTTTCTGTACTCCTTCTTTTATATCACATTCCTCTCCCAGTTGGCATTCTCTTAATACTTCAGCATTCCTGCTAAAATGTTGCTTTTGCATATCGTCAAGGCCAAATGCAATTCTTATATCATCCTAAACAGTTGTTAAAATTTAACTAGTCTAGTTGCAGTTTCAGTTGTTTGATAGATAATGTACATAGTTTTAGACTATCCACAAAAAAGCGGTGTGATGTTTGATAGGATTGCATTCCTTGTGGTCAAACTGTACCTATAAACAAGTTTTTTAAGGAAAACTCATACTTGATTGAGGTCAAGGCAAAACAACAATGGTGACAAAGATTCACTCTGAAACATTCCCTGTTAGTGTCTTTTACCTGAGAAAATAATCTGTTTTTTCCATGGATGAGTTTTAAAGTGGTTTGCTATTCTTTTGCAGTAATTGCACTGGAGTTTATCTGTAAATATTCTATAATCTAGAAATGGGATGCTGTCAAATACCACTTTTGTCAGCTTTCCATATCATATTGAAGTTTTAACTATTTTTACAGCTCTCCGTTATGGCTTGATTTAGTAAAAGAAGATCCTTGATTCATATGATGCTGTCTTATTCCTCTTTCTCTTATATTGACAGGACTTTTTATCTAGATCTATTCCTGTATATATGTTGTTGGAATGTAAACCTGTTGGAATATATGTTATTGGTTGATAACTATTAGAAATTTTATTTTTACTGTATTTTTAACTGGTTAAGGTCACTGGACAGAAGTGTTCCTTTTTAAAGGTGACCTTGGAGCACTGTTTGGTTAAGTGGTTTGCTCAGAATCACTCAGAAGGCAAGTGAAGGTGGAAGGACAGAACTTTAATACTTTCCACTAAGTTCTAAATTAGCTTGGCTTGCGGGTTCAGTTTTTTAGGTTGTTTTTTTTTTTTTTTTTGGGTGGGGTAGACTCTTTAGTGACTGCATGCCTTGTAGCTAACTATGACCCAATAAAATGATTTTGACTGGTCAAGTTTTCAGATAATTGCAAACTTGGTATCAGCATAAACTCCCCTGAGAATACTAGGATCCTACAAGAGGGCCTGTCCCAGGCAAATAACTGGTACTAAAACCACAGACTAAATATAAATGTCAGGAAATATATAATCATATCCTTTGCCAAGCATGACTCCCTTTGTAACTACCACATTGGCAATACCCCTATGAAAATTGATCTCACAGTTAGAGATCTGGGTACCTATGTTGATGATGAATTGTCCTTTGATCACTACATATCTATCCATTGTTGTAAGGAAGTCGTTTTCCATCACAAGGCTTACACCCAAGGGTATAGCATACAGATTCAGGGAGGTAATAAGTTCTTCCATACTCAGCACTCATTACACCAATCATCGAGTAAGTTACCCCATTCAGTAAGTTACCCCATTCAGTACGTTACCCCATTCAGTAAGTTACCCCATTCAGTATGTACATGTCCAAATACTTGTCAAAGCTGGAATGCCTACAATGCTTCCCAACTAAAAAATGTAAGGGCCTAAATCACATTAAAAAAAAAAACAACAACAAAA
This sequence comes from Protopterus annectens, assembly GCF_019279795.1. Taxonomy (NCBI): domain Eukaryota; kingdom Metazoa; phylum Chordata; order Ceratodontiformes; family Protopteridae; genus Protopterus; species Protopterus annectens. The sequence continues at coordinate 398,601,516 of NC_056742.1, read as the reverse complement.
AACAGCCAGACCATCTCAAAGCCTTGTATCTCTCTTTGAACCATACAGACTATGAGAAGTGACTTCTCTCTCACATATAGAGTTTCAACAGACCCTGTTTTCTCAGGCCTATTACACATTCTGAAGTCCAGTGGTATCAAACGCACCCACTTGAGGGACCCTAATCTCTTTTGGAAGTTTAACAGAACATGCTGGAAGAATAGGTATATATCACAGAGAATAGTACTTCTATGAAACCATCTTTCCCTCCACATAAAGTAATTCTCTTATTCTATTCAAAATGTAACTTGGATAAATGGATGGGTTGCCACAAACTCACTGCTGGTTTAGCACCAATGACCATCATGGAAAGGGAGCACATGTAATTATCCTAACATATACTTGTTCAGTCTGTCTTTGCAAAATATAAAGGCTGATAATTAGTAAGGGAATGCAGAACTAGGGCTGCTTAAAATCCTCACAGATAAATAGCCTGGTAAGTACCTTTGAGCCTATAAACAGACAGACTGTGGCAGGTGGTCCTTTTCCCACATCATTGAGAATGCAGTTATTAGAAGATGACTAGATTACTCTCTGATAATCAGAGACTGACCTCTGCAAGAAATGCTCTGCTATCTGCTACTGTTTAAGCACCTGACATACATTTAACAGGACAGACAGCTTAGGAGGTAAGGTCTTGGCTGGGATAGACAATTTGTAATTGTAGTTTTACAGTTATCTGTGCTGTGGACACTGATTGTGAGGTTGTATGGGGGTATTTATGATTGTGAGCATGACAAAGGACAGCTGCAACATTCTATGCTATGCTATATATACAGCTACATCATGTATTATATGCATATGCGCACATACTGGAAGAGCTACTATTTTCACGTGTTGTATAGCACTGCTGAGAGAAAGTAGTTTTATGATAGCTATTGTTAAATCTATGAGCTGAAGAATGAATATGAATGTTCTTAAATTATCACATAGTCTCTTACATGTTTACACTTTTTCATATTTTACATTATACATGTGTGCTACATTTATATTTATTACAATGACCAACTGGAAATTTTCACAAAGTCTCTTGAAGCAGAAAATGCATTATCACATAAATAGGAAGGCAAACATGAAAATTTCTCACAAGGTCTGACACAGGAAGTAACCACTATCACTAAACTAGACAGCAAATGATGTTTCTATGCATAGGTTCATAGGTTCATAGGTCGGTACTAGGCTATTGGCCCTAGGGCCTATATAAGCCTAGCCAAAGGTACCCTGGCTTTCGCCACCCAAGAAAATTATTTTCCTGTGCCACTGTCGAGCAGAGCCACAGAAGTGATCACCGGGGTGAATTTTACTACTGTGTATGTGTGTGTGTGTGTGTGTGTGTGTGTGTGTGTGTGTGTGTGTGTGTGTGTATGTGTGTGTGTGTGTGTGTGTGTGTGTGTGTGTGTGTGTGTGTATGTGTATTTAATTCCAGGTAGGAAAAAAGATAGCAGTGGGCAACACTGTGCATTGCTCACAACACCACTCCATTCATGTTCCTTTTTTTCCTTTTTTTTAATTTATTATAGTGATTGTGGTAATAATGGGTCTGTAGTAGTAATCAGGAATATATTACTCTGTTATTTCTGCTGCTTTCCTGGCAATCATACAATGGAGGAAAAATCAGAAGCAGATGTCCAATTTGGGAAGGCCACTCTGTAGGTAAAAGCAAAGGGCATTTGAGCCCCTCCAGATATTTACTATCAAGACTGACCCCCACTTTATACAAATTACTGGATCAATCTCAGCAGTTTTAATGCAGTTTCTTCCTATCCCACACCTGCCCCCCTCCATGAGTGGCACAGATGTCCCTTATGAAGTGAGAACCCATTGTATATTAAATTCTTCAAAACATTACAAAGGAACTGGAGATACCGAGAAGGACTTTGGAAGGTTTTGCCAAACCATTCCATTTTTATATACACTGTGTCTGTGTGCTCCTGAAATTAATGTGTATACCTGTGCAGAGAACAATGATGCTCCTGAACAAATACTGCAACAGGGGTTTAAAAGCAGAAAGTAAAGACCATAAATGATCAGATGTTAAGTTCATTCTAATAGTTGCAAGTACATGCAGTTATCATGCCCACAGCAAACATAATCTTAAATGGAAAGCAAGCCAAGTCTCTTTTAGTTTACATGCTTGCCATATATTCTTTAAATAAATGTGAGTTTGAAGGAAATAAAAAGTTATCATCATATATACTGAGTCTGCTTTCTACATGAAAAGGTTTCATTTTGTTTGTTTAGTAAAGGACCTTAAATGTTGTTAATGTAAATTCTGTGTTTCAGATTTTAATTAATCTTAACACTCTGGCTGCACTGATGGATAAAGCCCCGACTACAGCCCAGCAGACCCAGGTTTGGTTAGCTGATCAGGCAACAGATAGAGTGGCATGGAGGGATGGAAGGTGTGCCCATTCAGGGGTACGTGGGCATTACCTCATGACATTCTTGAAGGAGTTTGAGGACTATGCAAAGTAAGGCATAGTCTAAAAGGGAGGATTAGGGTGGGAGTATGTCTCAGCTTCTGAGGAGGTGGGGTGAGATGACATATGTTCCCACAGCCCCTCACAATGTCACCATGCAGCTGAAGGGGGAATAGGAAAAACAGGGTTGGGTTAAAGATAACCTTCCTGGCAGAGATTAGACAGCACCCCACCAAGATGCTCTAAGGGTCTGCTTCAGCCCTAGTATTGATACCGATTACATCTGTTGGTAAAACTGGATAGTTTGATAGCCTTGGTATTAGATGTGGGGTTACTAGCAATGGCTGTCAGAATGAAGTAGGGGAACATACCATACTTAACAAAAAAAAAAACACGTAATATAAATCTCCGGGATTATTGTAAAATAGTATGTACATCGAGAAATATGAACATTATTTTATTGTGATTGAAGAGAGATAGCCAAGTAAAAGACACTGATATGGCTGAGGGGACACATGTCCATTAACATGCATTAGGCACCATCTGTCTGTGATCTGACTGCACACACACACATTCACGCCCCCACAGATGTTAAAAAAAAGACAGAGTCATCCATAAATGAGAGAAAAAAATCCAGTTCTAACTTGCAATCATAGTAATACATGTGCCCTATTACCATGTTGTCTAGTCTATGCACCTGATACCTACTTTCCTGGCAATTTTCAGACCAGTTATATGACTAGACTGCTGAGCTGGAAGGTCCAGGATTTTTTTTTGTTTAAAATGTATAGTTTTAAAGCTTTAGTTTAAATTTTCAACAGAACTGTGGGCAGTGGTAACAGTAGACACTGCATACAGCAGAATATGCAGAATATAATTTTTTTCCTTTAATTTAGTTTTACTGCAATTGACATTGTGGCAGGGATGGGGGGGGAATAATTTTCAAATTACCCTGATGTTACCTTATGTTTTAAGTTTTTTCCTTGTAAAATGTGTGGTTTTCTTGCAAACCCTTGGGGATAGCTATCTCCCTATCCCTCAAGTTGACCTCATTATGAAGAAAATTCCCGATTCTGCGTATTAACATTTTAATTCTTATGTTTCACACTTTTCCATATTTAAAGGGTTAGACAAGTATTCTGTGTTCAGAATTTGTTTTTTTGAACAAATAGTCTGAGTAAATAATGTTGAAGAATACTGAATCGTTTTCATTCATCAAAAATAACTCTTTTAATGTAAAATAACAATTAACAATTTAATGTGAGCCTCCTAGATGGGGTTGTTAGTAAGTGCTCCACTTTTGCTCATTTATGAGGATGGAAACAGTTATGATCATTATTACATAATGAGACATTTGACTTACAGACTTTATATTTTTACCAAAATACACGCTGATACAAAACCTGTTATTCTAGCCTCTCTCTATGTATATAACAGCAATATTTAAAATCTGCCTTTGTCTGTCATTATTTTAGTCTTTACCCTGATTCATGAGCTGAATAGTTAAGAGTTGTAGGGGAAGGAGGGCTCCTTGTAGTAACGGGAGTCCTCATAGCAACTTCAATCCTAAATCAATGGCTTAAATACATTGCTGTGTCTTCTTCTGGTGATACAACTCATTGCCAGAATGGACTATCTGTTTGGAGTTGAGGAGGCAGCAATGCTTTCAGCCATACATTACAAAGAGGGTTCCTCAGTTAGAATGTGGGTGTTAAAACTTTCAGGTTCCACACTGTTCCATAACTGTCACATATTCATTCTTATAATTTTGATAAACAAGCAGCTATGGTAAATATTATCAAATCATACAAGCTTGTCAAAAGACGTTTCTGTAATTATGAGGAAACAGTTATTTTATTTACCATGCGGTGAGGCTGTGAGCTTCCAAGATGACATTATTAGCAATTGTTTGATATTTCCCTTTTGTTCCATATTGTCAGTGGTGGTATTATGTTTTGTAGTTTGGAGATGGAGAGTTGAGAACTATCAGAGGCAATTGGTAAAAAGCAAATGGCAGGCTAAGGCTGATCACATAAAAGTAGTAGTTGGTGGAGAGTACAGACTGAACTTAGTGTCCAAAAGCTCCAAGTAAAAGTGCATTACTGTTGCTAGGCATTCTTCCACTTTTTCTGCCAAAAAAAAAACAAACAGATCTGTCGACAGTGGTAACAGTACACTCACTACTGTATTTATTTTTTATTTATCTTTTATTACCATAAACACAGTGGCAGGTGCACTGTAGCAGTAAGAGGAAATACATTTCTGTGGCTACATTTTTGGATGTTTGTTTTGTTTTATTTTCTTCTTAGTGAGACATCAGGAGTATAAAGAACATGGGTATCATTTCTGGTGACAAGTGATGTATGAAATTATATGTCAGTTATATGATCAGTTCTGAATGACTATTATTATCGTATGTTGGAGGGACAGTGCTTGTCAAAGAGCAACATGGCCATTATATTTATGAAATTCCTTCATAGTCAAAAGTAGAGTAATGTCTCAAAAGGGACACATTCCTATTGGACAAAATGTATGCATTTTGTACCCAAGTATCTTATTAGAAGTTCTACTTTTTTTTCTGAACTGCTTTTATGGATCTCACATATGGCTTCTTACATTCAGCCAGTAAATCAAGCATTTTAGAAGGCTTCTGCTCTCATAGTCTGGTAGTAGGGCTGTGGACTATTCAAATTCTAATGTCCAAAATATACATTTCCAGAAAAAGATGGATATGGATTTAATATAGCAGTGTACATATAGGTATATTTAATTGTAACATGCAATGGCTACAAAGCCCAACTTTCAAGCAGATAAAACTCTGGAGACTGTATGCTACACTGGAAGGCATCCAATAAGAATTGCTATCTTAGTTGTGTTTTATAGCTGAATTGCTATTAGCTGAAAGTTTTATAATGAACCCTTAGAGGGACAGAAGTATAGCCTTTCAAAAACAGGCCACAGAGGCTGTAGTTCATGTATCTTTACTGCCACAGCCTGACCTTTTGCATTATACTTAGTTTTAATTAGGAAACATGCATTTTGTACCATCAGGAAAGCTAATGAAGCTCTGCGCAGTACTATAAACAAAAAATAACAGCCTAAATACAACCATAGTGATTTGCCATTACTTGAGAAGTAAAATTTCAATGTATTTCTCTTGAACAGAGAAATTTTCTGTCTGTGGACTTTATGACCATGACTGGATCAGCACAAGGCAACCTGTGCAGCTGCCTAATGCCCAGCATCAGCTGGGGTGCCCAATAAACATTAAGAAAAATATGTTCCACACCTCCTTGACTACCATGTCCTCTTTGGAAGCTGCAATTTTTTTGAGCAAAAGTGAAGCTCCAGGAAGTAGTCTGTTATTGGTTCAAAAACATCCAGGAACTAAATGCAGTGAAACATGCTATTTCTGAACAGGCAGGGGGGATAAGGTAGCCAACTGTTTTTTTTTTTTTTTTTTTTGACAGCCAGTGTAAACGGCAACACATTGTAAATGCTTCCTCATTTTTGACAGTGCGTAGCCTAGATTCAACAGATGAAAAAGACTCCTGGATGATTTCCTGGAGGATTTATAATGCTAGAGCAGAGCAGATGAGGCTTGCATCTCCTGCATGCTGAACTATATTTGCTTTTTGTGGTGCTATGGAGTTGGTAAAAAACATATTAAATAGAAGTGAGCCCAGTAATTACCCTTGAGGGATTTCAACTGTGACTGGAAAAAATTAGGAGATTTCTGGGTTCCATTTCAAAACAGTGTAAGAAACTTCACTGTGTGGAAGATGTTCAATCCATATATATCTAGTTAATCACTGTATATTAATCAGATCAGATAATGGTAGTAGAAGTAACAAACTTAAACTCGTCCTAAGTCAAAAAAATAAAAAATATATAAAGACGAAATATTGTGCAGAATTATTAAGTATTTGAAAGTAATCCAAGCAGGGTAGGCAGTCTGTTTCCAGTCAAAAATCCTTTATTAAGTACACAGACAAACGATTCACGTAAAATGAAAATAATAGAGTAATAGTTTCCTCACAAGCTTTCTAACTATACATATACTTTTTATCAGGCAAGGAGTGGTTTATTTTGCTGTAAAACAAAGTGTTATTGGTATCCATGTTAAATTCACATCCCTTCCCCCATCAGTGTGACATTTGATCTGGTCCTGCCCTATTTAGTATCTGTTATAATAATATAACCCTTATGTACTTCAAATAAAATTAATACTGATGTGGTACCTCTAATTTAACCAGATTATTAAGTAAATTATTAAGTCTATGATTTTATCCAAGACAATATACTACTTGGCTGGAAATATATAAACCTTAGACCATTTGGCAATCAAAAAATATATATGAATATATACATATACACTTTGCATGTAAAAAATCCATTATAAATATCATATTATACAATGACTGGCCATTAGCATTCAAAAATGAGCTCGCTGATTGGCCAGCCCAACCAGCGTGCTCATTGTAAATCCCACAATATACCAACAGAAAAAGGTCCAGTCACCCAGACTTCTTTCTGTTGGTATATTATTTAAATTTTATTTTTATTTCTTAAAAAAATAAAAATAAAATCTTTAGCCCCGACTCCAGACATACCAGAGAGGCAGCTTGGACAAAATACTAGGGAAATCAGGGACGTTATTTAAAATTAAACACACGTACCTAATATTCATTGTATTTCTTCCATGCTGTCTCTCTCCTAGCCCTAAACTGACCTAAAGTTTTTTTTTAATTAAAAAAAAAAAAAAGGAGCAACAGAGACTTTCTTATGCGTAGGAATGTAAGTCCCATATGCATGCACAGTACATCAACACAAGGAAGCAGTATACCACCAGCCGTGGAAGAACAGTAATGCTCCATTATACAAAGAAATTATTTAAGAAAAGTAAGTATTTTTTTTCTTAAATAATGTCATTGCATAATAGCAATAACCAACTCCATGGTTGTGGTATACTGGAATTTACCCATGGTTGGCTTTATTTAATCACTTGGGCTTCACCCTCGTGATTAAACCATGCCAACCATGGGTAAATCTTCAATATACCACACCGACGTCATCGGTTATTGCTATATTCTATTTTCATAACCTAGTTGTTAACAAAGATCGCTTTCATCCTTCTAGACTTCTTCAGGTCTGTGTACAAGAACCCTAAAAACTATCTACAAAAATATTACTGTATAATACCATGTTAAATTAGTTTTTGTTTCCGTCATCATACATTTTTTCTTTTTCTTGTTTTTTCTTCCACTTTATTCAAAATGATGTGTAATAACAGTACTAATTATGCAATAATATTTTTGTAATAGTTTTTAGGGTTCTTGTACACAGACCTGAAGAAGTCTAGAGGGACAAAAGCTATCTTTGTTAACAATAGGTTATGAAAATAGAATATGATTTTTACAATGGATTTTTTACATGCAAAGTGTATATGTATATATTTATGTATATTTTTTGATTGCCAAATGGTCTAAGGTTTATATATTTCCAGCCAAGTAGTATATTGTCTTGGATAAAATCACAGACTTAATAATCTACTTAATAATCTGGTTAAATTAGAGGTACCACTTCGTTATTCATTTTATTTAAAGAACATAAGGGTTATATTATTATGACAATTATTATGACAGCTGCTAAGTAGGGCAGGACCAGCTCGAATGTCATAGTGATTGGGGAAGGGATGTGAATTTAACATGTATACCAATAACACTTTGTTTTACAGCACAATAAACCACTCCCGTGCCTGATAAAAAGTATATGTATAGTTAGAAAGCTTGTGGGGAAACTATACTCTGTTATTTTTGTTTTACTTAGATTGCTTGTCTCTGTACTTAATAAAGGATTTTCAACTAGAAACAGACTGATTACCCTGCTTGGATTACTTTCAAATACTTAATAATTCTGTCCAATATTCCAAAGTACATATTTTTAATAATTCTGTCCAATATTCCAAAGTACATATTTTTTATTATTTTTTTACTTAGGATGAGTTTAATTTCACTACTTCTACTACCATTATCTGATCTGATTAGTATACAGTGGTTAACTAGATATATATGGATTGAAAATCTTCCACACAGTGAAGTTTCTTACACTGTTTTGGACCCAATATACTTGTTTAGTGGGTTGTTTGAGACTTCAGGGATACCACAGTGATTACTTGTTTTTTTTTTCTGGTTTCCATTTCACTGACTTTTGTCTATTTGTGAAATATCTATAAAACTAGGTGAAAGATGATTGATTTTGACCTAGGGAGGGTAGTTTGGTGAGATGATTTCGATTGCAAACTGTGCCAAAGGCCTTAGATACATCCAGAAAGAATGCTGATACTAAATATTATTTTTTTTCTATTGTGATTGCTAGCACTGGTAACTAATAAGAGCAGTAATGACTGGGACAGAGGGACAGAAATCATGGTGGGTGATTGAAAGAAGACTATTTGGGGTGAGGTATTTGAGGGTCTGGGAGTGGGTATATTTTCTAATTTCTTTTTTTGATATTGGTGGTAATATAGCTATGGGTCTGTAGCTGGGTAGGTCAATTGAAATCCCACTTTTGTAGTGGTGTTATTAAAGCATTCCTCCAGATGGCTGGGACATGGTTTTCTGATAAGAACTGGTTTATTAATATAGAGACGTGGAAGACTAAAGCATCAGAGGCAAATTTTAGGTACTCTGTTGATAGGTTGCCTGCTGCTAAAATTGTTGGTTTGAGTTTTTGTAGATATTTTTATATTGGTAGTTGGGACTGGTAGGAAAGAGAAGGATGTAGCATTGCTATTAGATGAGGATGCGTAAGTGAGGGTGGTGGGAGAGTAAGCTAATATTTTCCTTTCAGTTCTGTGATTTCAGGGAAGCTGCAGTGATGAAGCGGTAGCATTGTCGCCCCACAGCAAGAGGTTCTCCCGTTCGATTCTTGGCTGGAGTGCCTTCTGTGTGGAGTTTGCATATCCTCCCCATGGTCGAGTGGCATTTGAAAGACATGTGTGAATGGGCGTGCCTTCGTTGAAGATTGGGCATTGGGCTGGCACCTCGGCACCATAAAAATCTACTGCCAATCATTAGCAGACTGGAGTTCTGCTGTGGCAACCCTTAACCGGGAAAAGCCAAAAGAAGAAGAACTTCTGTAATTTCAGAAAATGCTTGCTAATGCAAAGCTTGTTCTTCTAGCAACTTTCTAAGTATATAGGTAGAATATTTAAAATATGTCCTGATTCTTGAGCTAAGAATTTGAGACAGCAGAGGGATGTTGCAATAAGTTGCACTGGATAGTTCTGACATCACTGAACTGAGATACATTTCTGGATCATTATTTATTAAATGTACTGATTCACTTGATCTCAATCAGATAACTGAAGTGTATGTATAGTTATACATGTAGCTGTAACTAGTGTGTGTGTGTGTGTGTGTGTGTGTGTGTGTGTGTGTGTGTGTGTGTGTGTGTGTGCAGATAGTATAGTTCTCAACTATCCTTAATTTTTTTCACTCATATTTGTGGTCTGTTCCACATAAAATGTGTGCCTTTCAGGTAAAGTGTTGTAGACAAATGTGCTCTTCAGAAAATGCATACTAACTAAAAACTGCTATGGTAGCAAAGTATGTAAGACCAATAAGTAAAATGTGGTCCTGGTTCTGTTTTTTTTTTTTTTCAGATTCTTGAGCTAAAAGCTTGGGAGAGCATGGGAGTGCGATATACCGCTGTGAGCTGAAGTATTTATTCATTTTATTGCAAGCAAACATCTGATGTGTACATCATACAAGGATTTGTAATTGATGATCACAGCTGCGTGTTTATATAAATACTTGTTCCTGCATCCAGTGTATATATGAGGTAAGGAAAGAACTGATGTAGTAAACAGGAACATCATCATTTGAATCTGACTATGAATCCCAGCATAACTTGTAGTTCAATGCATTGGAAGGTGCATTTTAATACACTTGAGTGTCAAGGGAAGAGAAGTTACCTGCAACTCACGATGAGTCTATCTTCAATGTAAAAATTCTTTATATTATTTAGCAAATGACTCTCAATGTTTTTGCTGTAAAATTTGAAATAGTTTTAAATCCCAATATCGGCAAATAATGAAAAAGTAAAGAAGAAAATAATATGCATATTGATAGATTTGAACAGTGCTTTATAGTAACTGAACAGCATTTTATGATAACTGAACCATGTGTTATGATAATTAGGAAGTGAGAGTCAAGTCATGGGATATTGGTATGGCTGGGAGTGGGGATACCCTGATCCATTACCCTGCCTTTGGACCCTCTTGACCATGATCTGTCTCTGTTTATGACCCCTCCCTCAGCTTAGACTCATGAGCAGTAAAATGCATTACAAGAAGATAAAGCTGTGTTTGTCACAGAATCACCTGAAAGGCATTCTGTATCCGCGTGTTAACATTATTCTGATAAATTTGCTATAATGCGTTTCTTGATTATGGAGAAAGGCATGCTCTGACAGGCATGCTTATAGTTGAGGTTCTTTTGAGTACTTTAACAAAAAGGTATTAAGCTGTAGAAAACAACATGAAAGTGGGTCATCAAGGGGTTTGGTGTGGAAAGTTTCACAAGAATATCTTGAAGTAGTTCAGACATGTTGTAATTTAAAGTTAAGGTGGAATTCAGATCTGAATGGCCTATGTAATTTGGCAAAATGTTGTAAATTTTATAATATTGCAAGGTAACACGCTGTTCTTTCAAATATCTAGTATTTCAGTATGTTTTTCAAACTGAGTTATTTAATATTTGATGCTAAAAACATATGCAATGCCAGGCCTTTGATATCTGGCCTTTTGATTTTGTTGCTTCTGCAGCTGTTCTTCTGGAATTAGGGGATTTGCATTGCTCTCTTTGACCTATTGTGCAGTGAATACAAACCTTAGCTAATCTCTCCTTTGTTATGTTGATTGTGTTCTCTGTGTATTAACTTTGCTTTGTAGAGCAGTGTTTTATGTTACATTATATTGATTATCTGATGTCTGTAGCTCCTTTTGCCCTATGGCCAGGTCATATTTCTATAAGGTTAATTTTAGAATGGTCTGCCTGTTAAGTTAATAAACACAAAGTAAGTAAATGAAATAAATATACACAAGGGCAAATCCCCAGTGAGAATGACTTGCATATCTGTCTTGACAGTGGTATAAATGCCACTATATAGCTCTCAAGTTGGAATCCTCCACCACCTTAATCCAATCCCACTATGCATTTGAGGTCTAAATTGTGGGTGCATTTTAGCTGTGGCATCTGAGCTAGGATAAAAAGCCACATGTATATATTCTACTGTTATGTCATCCTGGAATACCTTTTACATTCCTGAAGCTTCCTAATTTATTTTACTGGAGTAGCAGTATGACCCTGACAAGTGCCAGAATATTGACTGAGTGTGCAATGTTCAACAATATTATACTCAGGAAGCAGTTACAGCAGGGTGAGCACTTGCAGGGACAACCATTCCCAACACAACAGATAGAGGAAGCTAAGGCAGACAGAGAGTCAGAGGAGGAGCCAGAACCAGGGGGTTATCATCCCAGACAGAGGTAAGCACAGTCTGCCATAGTGCTAGCAAAGTGTACTGGAATGCACATAGCTTTACAACATAACTAGACAAGAGCTAAGCAGATACATAAAGTACAAAGACTGCATTGCACAATTCACCAGACTGTGCTTACTCATGCATAGGCTAGCCACACTGTGCATCAGACATATGCAACACAATGCACAAAAGGGTAGGGCACAGCTATTATTAGTGGCACAAGTACAGGTGTGCATATCTTTCACAGGGAAGCATGTAAGTATGAGGGGTAATGTGTATAAAAAGAAAAGGTGCCTTTAAGGGAAGGGTCAAAACCATTGGTGGGGGGTAACTCTGAGAAGGGCCAGGGTTAGTGGATGTGTGTGATGTGCTGGGGGCTGTGGTGGTTTGGTTGTGGGTCTCCAGGCACACAGCCTCAGCAGATATTGCAGCACAGAGCCTGTTTCCATGATCTGTGTATAGAATGTGGTCATACCTCTCAATCTCTTAGAGCAAGAAATCTGGACAAAGGCTAAAATAATGGAGAGACAAAGGTCCAAAAATAGGGGCAGATTTTAAATATTGTTCTTATACACTTAGACAGTTGTTAGAATAACAGCATTTGTGTTAGTGTGCATTTTCTGAAGGATATAAAGTCCACAACTCAAATTTATGTAATTGTTTAGTGACTTAATCCTCAGTGCTTTGCCAGAAAACCACAACATTTATATGGAACAGACCAAAAATATGAGGCACAAATCTGGAGATTCGGCAAAAATCTGGACAGTTGAGAGGTATGGCGGTGGTGCACTCTCTGTGTCAGAACACAGTCTACAACCCTTAACTGTGCCAGTTCATGCCCACCATCCTTATCAGAGGTTGCAGATCTTCCAAAGTCAGAAGGAGGCAGTACCACAGCGCTGGTGCTACATAAAGTTTCACTTGTGGATACAGCAAAAGAAAACAATGTCCAGTGTAAGTAGGACCCAGCATCACAAGTACACATGCACCTGCTATTCCTGCATCTATAAACTGTGGATACAGCAAAAGAAAACAATGTCCAGTAGGACCCAGCATCACAAGTACACGCACCTGCTATTTCTGCAACTAAGCCAGTGTAAGTAGGACCCAGCATCACAAGTACACATGCACCTGCTATTTCTGCAACTAATTCAGTGTAAGTAGGACCCAGCATCACAAGTACACACACACACCTGCTATTTCTGCAACTAACCCAGTGTAAGCAGGACCCAGCATCACAAGTGCACATGCACCTGCTATTTCTGCAACTATAAACTATTGGTACAGCAAAAGAAAACAATGTCCAGTGTAAGCAGGACCCAGCATCACAAGTACACACACACCTGCTATTTCTGCAACTATAAACTGTTGGTACAGCAAAAGAAAACAATGTCCAGTGTAAGCAGGACCCAGCATCACAAGTGCACATGCACCTGCTATTTCTGCAACTATAAACTGTTGGTACAGCAAAAGAAAACAATGTCCAGTGTAAGCAGGACCCAGCATCACAAGTGCTATTTCTGCAACTAACCCAGTGTAAGCAGGACCCAGCATCACAAGTGCACATGCACCTGCTATTTCTGCAACTATAAACTGTTGGTACAGCAAAAGAAAACAATGTCCAGTGTAAGTAGGACCCAGCATCACAAGTACACACACACCTGCTATTTCTGCAACTAACCCAGTGTAAGCAGGACCCAGCATCACAAGTGCACATGCAACTGCTATTTCTGCAACTATAAACTGTTGGTACAGCAAAAGAAAACAATGTCCAGTGTAAGTAGGACCCAGCATCACAAGTACACATACACCTGCTATTTCTGTAACTATAAACTGTGGATACAGCAAAAGAAAACAATACCCACTGTAAGGAGGACCCAGCATCACATGTATACATGCGCCTGCTATTCCTGCAACTATAAACTGTAGATAGGCAAAAGAAAAACAATGTCCAATGTAAGTAGGACCCAGCATCACAAGTACACATCCACCTGCTATTTCTGCAACTATAAACATATGATGACAACTAATGCCCCTGGCCATATCTTTTACAGATGGTCATGGCAGGTGGTTTCCCAATGTACCTGTATGCCATAGGTCAGACAGATTCAATGAAGTTTGGAGTGACTAAGAGGTAAGGAAGAGTTCATGCTATCAGTAGTATGAAATAAGACTACATACCTGCAGCATCTGCTGTTCATATTCACTGACTGTCTTGGGTCTGTCTAGCTCTGTCCCAACGTCCAGCACTGCATTGTAGGATTCTGCCAAGATTGTACTACCTTTAAGAGAGGCCAGGAGCATCCATTTCAATCTAAGTAATGGTTATTTTGACAACCCTCCAGCTGTTGCTCTATGTCCCCATGCCACTGTTTGTAGCCTGCATGTGCCAGCATTGATCAAATCCACGGTCCGGCATTGGCCATGTCATAGCTGCAGTCCTGATCATCCAGTACTTTGATTTCAGTGACAGTTTCTGCCCAGGTATGCTCCCAGAAGGACTGGTCAGTGTTATGGACTGCAAAGAACCTCTCACCATGGTGAAGGAGGACCTGTAATATACCTCATTCTTCACTTCTTAAATATTTGTTTGCAGGTGAATGTTGATGGCCCACCAGATTCAGCATTTTTTTTTCTTAGTGCCCTGTTTTGGGGGCATTGTTTTGTTAGTACTGAGCAGTGGAATTAACAATCATATTCTTGCATGGGTCTTAAAATTCCCTACACTACTAGAATCCCACTATGATGTATATCCTGCTATATTTGTGCATGTCTGTATCAAAAGTCTTTAAGTAAATGTCAGGCATGCATGTGTACTGAGCACATGTTCCCCATAAAATAAACACAAGACAGCAAGTGAACAACAGCATGTGACCTTTACAATAAAAGTGTTACAAAAGTGTTAGGTAATTATATATGAGCAGAGCACAGAATACTAAAATGGTATTGAGCAATGCTCTGAATATGAGCTCAGTGGTGTGTCTACCTTCTTCTTTAGTAAATCTGCAGACTAGCAGAGCACAGAATACTAAAATGGTATTGAGCAATGCTCTGAATACGAGCTCAGTGGTGTGTCTACCTTCTTTAGTAAATTTGCAGACTAGCAGAGCACATAATACTAAAATGGTATTGAGCAATGCTCTGAATACGACCTCAGTGGTGGTGTGTCTACCTTCTTCTTTAGTAAATCTGCAGACTAGCAGAGCACAGAATACTAAAATGGTATTGAGCAATGCTCTGAATATGACCTCAGTGGTGTGTCTACCTTCTTCTTTAGTAAATTTGCAGACTAGCAGAGCACAGAATACTAAAACGGTATTGAGCAATGCTCTGAATACGACCTCAGTGGTGTGTCTACCTTCTTCTTTAGTAAATCTGCAGACTACTGCATTCATTATACATTATACTTGAAATGTATCACTTAATACCCTTCTGGCAGACACATGATAATACTGACAGACTGACATACACTTCAAGGTTTCAGGGTAAAAAGCAGTCAAAAATACTACTGTTGTCAAAAGAATGGATTTGTAAGAAATAACACTTACCTTATATAAGCAGCCTTATTCCAAAGAAACATTCTATGGAAAAGCACATTTAGCAGAATTCAGACTCCAATTACTAGAGTTTTCTTCTTTGACATAAGTTAACTTAAGTTTCTTGTATATCACGTAGATTCACTTTTCTGGACACAATGATTATGCTAATTAAGTCTCATCTCATTTTTGCTTCTAAATCTCTCAATTTGTACAATGAGCACATCTGGTAAAATCATAGAACTTTCTACATAATGCCATGTCTATGCTTGAGCACCTATGTACAGCACTGTGCATGTGAGATCACTCTATGTTTGTGGGGGGTGTCATTCCATATTTAACCATCTTCAGATGGAGTCACTGTAGGGCATATGTTCTTAACAGCATACGCAGGGCTGGAAGACTGCCATGTTTCAAACCCTAAAGTGCCCTTTGAACCATAATAATAAACTACCTATGCTTTCTGAGTTTGACATCCATCACACAAATGAGATGCCCCTTGACAACTGCCACTGTGACATGGATGGGACACGAGGATACTGTTCTGGGCACCAATTATTCCACGAGATTCCTCAGGGTTGGCATTATGGCAGGAGACAATGAGAGCAGTCCTCCTTTTAGAGGAGTCCAAGATTTTTCTGGATATCTGCCATAAGCAGTACAACCAAAGGCTCCTGCAGGAGGGCTATACACAGCCACAGTATAAAGATGAAGCCGGGAATAGCTTTGGCAAGGCTGTCACTCATACTACTGGCATTTCACTCACAGGGGAACAGTGCTATCACCAGGACAATGACGTGAGGTGTCACAATCCTGACCTCCTCCTCATCTGCCAATGACAGGAAGAAGTTAAGGCACAGTTATTGCCTCTAAGTGCAATTTATTTTAGCAACTCAAATAGGAACAAACTGTAGTGCATAAGAGTGCCATGGTGAGCACACATGCTATCATAAACAGGTCTGGCATTTAATCACAACAGTAGCAGTGATTAAAAAATTCATAATTTTCAGATAGTGCCACATCTGTCATAGCTGACATAGCTCAAAGGCATGAGTTTGACGCTGCAATGCAAAAAGTATGTTTTGGCAAGCCTCCTCCTCCTCCTTCTCCTGTTAAGTGGACAACTGGATGTTTATGTAAAATTTTACATTGTGATTATGTTGGGTTCAATCCCACCCCAATCACCTGACTCATACTTATGTTTTTCCCCCTTACCCTACCTGCTTCATTCTGTCAGGCCAGCCATCCCATTGCCCCATCTATTGCCAGTCTACCTGGTTCTCCACTTCTCCCCTGAACTTGTCCAAGTGAGGTGGGCCTGGATGGCAGGAATCATAGTGGTGGTCTGGTGTGTGTAGGGATAGTACCGGCACCTGCTTCTGCTTCCTGTGGAGGGTTTATGACCTACCGTTATTTCCATTCCTCCCCAAACCCTGGTGTTTGTTGGCATGTCTGAGGGCTACTTCCCTCATTGGCCCATACCTCCCCTCTGGGATCATTTCCATTGAATGCCCTCCCTTCCTGATGGTCATGCTCATCCCTTCCTCTCTGCCAGAATTGCAGATGACAAAGCCACTGATCAGACTGGGGACACCTAGGCCATAGTTAGGGCTTTAGCCCTTTACACCACTGCAGTAACTTTGATCCACAGTTGTGTTGTTATAAAAAATATGAGATGTGTATTTTTCTGTCTATTACTATCACTACACCAGTACATGACCCATATATGTTAGTGCATAACTGGTATTTTGCCAGAATTTCCCAATATACAACAAATGTTGCTGTCCATTTCCTCTCACCAGTGTTTGAAATATGTATGTCTGAGCAGCATGTTTGCTTTGTATATGTACAATATTTCTGAACGTGAAATTGTATCCTTGACCACAGGCACATATTGGTCTGGTTAAATAGCTCCTGCAGATAATCTTCTGTCTGTCAGACTGCCAAAGAGGATGGCATTTGTTTTAGGGCCCTGTAAACACACACACACACACACACACACACACACACACACACACACACACACACACACACACACACACACACACACACACACACACACACATATATATATATATATATATATACACACATATATATATATATATATATATATATATATATATATATATATATATATATATATATATATATATATATATATATAGGTGTATGTCATTTGATCTCAAAGGCATGATATCTAAACCCAAATAATCAAACACAACTGGTCTATGCACACTTCATCTAACCTAGTATAACTAAAAAACAATCTGTGGGATTCATGAATGTTTTTTATCTGTGCAGCAGCCATGTAGCCACTCCTGCACGGATTATGGCCGCCGAGCGATCCAGGAACGTACCGTTTTGACAGGCATGAGCAAACCGACACTGTTCCTGCATGGAAACCCATGCAGGATGCTAATGACCTCATTTGCTGGTGAAAACCATGCAAATGAGATGAATTAGTGATCCAGGAAGCAGGCAGGTAACTGTGCAGGAACAGTGTAAGGTGCAGAAATGAAAATGGAGCCATGACAGCTCCAACAAAAGCATGTACCCTAATTTGTAGGCATGCCAATGGCCAAATATATGGCCATTGGCATGGAAAACATTTTAATTTTTATAAAAATAAAAGTTTATTTTATTTTGGCTGATCTCAGACGTTGAAGCATAGGGCAGCACTGCTCAAATGGGATCGTGGGGGAAAGAATTTGTGAAAAGTTAATTTTAAGGGAAACCTATATTCTGCCATTATAATCTATGGCAAGTGGAATCAAAACAATGGCAGGGAGCAGTGGTTGCTATGGGGGAAGGCTCTTATGTAGCGCAGTAACTACAGATTAAGGCAGTGGGGTATGTTAATGAGGGGACGCATACTGAATCACAAAATGTTTCTAAGTATCGCACTGCACCTAACCGTGTAGGTGCTCTAACACCATCATGTAGGCAGGAGGAGGAAATAACATGAAAAGGGGGGGTGTCATGCTTGCTGTAAGCACTTTGGAGCTCTGTTGGCTGGGTTTGGGCTTAGCTAAGCACAGCAAATGAGTGGGGTGTGTCCCAGATAGCTTAGCTGTTCTTAGCTAAGTACAGAAACAGTAAGCGTGTTCACGTCCAGGGGAGGGCCTTTTCTTCTTAGCAGTGTTTACACTAGCTAAATGGGTTTGCACAGCATGCCCCGGGGCGTAAACAGGAAGGATATAGGGAAAAAAAAGGAAATAGCAGAAGAAGGAAAATGCAGTACAAATCAGTAATATGGGATTCTGCAACTCACAATGGGCTATTGAAAGCACTCAATAATACAGCTGGCAGGTGGCTGCATATCTGAAAATGGTAGGAGATGTAACCAAAAAAAAAAAAAGGAAATAAAGGGCAACAGCACAATAAAGGAAAACTGTAGTAGAAATCACTAATATGGGACTTTTGCAAGTCACAATGGGCCATTCAAAGCACTCAATAATACAGCTGGCAGGTGGCTGCATAGCTGAAAATGGGAGGAGATGTAAAAAAATGAAATAAAGGGCAACAGCACAATACAGGAAAAATGAAGTAGAAAGCACTAACATGGGATTCTTGCAACTCACAATGGGCCATGCAAAGCATTCAATAATACAGCTGGTGGGTGGCTGCATAGCTGAAAATGACAGGAGATGTTAAAAAAAGAAAGAGGGCAACAGCACAATAAAGGCAAAATGAAGCAGAAATCACTAATATGGGACTCTTACAACTCACAATGGGCCATGCAAAGCACACAATAATACGGCTGGCAGGTGGCTGCATAGCTGAAAATGGGAGGAGATGTAAGTAAAAAATTATTTAAAAAAGGGCAACAGCAGAATAAAGGCAATCATGCACAAATTAACACTAATGCTCTAACACTCATAGTGGCCAAATCAAAGCCATGAGTAATATAGCTGGCAGCTGGAATGTATCATAGTCAGCCAATTATACAGGCAGTATCTGCAGCACAACAGTATAAAGTATGGAAACACCTTACAGTCTGTTTTTTCCCACAAACTGCACCACTGGTATATACATGCAGGGGGATTTTAACTGGAAAAATGTTAGGGGCTACCTTTGCTTTGATCCATCAGTATGTGTTAGAGGCTGAGTGCGGTGAGGAGGATAATGCTGACAACCACCACAGACCAAGGAAGAAGAGTGTTCAGACCCAGGGTAACTTACCAGGGGCTACATGATCTGGAGATAGTAGAGTGCTACAGGGTGGACAGAGGCATACTTCAGCAAATCATCAAGCTGTACCGGCCTCAACTCAGAGCTAGAACCAACAGAACCAACAGAAGGGAACCCATCCCAGTAGATACCAAGGTACGTGTAGCCTTAAGAATTCTACCTACAGGTACTTTCCAAAGACCTACTGGGAACATCATGGGGGTATCACAGGCAGCTGCATCCAGGGTATTCCACCAGTTCCTGGATGCCATGCTACCACATGCCGGTGAGCACATTTACTTCCCCAACACCTGTGAGGAGAGGACCAGCAATATGTATCTCTTCCACCATGTAGCAGAATACCCAGAAGTACTGGGTGCCATAGACTGTATGCACATCCACATCAAAGCACCACCCGGTTAACAGGGTAGGGTCTACATAAACTGCAAGGGATTCCCCTCCATCAACTGTCAGGTCATGTGCAATCATGAATGTGTGTGCTGGCAGCCCTGGAAGCTATCACGACTCCCACATCTAGCATTCATCACAGGTGTACCAGGCATTGCCAGTGGGGCATCCCGTATGGCCATCTGGTGGGGGAATGATAGCTATGCACTGGAGCCATAAATGATGACACCCATCAGAAATGCACACATACCCACACAAGAATGCTATAATGAGGCACATGCACAAACCAGGATCATTACAGAGTGTGTGTTTGTGATGCTCAAGTCAGGGTTCCGCTGCCTTGACATATCTGATGGAGCCTTGCAGTACTCTTCAGCCACATGTGCACACATGTTCATAGTATGTGCCATGCTACATAATATGATCCTGCAGAAACAGCTGCAGCAGGAACAGCATGGGGAATGACCATACAGTCCACCACCATTGCCAAGGTCCCCACAGGCACAGAGGTACTCACAGGAGGTCCCCGAGTCTGCTCCCTTAGGCAGATGGAGGCATGCCCAGTATGCTCACACCTTGGCAAAGAGGCAAAGCATAGCACACACAGTGCCACTGCAGGGACCCCAGGGACTGATACCTCTCTCTGACTTGCATACACAGTAAAATGGATGGTATACACATCACATTACCTCTTAATTCAGACTACCCTTCTCCTCGTCTATGCCTCCCAGATACTTGAAGCTGTTTACCTGTTCCACAATCTTCCCTTCTATCTATATTCTCAGCTTCTTCTGATTTTCTCAATTTGCTGCCATTGCCACCATCTTGTCTGTGCTTAGTTTCATCCCATGTACCTTCAGATTTGTGTTCCATTCTCCTATCCTTTGCTGAAGTTCTAGCTCAGAGTCTGCCTGTACTGCCACATCATCTGCATACATCAGCTTTGTTGATCCATCCCCTCCAACCTGTTTGCTAATGTAGTCCCTCCCCAGTATGGACTACAGTGGACTCAGAGCTGAACCCTGATGTACACCACACCCCCTGGGAACCCCTCTATGAGACTGAACACTGTTCATACTTGAGTCATTGGGTCATTGTACATAGCCTGCACTAATTCTACCATGTTTCTGGGACTTCAAACCACTGCAGTACTGCCCAGATCAGCTTTCTTGGGACCTTGTCATATGCTTTTCCAAGTCTAGGAATGCCAAGTTGGACTACCTCCTCATCTCTAGCTTCTTCTCAAGTATCTGTCTGGGGATGACTTTTCAATCATGGATTCTGCCCCAGTGCCTTTTCCGTACTAGGAGGAAGTCTACCTGAGTTGCATGTTGACTAACCTTGTATGTGATCTTGTGACTGTCTCTCTTTCTGAACCATGTGTTGGCTACTATCAAGCCATTTTCCAGACAGAAGTCTAGAGTGGTTTCTCCTTCTTTATTTCTGTTGTTGCCCCACCCATGTGGACCCATGCAGTCCTCATGTCTGTTCTGTCTGTCCCGATATGTGCATTCAAGTCACCCATTATCAACACCAATTCATGTTGTCCTGCTTTATCTAGTAGGTCCTGCAACTACAGTCTGAATGCACTCTTTTACTCACTATCACAACCCTGCTCTGGGGCATAGGCTGAGATTATGAATACTGCCCTATCATTACACTGGAGACAGACTGCCATGAGTCTGTCATTAATTCTGATGACATCCCTTACTGCCTTCTGAAGCATCTCTCTCACCACAATTCCTACACCATTTCTAGCTTGCTCTCCACCTGAGTAGTAGACTCTGGATCCCAAGCCAAATGGCTTTGCTGCACTGCCCTTCCATCTTGTCTCCTGGATACATAGGATGTCAAGCCTCCTCCGTATCATCATGTCATCCACTTCCAAGCTGGGTCCTGTCAGTGAAGCTACATTAAGCATAGCAATTCTCAGTTCATGTTTGGCAGGTTGGTTACGTCCAGCTTTTGCTCAACAGGGCAATCCCAGGTAACCCAGGCTGAGCAATTAGACACCAGCCAGACAGTAGCTTATTGACTCAAGACTACTGGGCTTTATAGACTAATATCACTAATATGTGTAATATACTACACATATTAGTGACATATTGAAGGATGTATAGCAAAGGTGCCAAGGCTTTTGTGAATATAAGTGCTTTGTGGTACTGTTGCCAGTGGTCATTCTCAATAATCCTTTTTCTTATATATGCTTTTAAAAATAATGGACATGCCTGCACAGTTGAATGCACTCTGTACCCACATCCATAACTCACAACTTCTGACTACAAAATGTCTGGACAAGGGCAGAAATAAAAGTGGAACAAAGGCACAATGATAGGCATGTGTTTTAAGTATTGCCCTTACATACTGAGAAAGTTGGTAGGGTGAGGGGTTTGCAGTGGTGGGAATTGTCTGAAGATTATGTACCTGTATTATTTTGTAACATCACACTTCAATTATATGTAACTAACTTGCCATAAAGTTCATGTAGAAAGGATGAAACCTCTAGGCAAACACCCGGACAACCTGCCAAAAAATGTACAGGTCAGAGATATGCACACACAAGGATATGACATGTCAGGTTAGAAAGATGCCAGACAAGCAGGAGATCCCCAGCCAGTATATCACCAGGTTGCTGGAATGTTTACACAGCTGCGTGTCATTACTACATTGGCTATAGCCACACCTCAGAAATGGCCTTGTTGGGCAAAAATTTACATAGCTGCCCTCATAATATTGGTCTATGCATCATACAACTAGTATTCCTCTGGTAAAGCACTGTGATGATCTGAGAATGTCTGGCACTAGGTAATGACACAATACACTGCAGTTTCAGACTACAGATATGTCAGAAAATGTCTGCTAAACAAAGCAAGTACTCTGAGGAAAGTCCTGTGAACTCCTAAGAGGTATGATTGTAGCAAACAAAACCCTGGACTGGAGTACACCTATCTCTGGAATGCAGTCCCACCCTAACTATAGAAGGTCATACTGGGTATGCTCCTACACTTAAAGAATCAAAGGATATGTTGGAACCCACATCAGAATATATGACTGTATTGTGTATATATGTCTGTGCATACAGCTATGTATACCTCAACTGTCACCACACACACATCAGACAAGATTACCCTCAGCTAGCTGTAGGTGGCCCATATATGATATATCTGCATCTGTTGCATGAGATACACACACACACACACACACACACACACACATATATATATATATATATATATATATATATATATATATATATATATGGGCAACAGATAACATATGTCAAGCATACACACACATTGGGGAACTGAGAGACAGACAGTGATACAGACAGAGACACAGGGGGACATACACGGATGCTCTGAATGGCATACAGTGATGTCCTGCTGTGGACAGTGGCATACCAGTTCTAAACAGTTGCATGTGCCAGAATAAAAGGTGAACCCCATTGTGTAACAGTACTAAGGTTGAGTTTATAAGTGTGTGTGTGTGTGTGTGTGTGTGTGTGTGTGTGTGTGTGTGTGTGTGTGTGTGTGTGTGTGTGTGTGTCTGTGTGTGTGTGTGTGTGTGTGTGTGTGTGTGTCTTCACAGGTCCAAATATTAGGAGACTCTTCCCACTCGGTACACTTCACATTGCCCTACTTTACAAGATCTGCTGCTTTCATTCACCTTAAAAGTACCATTGGACACCAATTACCCTTATAAGCTCTGCAGTGCATGCAATAACTGCGTAGCACTATAGTAGCAATAACTAGATAGGTAGGGATTCTAATCTGAATACTGGCAACTGTGTGTGTGTGACAGTTGTGTATGTGAGAATGAGGGAGTGTGCATTTGTTTTTAGGTGAAACAGTTTTAGGCCATTCCCACCCACAACACTTCCCAGTGCCCCACTTTATCAGTCCTGTTGATGTCATTCCTCTTATTGGCACATTTGGCCAGTTGTCAGCCTGGTAAACTCTGTAGCGTGTGTGATAACTGTGTAACACTATAGTACAAATCACTAGTTAGACAGGGGTTCTAATCTCAGATCTGGCAAATGAGTGCGTGTGTGTATGTTTGTAAGAAGTAGTATTTTGATACGTCTCCCACCGACTGCCCACCTTTATCACTCCTGATGATGTCATTCCCCTTATCAGCACCTTTGGCCAGTTGTCAGCCCAGTAAGCTCTGTAGCATGTGCGATAACTGTGTAACACTATAATACAAATAACTAGCTCTTCAGGGGTTCTAGTCTCAGATCTGGCAAATGTGGGTGTGGGTGTATAAGTGTGTGTGAAAGTGTGTATGTTTGTAGGAGAACGTATTTTGATAAGTTTCCCACCAATTGGCATACTTTATCAGTCATGCTGATGTCATTCCCCTCATCAGCACCTTTGGCCATTTGTCAGCCCAGTAAGCTCTGTAGCACATGCAATAACTGTGTAACACTATTGTGCAAATAACTCAATAGGTAGGGGGTCTTAATCTCAGATCTGGCAAGTGTAAGTGTGTATGTTGATGTTACCCACCCAGTGGGCTACTTTATCAGTCATGCCAATGTCACTCCCCTTATAGGTTCATAGGTATGTACTAGGCTAATGGCCCTGGGGCCATTACAAGCCTAGCCCATAGAAGTGCCCTGCCATTGTGCCACCCAACATTAGTTCCCAGTGCCTCCATCACGTAGAGCCACTGGAGTGATCCTTGGGGTGAACTTTCTATTACCCATTCACACACCAAGGTCGGGAACAGAGACATCTAGGTGCTTTGCTTGATATGTATGGGAAGTCTATAACAGGGCATGTGCAGTCTCTGGGTGAGGAACCTGTCCCTCCAACATGTTATGTGGATTGTGGTAATGAGGTCGAGGACCCTGCAGTGTGTGGTGCAGAGAAATTGGGATGTCTTTACATGTAGCATTTGTTAAAGAGCTGGGTCAGACATGGCTTTGCAAGTCAAGCAGAGATCACCTCTAAGTAGGTAATATGAGACAGAGAATAGCTAGAGTCTTTTGAGTCTGCCTGTGTAGGACATATGTTTAATGCCTAGGATCCTCATTGTGAGGTACTTCTGTGGCCTCTCCAGGTGTTGTAGGTGTCAAGTGAGGTACATGCCAAATGGGCCGTTATACTTTGGTCTAATGAGGGAAGAGTACACAGAGATGATGACCTCATCCTTCCTGGATGCAAACCCTTGTTAATGAGATATGCTACATAGAAGGGTTTCCTGACCACAGTGGCAATGTGGCATTTAAAGGAGAGGTTGCTGTCAAACTGTGTCTCCAGATCTCTTATAATGCCTACAGTGTTCAGTGTGCTACCATCGATGTGGTACTTAGTGGGAACTGAGACTTTAACAAAGATGCTGATGATCCATTTTGTGGTGTTACACTTCAGGCAATTGTTTCCACATCAGTCAGTGGTCTCAGTGAGGCCTTTCTGTAGGATGTCTGCATTACTTGTGGAGTTAATGATGGCTCCCAGCTTACAGTTCTCTGTGAACTTGGACAGCTGGAGTTCCTTTGTGGTGGCCTGGACTCCTGAGAAGTAAATTCTGAACAGGAGAGTACCCAGGAGTGATCCCTGTGGGACTCCACTCATGATTGGCTGGCAGTCTGACTTGGAGCTCCCTACTTTCACTCTGTGTACTCTATCTGTGAGCCAATTTGCAACCCCCCTTAGTGATATAGGGGTTGATGCCTAGTTTGGTGAGGTCATCAATAATTCCTGACTGAGGAATGGTATCAAGAGCCTTGGCCAGATTGATGCAGACTGTTTGCAGTGCCTTACTGTCATACACAGCCCTGGTGACAGACTCAAAGAAGCCAAACTTTGTGGGGTCCAGAGTTAGGATATTACCTATATGTTTATTGATCAGGTCCCTGATGCTGCACTCCATAGATGTACATATCAGACTCATCAGGCTAATGGACTGATAATTCCCAGGGTCTGTAGTTGCCACACCTTTACGGAGAGGGATGACTGTAGCAGTACACCATTTGGGAGTGACAAAGCCTGAGGTGAGGCTGTGACTGAACAGGGCACACAGATGTGGTATCAGATATCTTTGTAGTTTATGTAGAACACAGCCAGGGATAATTTTGGGTCCCATGGAAGCTGTATTCTTGTCCATGGACAATGCAGGTGTAACCTGGGTGGCAGTAATCCTGGGTGCCTGGCATTCTTCTGGCATTCTGATTGTTCCCCTGGGGGAGAGAGGGGTAAAGCTGGCACTGAATGTGTTGGCAATAATGCTGGCAATTTCTGTTGGCTCATTATAGGAGGTAGCATTGTGCAGTAACTCAGAGCACATCTGGGTATTGCAGTGGAGGTTCTTGATATATCTATCAAAGGATTTATGATTGTTGTCAGTGTCTTCTGCAATTTTGCCATCATAGCTGCCTTTAGATGATTTCATGAGGGATCTCAAGTTATTGTTGAGGCCAATAAGGGAGTTTACCACTCTTGGGACTCCATCGTTTTCTGCAACATCTTCTTCCTTCTGTTGTACAGGTTATTAATGGCAGGGGACCACCAGACTGGCCTCCAGTGTTTGGAAGAGAGGGTCACGGTTCTGTTGGGTATGGCAAGTTACATGCATTGATGTACTTGTTTGTACATTGCATTTCTGTATGATTCAGCAGTCATGCAGGTGTTTTACATTGGCATACGTGATGTGAAGTTAGCCACCTCTGTTTTTATGAGTCCAAAGTCATCTTTGGAGAAGTTTTTAAGGTGGTTACCTTTGCGGGGGGTGTGGGTGAGATGTGGATTTCCATGGTGATTACTCTATGTTGGATCTGACCAGGTAGGGATTGACTACTGTTGTCAAGCAATGGTCACATATGTTAGTAATCAATACAGGTCAAGGATATTGCTTCCTCTACTGGGTGTCAGAATGAGCTGGTCCAGGGCATTGGAACTGATGAATTGTAGGAAGCGTTGGTTCAGTTTATTGGTGCTTGAGTATTTTTCCCAGTTGATGGAAGGGTAGTTGAACTCTCCTAGTATGACAGTGTTGGGTTGGACCTTGATAGAATCCAGGGTGTTGAGGAATGTGGATTGAGAGTCTATGGACATTGATGGTGACCTATAGCAGCCTATGACCTGGATTGCACTATTACCCAATGTCAGTTGTACCTGAAGTATCTCAGATACATTATGCTGGGATACTACTCTGGATGTGTTCATATCCATTATTAATATGGAGACACTACCGCCTTTGGAGCTGTGGTCCATGTTTTGGGGCTGACAGGTGTGGAATGAGTTATAGGCTGGTAGTGCAGGGGTGCTGTCTGCTGCTGTAAACCAGGTCTCCGTTACAGTACAAATGTCAATGTTCTCCATTTTTAGGAGTGCTTCGAGTGGCTGCATCTTGAGATGTAGATGTTTAGTGTTGAGCAGCATGACCCTCAGATTGCATATATGTGTAGCTGTTACAGTGGTAATTTGATTTGGAACACCACCTAAAAAGGCACTATAGAGGTGGCAAGACACTTAGCCAGTACCCGTAACCCAGGGGTGACAGATGCAGGCTATCTCTGGCAAACCATCACAGTCTGTCAATCATGTCATCCCAAGCAGATACTGGTTCCAAGGAGAGTGACACCAGACATTTAAGCCAATTGCTGAAGTCAGTCATTTGTTGTTTGTACTGTGCTATCATTCCAGGTGACAGTAGTATACTGCTCAGGGCTACTGTCATACATGCCTGGCCCACATAATCTGTGAGCTCCACCATATCTTTTTTATGTAGTCCAGGGAGGTGCATCTCAGGTCATTCACACACACATGGACAATGACAGAGTGATACTTGTAGTTGTTGTGGAGTGACCTGACTGTGTGTGTTATGTGCTGGATTCTGGCACCTGATAGACAGCTGACTGTTACCTCCTCCATGTTCAACCTAGTGAGTGGGACATCTGTGTGCCTCACTATTGAGTCACCTATAATCACTGTATCAGGCAAGGTGGTTAGCCTTAGGGGCTTAGGTTGAGGAGCACACTGTGTAGGTGTGATATGTGTCCTGTGGTTTGTGCTGTGTTATGGTGGTTGAGTGGGTGTCTGTTTTATTGTTCTCCACTGTGTGGGTAAATGTCTATTGAGTGCGTCTGTGAAGGTGGGTGTGTGTTTTTTGTCTGTATGTCAGAGCTGTGATAATGGGTGTTCTGGAGGTGTTGACCCTTCTCCTCTTGACCAGATAGTCCAGTCTTTGCTGGAGAGTGCATATTTTCCATTTCAGTATGATATAGAGGTATCTCTCACAGGTTTGAGTGTTGGGAGTTTAGAGGAGAAGGTTGTCTGTGTACATGAGACAGTTGCAACAGTGCCTCAGAATGTCCAAGTGCACCAGGTTAATGGGCAAAAGCACAGAGAACTGCACTTTAATCACACCAGGAGGGGTTGTCATAACTACTAAGTACTGGAGCTAATTCCGTGAGGAACAACTTCTACTGATGTCTCTCGGGTGTGCTAGAATAACTGATAAAAAAACTGTTGAAGTGCAAAGTTATTAGGCTATTTGAAGTGCAGGACAGAAAGAACTAGCAAGATCTAAGGGAAAAACTGAAGGCAGACTTTCTGGCACCTGTAATAGTTTATCTTAGCTATGCAGTTATCAGCACCTTTGGACAGTTGCCAGCCCACTAAGCTCTGTAGCACATGTGATAACTGTGTAACACTATAGTACAAATAACTGGACAGGCAGAGCTTCCAATATCAATACTGACAAGTGTGTGTGTGGGTTATACCATTTTTAGTTGTGTACCAACCTGTAAACTTCCCATCACCCTACTTTACTAGGCCTGCTGATATCATTCACCTTAGAAGTACGTTGGGACTAAGTGAAATGCTGCAAGCTCCCTGGCACGTCTGATAACTGAGTAACACTATAGTAGAAATAACTAGCTAGGGAGGGGTTCTAATCTCAATACTGGCAAGTGTGTGTGTGTGTGTGTGTGTGTGTGTGTGTGTGTGTGTGTGTGTGTGTGTGTGTGTGTGTGTGTGTGTGTGTGTGTGCGTGTGTGTGTGTGTGTGTGTGTGTGTGTGTGTGTGTGTGTGTGTGTGTTTGTGTGTGTGTTTGTGTGAGAACCATATACTGTGTGGGTTATATCATTTTGAGTTGTGTACCACCCTGTAAATTTCCCATCACCCTACTTTACTAGGCCTGCTGATGTCATTCACCATAGAAGTACGTTGGGGCTAGGTGAAATCATGTAAGCTCTGTGGCGCATCTGATAACTGTGTGAAACTATAATAGAAATAATTAGATAGGTAGGGGTTATAATCTCAATACTGGGAACTGTTTGTCTCTGTTTGTGTGAGAACCATGTACTGTGTGGGTTATACCATTTTGAGTTGTGTACCACCCTGCAAACTTCCCATCACCCTACTTTATTAGGCCTGCTAATGTCATTCACATTAGAAGTAAGTTGGGACTAGGTGAAATCATTTAAGCTCCATGGTGCGCCTGATAACTGCGTAAAACTATAGCAGAAATAACTAGATAGGTAGGATTTCTAATCTCTATACCGACAACTGTTTGTGTGTGTGTTTGTGTGAGAACCATATACTGTGTGGGTTATACCATTTTGAGTTGCATACCACCCTGTAAACTTCCCATAACTCTACTTTACTAGGCCTGCTGATGTCATTCACCTTAGAAGTACATTGGGACTAGGTGAAATCGTGTAAGCTCCATGGTGCATCTGATAACTGCGTAACACTATAGTAGAAATACCTAGATAGATAGTGATTCTACTCTCAATAGTGGCAACTGTTTGTGTGTCTTTGGGGGAAGATCATATCCTGTTTGGCTGATACCATTTTGATGTGTGAAGCATCCATGCCTGTTTACCACCTCCTGATGGCATTACTTTATATAGTGTGGTAACTGTATTTGCCTCACATACAGCATGTTAAACTATTGTGCATGCCATACCAGTCATCTGTACAGATGTCTATGGAATATCCAGATGTTTGCAACCTATATGTGGTCTGTGACCCTTAACAATGCCCATGTATGTGATATTGTTACCAAATCTGCCACACTGAGTGTAGTGACACACATATCAGCATCAGGCATCATATCTGAATGAAACAACATGCTGCAACAACGTCTGCTACACTATCACTTGTCCAGGCTTGTAGGAGCAATACATGATTCCACATCCTATTTCTGGTGGGTTACCTCACCATCTATGAAAGCATTCAGAACATTACGTGTTGTAAGAGATAGTGTGTTATATCCCATGCATATAATCTATGTGAGGCATGTCATGCATATGTAGCAGTACAGCACATCAAGGTGGAAAAGTAGGTTTACTAATCTGTCTATTGCCAACTGTATTTGTGTTACTGTGTGCAAATCCCCCCTGTCAGTCCTTACTGTGTGAATGCAAAGGATATATCATTATGTCTCCCAGTTCCACCTGGTGAACTCAGGAATACATACCACAAACCTGTCAGACACAGTATCATGCATGCCCTCATCAACAGCATCAGGGTTGAGTGTATGGGAAAAAAATGGAGGGGCCAACAGGCGTTGATAGGTGAATATATTGCAGTTAATGTAATGGCTACACTTGTGAGGGACTTGCTGACAGTACTGCAGTAACCTGTTCTG
Organism: Protopterus annectens; assembly: GCF_019279795.1. Lineage (NCBI taxonomy): Eukaryota > Metazoa > Chordata > Ceratodontiformes > Protopteridae > Protopterus > Protopterus annectens. Next base: position 398,570,789 of record NC_056742.1, on the reverse strand, counting down.
TATGTATGAGCCTGTGGTACTGTACAACACTGAGCTGACATGTCTGAAGGCTACCTGTCTGTGACAAGGGGTATGTATGCAAGGTCACACTGACAACAGTGTCCCTCACACACTGTTGCATGCATGATGCGATCGATGTATTCCCACTCTGCCATACCCCTTCTTGGGAATGTCTGCAGGACCACAGCCTGCAGACACACAGACACCTGGAACACAAACAGAATACAGCATGTCAGACCACATTCAGTCAATGGTACTAACAGCAGTAATGCATCCTGGCTAATTAGGTAAATATACCTGTATGTGTACCCATAACAAATGCAAGCAGACAGCACCTTACATAGTATTACATAGCTACACTGTACTATATTCACCCTGTGCATCATATCCATATTAGCATGTCCCTGCATCAATGGTATGGATGACAGGTATGTGGCACAGGTGTCATCATATGCACAGGTTGTGGTGTGGATTTGTTAGAGGACTAGGCTGGGCCATACAGTTGACATCATGTGTGTGTTTGGAGGGATATTCAATTGATGGGCTGTGCAGATGTGCTGTGTGTGTCTGGAGCTGACCTGCATGTGATACAGATGTGTGTGTATGTATGCATACAGTCACACCATGTGGCTGCCCTAAACTGGGTATTTTGGGCAGCTGTGGACCGTACATGGCAGGGTGTCGAGTTCACCATCTCTGGCCATGGACATGAGAACTGGTCCTACCAGCGGTGTCATTGGCACCACCAGGCCCAAGGCCAGATGCAGTACTACTTCCTGATGGTGACTGCTGTGTGCTGGATCTGTGCCCCTGATGGGACTGAACAGGACTAGATGCCCATGGCCTGCTCTGGTGTGATGTGGACAGCAATCCCCCTTTGGTAGTGCTGGTGTCACTGCCACTATGGGAGTGTGAAGGTGCATGGCCCCGTAGACTCTCAGCTGTTGTTAGTGCTGACCTACATCCATGTGGCTGATGCCCATCTCCCACCACATGCTCTAGCACAGACATGCCACGGTCAAGGATTGCCAAGGTCTCACCCCACTGTCTATTCATGACCTCAGTATTTTGACATGTGGACTCAACAAGGTCATATATGTCACCACGTAAATCATTAAGGGTTGCATCCACCACCCTGAGTATTTCTCTGGTGTGGCATTCACTACGTGCCTGTCTATCCATGACAGCCAGAAACATGCATCTGGTGACTCCTGCTGTGGCACTTGTGACAGCGGCTTGATGAGCAGCAGTCCTCTTGTGTGCATCTCTGTACATCCACCTGTGTGGGACCTCACCTGCACTCTAGCTGTGGCCAGTGTCTACAATCACACCTGCCATAGTCACCACATTAGCCTGTTCAATGCCACCACCTGACAACTGTCCATCATCTGTGGCCACTGGTGACGGGGAATGTGTGGGCATTGTCACTGTGTGTGGAGATGGTGTGGACATGAGTGGCATGCCAACCAATGGCAAAGATTCAGCCTCTGACAACCCCGCCTGTACCTCACTATTCCTATCATTGTCAGAGTCTGCAGAGACAATGACATCAGTTTCCAAGTGAGAGGGAGCCTGAACCCCATCGCCACCTGTGAGGGGAAGACAACATATGTACATTAATACCTGCACTTTGACTTTGGCTGGTACACACAAGCATGCACACATGCACACACACACACACACACACACACACACACACACACACACACACACACGCATGCACACACACACACACACACACACACACACACACACACACACACACACACACACACACAGTCACTTAGAGGAGAGATGGTACAAATCTGTTACACAGACCACACGTTACCCAAATGGTGACATGCATGACACATGGCCCTCAACAGCATGCATTGCAGTCAGTTTTACTGCATGTAACTAACAATATAGAGCTCTGACATACACGATTAGTGTTAGTAGGTGATGGCCCTTCCCCAGCACAGACTGCACACATGTACACATCATTGCTGTTCACCTGTATAGCACAGTGGCAAGTACTAGAGAAAATACCTCACAACTGTACAGATCCTCCCAGGATGTGTAGATGTCTGGCTCAAATGTTTGCTCTGTTTCTCATAACCCCTGTGTTTCTTTGATACATAACTGGGATGATCTGAGGAGTGACATCATTGATTAATGACATACATTTGAGTGTCAGACCTCCAAACCAGCAGTAAATGTATGGTCACACAATTCCTGTTACACCACCAACCTTCTAAGCTTACAGTGGATATGATAAGTTTACACAACCCTTTTAACATGCCATGCTCTTGTAATATACAAGATGAGACCGCAATAATGCATTCAAATATGTTACCCACCTTTCATGTGACATGCTAGGTTCAGTGCTAACTTTACCCCTCTCTCATCCCCTAAAGGGCCCATCTCTGTACCGAAAGAATGCAAAGTACCTGCAATCATGGCTGCACACGTAAAAAATACACTCTCCAAAGCCAAGAACACAGCATCCATGGGACCTGACAACATCCCAGGTTCTACATGAACTACATAATGGACTGGCACCCCCACCTAAGTACCGTGTTCAATCATAGCCTCACCTCAGGTTTTGTGCCCACTGGATGGTGCACAGCAATGGTTATCCCACTCCACAAAGGGGGAGCCACCAAAGACCCTGGGAACTACCGCCCCATTAGCCTGACGAGCCTGTTTTGCATGGCTATGGAGCGTGTCTTCATGGAACCCATAAACAATTACATTGGTAATCTCCAAACTCTGAGCCCTACCCAGTTCAGGTTTGTAAAAGGCAGATCATGTCTCCTAAACCTGACAGACTTCTTTGAAGTGGTCATCAAAGCCATAGATGAGGGTAAGGTGGTTCACACAGCCTATCTAGATCTCGCCAAGGCTTTCAACATCATCCCCCACTCTGGAATTATAGACAAACTCACTAAACTAAGTATAAATCCCTATGTTACAAGATGGGTTGCCAACTGGCTCACTGACAGAACCCACACTCTGAAAGTAGCAGACTAAATCCAACTTCAGACTAGTGACAAGTGGAGTAGCACAGGGTTCAGTCCTAGGTTCTCTCCTGTTTGGTATCTACTTCTCTGAAATACAGGCTAACACAGAAGGTCTTTGGCTAACAAAGTTCACAGATGACTGCAAACTAGGAGCCATAATCAAAACTCCTAATGATTTGGACATCCTACAAAAGGGCCTTACTGAGACAGATGCCTGGTGTCAAAGCCATGGCCTCAAGCTCAATGCCAAAAAGTGCATTGTCATCCCTTTTGGTAAAAACTCTGTACACATGAACTACCACCTAGGTGGTAGTCTACTTAACACCAAAAGTATGATGAGACCTTGGGACACAGATGGACACTAGTCTCTCCTTTGATAATCACATTGCCACAGTAGTCAGGAAATCCTTCTACATGGCACACCTCATCACAAAAGGTTTCTTATCTAGGAAAAAAGAGGTCATTGTTCCCCTCTACTCATCACTCATTAGACCCATTATAGAGTACAATGCCCCTTTTGGAATGTACCTCACAAGACATCTACAACAACTGGAAAGGCCACAGAAATACCTCACAAAGAGGATTACCAGCCTCAAACAGATGCCCTACGCAGACCATTTCAAAAAACTCCAGCTTTACTCTGTTGCATATCGCCTGCTCAGAGGCGATCTCTGCCTAACATACAAAGTTATGTCAAACCCAGAACTGTTGGACATGCTCCATGTAAAGAAATCCCAATCCCTCCAAGCTACATGCTCTAGGGACCTAAACCTTGTCACCACAATAAACAGAACATGCTTGAGGGATAGATTCATGTCCCAGAGACTTCCCATACTCTGGAACAAACTACCTATTTATATCAAACAAAGCTCCTCATTAGCACTCTTCAAGAAAAATCTTGATGACTGGATTGGAGATAGGAAATTCACCCTGGGGATCACTTCTGTGGCTCTGCTTGACAGGGGCACAGGAAGATAATTTTCTTGGGTGGCAAAAGCCAGGGTGCCATTTGGCTAGGCTTATATAGGCTCTAGGGCCAATAGCCTAGTACCTACCTATGAACCTATATAACCTGTGCAATCCAATTGATAAATAAACACATGTGTTACGTGTAAAATATAATGACTGCAATATGTACAATATGGTGGTTGCATAAGTGTGCACACCCTTAAAATGATACATTGTTGAAGCAAGTTGTAAGAGACTTACAATATTCACTGTTCTTGGGAAGGTGTCTATCAGCATGGCACATCTTGCCTTTACATTATTTGGCCACTCTTCCTCGCAAAGGTCACCCAACTCGGTCAGATTGCAAGGGCACAGCCCTCGTCAGGCCACACTGGGATTTTTGTATTTGATGTTGGTCTATGCTCTGGCTGGGCCAATCCATAACCATGAGTGTGTTCAGATGGAGCCATTCTTATGTAGCTTTGGATGTATGCTTCAGGTCTTTATCATGTTGAAGGCTGACACCCCTTCCCATCTTCAGTGTTCTTGCAGATGCCTGATCGATTTGGGCCAGACATGGGTGTTATTTGGAACTGTTCAGAATTCCCACCACCATGACTGCAGGATCTGTTCTGGCCTTGGAACAGCATCCCCACAGCAGGCCACTGTAACGAGCGGATTCACCATGGGGATGGTGGTCTTCAGTTTAAGAGAGGTGTTGCTTGTGCACCACACATACCTTTTGATATTGTGGATGTGTGTCAATCCATAGTCTCATTACACCTTAACGCAATTTCATACATGTCTTTGGGAGTCTTGATGTGCAGTATTGCAAATTGTGTCCACCCCTGGATGTTTTTTGGTGTTGGGAAATGCTTCCATGTTCTGACCCTACCCCATAGGCCAGATGTATGCAGAATGCGGGAGAGTGTTCTCACATGTAGTACACAACACCAGTACTTGCAAGAGATTCCTGCAACTCCCTCTGTGTTGCTGTATGTCTCCTGGCAGCCTCCATGACCAGGTTTTGACATGTCTTGTCATCATTGTTGTAGGGACATCAGGTTTGTTTTAACAGCACTGTTGTCCCATATTCAATCCACTTTTTGACAATTGTCTCTACTGTGTTCCATGGTGGATGCAATGCTGTGGTAATGTTATTGTACCCTACTCCTGACTGATACCTTTCAAATATGAGATCCCTTTGCTACTTTGTAAGCTGTCTGCAAGCCATGACTGTTGGTGTTGTAGGCAACTGAGCAAATGTCATGAATATCCTACTTGGAAAGCAGACTGTTATTTGGTGTCTTTACTTGATGGCAGGTGTGTAATCAAGCAGACTGAATGCTGTCAGTAAATCACAAGCTGCTGCAATAAAATATTATTTGAAGGATGTGCACATATATGCATCCATCTTATTGTAAGGTTTGTATACTCCATATTTGGTGCCCAACAGATTGATTGGTTTTACAAGTGACTTGTTCATGTTATAGTTCACATTACAGGTTGGAAAAGGTGTGGACTGACATATTGTGGTCTCAATTTGTATATATATCACAGACACCTGGCATCTTAACAGGGGTGTGTACACTGTTTATATCCACTGTATGAAAGTAATGTTTCACAGATGTCCCTACCTTAGGCCATTTGTCCCTCCATTTTATTGGTCTCTGTCCAGAAGTCTTGCACTGACAGGCTGTGAGGTATGCTACAGGAATGTTACATTCTCTTCAGATAGGCCCTGTGTTGACCACTGTGAAGCAATGCAGTTAACCCCACCACAAGTAAACATGCACATAAAGCAATATGGCTATGAGGGATGGTTGTGTGCTTGGTACTTTGCATGGCCTTCACATGCCTGGTGTATTGGCAAACCACAACAGAACAATTTCATACTCACCAGCTTCAGGCTGCCATCCCACATGCAGACCAGAGGGACCTAGGTAGTTGTGGGACAGAAGTATTGTCAGCAGACTCACATGTGGCATTGGTACAGGATGGATGCAGCATGTCTGCACATTTACAGTACAACCCCCAATACTAAATGATTTGCTGTCCTTCACCATAGATGTGCACTTCTGTGCATTAGAAAACCCCATCCACAACTGCAATCTGACCTGGCACATGCACATAGACACTCTACAAATACAAGTATGTCTGCTACACTAGTCTAGTAATCTCCACTGGGGCCTTACCTGCACACTCCTCGTCCATTGTCTTGGTGCCACCCACCTCCAGCATGTGAGGGGTCTGTACCCTGATGTTGTACTGGGATTGGTGCCGCAACGTTGCTGATGAGCTCCTCGGTGGGTGTCAGTGGGGGCTGCATGGCTGGGCCCCCAACTGGGCTGTGCGGTCCCTGGCCACTGCAGCAGCCCTTTATTAGGCATGGTGTATGGGGTCATTTGCACAATGCCAGATCTGGTTCTATGTATGCGCATGCAGGCCGACATTGTTTACCCTGTGGACAAGGTCATCCCACAGGCCGGTCCTCTCCTGTAGATGTTGCTGGCTCCGGCGAAATATTATGGCATGGTTCTGTAGTATGGCTTCTATGATTATATTTGTCTCAGCCGCTGAGAAAGTTAACCTTTAATGATGCGACACATCACAGGACCTCATACATTTGGCAACAGTATGTACAGAACCTGCACATCTACATTGAATACCAGTAGCCACCACTCACAACCACATCATACCCTTGTAATCTATCAGCACTGTATCAGCGTGCATTGCACTCCTGGTCCTGATGTGTCATATTCCTCCCAATGAGGGCTAGTTAATTTCACAATCCTCTCTTCCTTATTCATGTCTGCTTAGAGAGATGACTGTATAGAGAGATGACATTGGCCATCTTCCATGTGGATGGGGTGTGGATGGTGCTGAGGCTTGGTGTGACTACAGTGTGTAATGGAGCTGGGAGCACATGCCTGAGTTCATGTAGGATGCAGACAGGGATGTTATCAGGTTCCATGGATAGTTAAGTTTGTTGCCTTTCAGTAGGCAATATGTACCTGCTCACTGCTGATGAGGGGAGGAGTGCAGGTGCTGTGCATAGCCACCTATAGTGATGCTGAACTAGGGGGTGATGTTTACACTAAACCTATCTGCAGCAGGTTGGCTATAGCTATGTTGTGTGTGTATGTGGTCTGATTGATCACCATTACAGGGTGGGTTTGTTTGTTGCCTCTGACATTGCAGACAAATGTGAAGATGGCCGTGTGATTGGGCTTGGTGGATGTGTCCAATTTGTACTCATAGTTAGCCTTATAGTACTCCACCTGTGACCTTATATGCTTGATCAAACAAAGGCTGACTTGATGCCAAGTTGATGCCTGATCCTAATTTTCCCTGTACAGCCAATATAGGGACTAAGTCTGTGCTTTGTGTATTGCTGCTGTCCAGCAAAGGGGATTACTCTACTTTGGTGGAGGCAGGTTTTACAAGTAAGGTATTGCTGAGTCCATACAGCTATGTTGGTATTCATACAGCTGTTTGTAGTAGGTATGGACACACAATCATAACAAAGTTGGACACCTCTCCAATTTCAAACAGATAATCATGCTTATTGTAGTACCCATAGCTGTGTCAGGGCAATGCAACAACCAGTAGCTGTAGAAATGTCACTCTGTTGGATGCACAATAACTAAGTTTACATACTTGTACAACATGTACAGCTTATTTAACTGACATTTTGTATCCCATGTATGTTGTTATGAGGTGGCCAGATACACCTACTCATACTGACATGTGCACAGGTAATACCTATATACATTTCTGTTCTATGTCAGTATGGCACACTGTATTCACACTCTTGCTGCCCGGTCATCTCTCTCAACCCGTTAGAGTAGGACATCTGCAGGATGCCACACATACATGGGGGTGCAATGGGACAAAACTAGTGACACTGTCTTAATATTGCTGTAACACACTTGGGTCATTCAATAGCAAAGTACCCTTTGCATTGACAGACATACCCTGGAGGATGTCCAACACTCATATGGCAGGAAGAGAGGAAAAAGGCTAGGAGTGTGGTAGTGAGGGTAAGAACTTTTAATGTTAGCAGTATGACTGGTATAGGAACAAAGGTGGCTAATATGATGGCCAGAGGAAGGTGGATATATTGTGTGTGCAAGAGACCACATGGAAGGGGGGTGTGGCTAGGTATATCAACGGCAGATCACAATTGTGCTATCAGAGTGTGGCTGGGAGGGGAAAGGGGTAGGGGTTATCCTGAAGGAACAGTATGCCAAGGGTGTTTTTGGAGGATGATATGAGTGTCTGATAGAGTGATGTTTATGAATCTGGAAATTGATGGTGTAATGATGATTGTTGTTAGTGCATATGCTACGCAAGTTGCTTGTGCAATGGATGAGAAAGAGAAATGTGAAGTCAGTTGGATGAAGTGGTGATAACTGTACCCAAGGGTGAGAGAGTGGTAACTGCAGCAGATTTCAATTGCCATGTTGGTGAAGGGAGCGGGGGTGGATGAGGAAGGGATGGGTTGTATGGTGTTAAACAAAGGAATGCAGATGGTGAAATGGTAGTGGATTTTGCAAACAGGATGGACATGGCTGTGGTGAATACATACTATAACAACAGGGAGGAGCATAGGGTGGCATACAAGAGTGGAGGGAGATGCACACAGGTGGAATACATCCAATGTAGGAGGGCCAGTTTGAAGGAGATTGGAGACGGTAAAGTGGTGACAGGGGAAAGTGTGGTTAGGCAGCAGAGACTGTTGGTCTGTAAGGTGATGTTGATGATCAAGAAGAGGAGGAGTGTGAGGGCAGCACCAAGGATCAAATTGTGGGAACTGGAAAAGGATGATTGTGAGTTGGAGTTCAGGGAAGAGTTAAGACAGGCACTGGTTGGCAGTGACGATTTACCAAATATCTGGGTAAGTACTGCAGAGCTAGTAAGGGTGATGGCTAGAAATGTACTTGGTGTGACATGAGGATGGAGAAAGTACAAGGACATCTGGTGGTGGACTGAGGAAGTATAGGACAGTATACAGAGAAAGAGGTTGGGGATGAAGGAGTGGGATTGTCAGAGAGATGAGGAAAGTAGACAGAAGTATAAGGAGATGAGGTGCATGGCAGAAAGGGAGGTGGCAAACGCTAAGGATGAGGCATATGAAGACTTCTATGACAGGTTGGACACTAAGGAGGGTTGAAAGGACTTGTACCAGTTGACCAGACAGAGGAACTAAGCTATGAAAGATGTGCAGCAGATAAGGTTGATAAAGGATAATTTGGGGAACATACTCACAAGTGAGGAGAGTGTGTTGATCAGATGGACAGAGTGCTTTGAGAGGCTGATAAATGGAGAATGAGAGACAGATGGTTGGATGATGTGAATATGGTGAATCAGGAAGTGCAATGGCTTACAAAGGAGGAAATAAGGATAGCTATGAAGAGGATGATACTGGAAAGCCTGTTGGTCCACATAACATACCTTGATAGCATGAAGGTGTTTAGGGGAAATGGCAGTGGTGTTTTTCCCAGATTATTTAATGATATCTTGGAAAGTGAGAGGTTGCATGTGGAGTGGAGAGAAAGTGTTTTTGTACCATTTTAAGAATAAGGTTGATTTGCAGAGCTGTAGTAACTATAGAGGGATAACATTAATCAGTCAAAGCATGAAGTCATGGGAAAGAGTCGTGGCAGCTAGGTTAAGCAGGGAGGTAATAAGTAGTGGTCAGTAGTATGGTGTCATGCCAGGTAAGAGCACTAGAGATGCGATGTTTGCTCTGAGAGTGTTGCTGGAGTAGTACAAAGAAGATCAGGAGTTGCTTTGTGTGTTTCTGGACTTAGAGAAAGCATATGATAGGGTGCCTTGACCGGTGTTGTGGTATTGTATGAGGAAGTCATGAGTGGCACAGATATATGTAAGACTGGTACAGAATACGTACAAGGGTGGTGTGACAGCGGTGAGGTCTGCAGTGGGAGTGACAGATGCATTTAAGGTGGAGGGGGATGACATCAGAGATCAGCTGTGAGCCCTTTCTTATTTGCAATGGTGATGGACAGGTTGACAGACAAGATCATACAAGAGTCCCTATTGACTATGATGTTTGCAGATGACATTGTGATCTATAGTGAGAGTAGGGTACAGATTTAGAAGACCCTGTAGAGGTGGAGATATGCACTAGAGAAGACAGGAATGAAGGTTAGCAGGACAAAGACAGAATATCTGTGTGTGAATGAGAGGGAGAGTAGTAGAATGTTGAGGATGCAGGGAGTAGAGTTGGCAAAGGTGGATGAGTTTAAATGATTGGGATCAACATTTCAGAGTAATGATGACTATTGAGGACAGGTGAAGAAGAAAGTACAGGCAAGATGGATAGGGTGGAGAAGAGTGTCAGTACTGATTTGTGACAGATAAGTACCAGTAAATGAAAGAGAAGGTCTACAACAGAGTAGTGAGACCAGCTATGTTATATGTGTTGGAGACAGTGACATTGACAAAAAGGCAGGAGTCAGAGCTGGACGTGGCTGAGTTACAGATGTTAGGATTTGCACTGGTTGTGATGAGGGTGGACAGGACTAGCAATGTGTTTATGACAGGGTCAGCCATGTTGGAAGGTTTTGAGACAAAGCCAGAGAGGCAGGATTACATTGGTTTGGACATATGCTGCCGAGGGGTGCTGAGTATATTGGGAAAAGGATGGTAAGGATGAAGCTGCCAGGTAAGAGGAAAATAGAAGGTCTTAGATAAAGTTCCTGGATGTGGTGAGAGAGGACATGCAGGTGGTTGGTGTGACAGAGCAGGGTGGAGAAGACAGGCAGAAATGGCAACAGATGATCCACTGTGGTGACCCCTAATGGGAACAGACAGAAGAAAAAGAAGGAGATGTTGTGATGTCAGTCTTCACAGATATGCCAATGATTTGCCAGACATAACACAACTGTATGAGTACATGACTACAAATATGAGGCACACATATAGTCAGTGTGCATAACACTGGACAGTTTAATGGCATGAGCTCAGTATATCACACGTGGTTCAGCACACAAGTGAGCGACAGTACTTTACTATGCAACTACCATGTATAGGTCTCTCACATTTGTGAGACAACCAAGTGTATCATAGTTGTTTTCACAAGTAAAATATGGATTTGTACGACATCCCAGTAGCTGTACTAGCATTGTCACAGTCAGTATTGTTCAACACACACTGCAGTAGTAGTCATATGTGAGCCATCCTTTCCTGGGGTGACTCAGGGGCCTGACCTATGATCTATGTCACTGCAGACCGACCCAGATGCTATGAGCATAGGTTCTGATCATCAATATACCAGTACAGCAAGTCTTGTTGAGACATAGATTTTACAGTTCCTATTTCCCATTCTTACATACCCCCTACTGCAGTCCATTGCATGCTTACCTGTTTGACATACCTGTTTGTTTTATTCAAGTATAGATGGTTATGTCCTGCTTAGTTTTCATTTTTCTTTTTGCTGTTTTTTTCTCTCTCTCAAGGATGTATTGTGGGCATTTGTGTTGCATTGGCGGCAGCTTGCCTTTTGTAGGTAATGCTCATGAGCAGCTGATGGCCTGTGCATCAATTGGTGTCCCCCACTTGCTAATTGCATGCAGGACAGATATGTTGTTATTCATATAGCCAAAGGCATGGCAACACAGTCCTATCATTGAGTACATCATGTGAGCATTGCCCTTTTCTTTGCCAGTGAGGGGGACTTCATGGAGGTGTGTAAACAATATCATCACAGAGGATATCTGGAAATACCTATTGCAACCAAAACTGTGAAGACAGGCCAACAAAATGGAGGGGGATGTTCCAGACATAGGGACAGAATGTAAGTATTGCTGTTATACATTTGGATTAATTCTAGTCTAATAGGCTTTGTGAGCATAACGTTTCTGCATGATTTTAACTCTGACAGTGTTATGTGTTTGACAAAACTCTCCACTGTAGGTCTATCCGCAGAATAGCCAGAATTTGGACTCCTATGTTTGGTGTGTTCCTCAGATATTTTTTGTCTTTGTTAAATCAGTAGCATACTCTGGGGATTGCAGTCAGTAACTCCTAACATCCATTTGTGTTTCTGACTTCATATCCCTCAGAAAAGATATGTTACAACTAACCCTGTTACAACAGCAACATTCTCAGTTTATAACAGCAATATTTCAAATATGCCCCTGCTTTTGGCCTCTGTCCCACAATTATGTCAGGCTTGGTCCAGATGTCATGCGGTAAGAGGCTGATAGGTATGGTATATGATTATTTAGTACCTACATTCCTGACATTATCCCAGTGATATATCAGACTGCCAGATGTGTTATATATGAGGGGAAAGCCTGGACATTCTGTGGGACTCTGTACTGTTGAGACGTCTGTGTATTTCTGGCAACTGTTTGCAGACTGTCATGATTGTGTAGCACTGTACTGTGTCAATGTTATTTGGCCTGTGTAGGGAGGGGCATGGATGTATGTGTTATGGCTCCTGTTCTATCTGCCCCTGCATGCTGCTCCTGTTTCTGGTGGTCTATTGGCTGTATATGTTAGTAAGAGCAGACTGTGACATGTCCCATACCATGATGAGGCATCATAGTACACTGTGAATTAGGCCAATATATGTGGGGGTAGTGTGTGAGTGACAAACATGTTGAGATGTTTTTCTTCACACAGTCCTTATACTGAAATGTTCCTTTGGCTTACTGGTATGTCACTGTGACTGGTTGAATTGATTGTGGGTATGCACTTTCACACTGGTGTCTGTTTTTCAGTGCTGTGACATCCCTGTAGTGCCTGATATATTTCCAAATACATGTGTAATTCCCCCTAGCAGATTTGGGTTAGTGTTTTGTCAGTCTAACTGTAGTTTGGACAGTGCTTGGTGAAATGCTTAGTAGCTGAGTGTAGTTTCCCTAATGTGATGTTATGTCCAGATATTTGTAGGACATAGTGTTGCCTGACCCCCATAAGTGGTGTGTATTTCTGAAACATCAGTGGGTTGATGTGAGGATTTCAGTCACTAACTAGTGGTAAGTAATTGAGTGTTGGATATGTGCTATTTCAGTCAATATATGTTAAGACAGACATGAGAGTGTTACTGCAGCAACTATGTCAGCTTAGCCACACCAGTATTTCAGCAACATCCCTATTTCCATGGCATTCTCTCCCCACTTTGTCAGCCCTGACCCAGGTTCATTGCACTAAGTGGTTCTGACACTACCTCTGGACTGTCTGGATTGTTGCAGTATGTCCAGGTTTATTGCTCATATTTCTCGTCCTTTCCACAGATGCATTATTTCATATCCCTGGTAAATCACTGTGATGAGATGAGGAATTCTGACAGTAAATTATGACATATATTTCAGTTTCAGAACTCACATCCTTCAGAACATGTATGCTGAAAAAAACCCCTATAACTCTGGCAGCATTCTACATTTATAAAAGCAATACTTAAAATATGTCCCTAGGTTTGTTCCATTGGCCCCCCATTTGGACAGCCTTAGGCCGGATTTCTTGCAGTAAGAGGTTGGTAGGTATGGTTCTGAGGTATGACGCCACTACATATACAGTGCATATATATATATCTATATATATATATATATATATATATATATATATATACATACATACATGGAGATATATATATATATATATATATATATATATGGATTTTATATGTATGTATAAATATATATATATATATATATGAATTTTATATGTATGTATATATATATATGTATATATATATATATATATATATATATATATAGGTATATATTTTATATGTATATATTTTATATGTATATCACTGTTTATATTATGTATATATTTGTATATATATATATATATGCATCTCCATACATATAAACATGTGTATATGTATAAATGTGAAACCTGACTGATTCTACTGAATATTTTCCCTACTGTTGAATGAGCATATGTTGGAAAAAGCATCAGCAATCTCCTATAGCTCAAATGGTGTAGTGGTACATTGCTCTGACTATGGTGTACAGGCCCCAGGGCTCAAAACCTGCTAGCACTGATAATTTTGTTGCTCTTACAATTGCTTACTTATGCTTACACCCACAGTAATTCTTTAAAAGAAAAGAAAAAGGGATGATAGGAAAGTGGTAGAAAAGGGGCATACAGAGGGAAGAACAATATCAAAGATAGCTACGGCTGTGCAGGACTGGTGTATGGAAAGTCCATAGCTGTCCATTTCTTAGACAACAACAGCTGTACATTTGTACAGAATTTGGAGGTGAATTTGGATACTCAAATCCCAGATAGATGGGTGAGGACAACAAAAAAGTCTTATTAAACCTGCTAAGCATAGCTGAGCATTGCTAACCATTGCTCACAGTTCCTTCTCATAATATAGGTTCATAGGTTCATAGGTAGTTACTAGGCTTTCGGCTCTAGGGCCTATACAAGCCTATCCAAAAAGGTGTTCTGGCTTTCGCAAACCAAGAAAATTATTTTTTCTGTGCCCCTGTCGAGCAGAGCCACAGAGGTGATCCTCAGGGTGAATTTCCTATTTCCCATCCAATCATCAAGATTTTTGCTTTTGAAACTTGCTAATGAGGAGCTTTGTTTGATATAGATAGGTAGTTTGCTCCAGAGTATGGGAAGTCTCTGGGACAGGAATCTATCCCTCCAGCATGTTCTGCTTATTGTGGTGACAAGGTTTAGGTCTCTAGAGCGTGTAGTTCGGAGGGATTGGGATTACTTTAAGTTTAACATGTCCAACAGCTCTTGGTTTGACATACCTTTGTATGTTAGGCAGAGATCACATCTGAGTAGGCGATATGCGAAGGAGTAAAACTAGAGTTTTTTGAGAGGGTCTGCGTAGGGCATCTGTTTGAGGCCAGTAATCCTCTTTGCATGGTAGTTTTATGGCCTTTTCAGTTGTTGTAGATGTCTCGTGAGGTACATACCAAAAGGGTCATTGTACTCTATAATGGGTCTAATGAGTGACAAGTAGAGGGGAACAATGACCTCTTTTTTCCTGGATGAGAAACCTTTTGTGATGAGGTGTGCCACATAGAAGGATTTCCTGACTACTGTGGCAATGTGATTATCAAAGGAGATACTAATGTCCACCTGTGTCCCAAGGTCTCTTATCACACTTTTGGTGTCAAGTAGACTACCACCTATGTGGAAGTTCATGGGTACAGAATTTTTATCAAAGTGGATGACAATGCACTTTTTGGCATTGAGCTTGAGGCCATGGCTTTGACACCAGGCATCTGTCTCAGTGAGGCCCTTTTGTAGGATGTCTACATCATTAGGAATTTCAATTATGGGTCCTAGTTTGCAGTCATCTGCGAACTTCATTAGCCAAATACCTTCTGTGTTAGCCTGTACTTCAGAAAAGTAGATACCAAACAGGAGAGGACCCAGGACTGAACCCTGTGGTACTCCACTTGTCACTGGTCTGAAGTTGGATTTGGAGTCTGCTACATTCACAGTGTGGGTTCTGTCAGTGAGCCAGTTGGCAACCCATCTTGTGACATTAGGATTTATACCTTGTTTAGTGAGTTTATCTATAATACCAGAGTGGGGATGGTGTCAAAAGCCTTGGTGAGATTTAGATAGGCTGTGTGAACCACCTTACCCTCGTCTATGGCTTTGGTGATTGCTTCAAAGAAGTCTGTCAGGTTTAGGAGACATGATCTGCCTTTTACAAACCCAAACTGGGTGGGGTCCATCCAGAGTTTGGACATTACCAATGTCTTTGTTTATAAAATCCATGATGATACATTCCATGGCCTTGCAGAAAAGGATCATCAGGCAAATGGGGCGGTAGTTCCCAGGGTCCGTGGTGGCTCCCCCTTTGTGGAGTGGGATAACCATCACTGTGCACCATTCAATGAGCACAAAGTCTATAATGTCTTCATTTAGTAAGAGTATATGATTTCCATTATATGACATGGCTGTATGTGCTTTCATTACAATAGCAAGGGGTGTAACTGTACAGTATGGGACACGTGTATACATGGGTGGTTTCACATGTTATATGCAGTCATACTTCCATTTTACACCAGCTACACTACCCTGGGTGACAAAAATAACTTACCACATATTTTAATATGAACATAGTACTTTTAACACTGCTTTCCCCCATGTACATTTGGATTACCTGTTGTATTACTCAAACTGTGTACACCTGCATGCAAAGCTGGGACTCTGACCACTCTACTATCTTGGTTTGGGAATTTAAGCTGCATATTTTTATTTATCTCCTATTGAATATTAATATTATATTACTATATTAAATGGAAAGTATTGAGGTTTTTGGCCATGTCATTGAGGACTGCTGTCATAGCATAATGGCATACATTTCAGTTTCAGACCTGTATCCTTGTGAACATTAATGATCATGCATAACCAGTTTTCTATCAACTTTCTGTCTGTCCTCTGTGCAGAGGGGATGACACCAGTGCTCCGGCTGTGGTTGATTACATTGCAGAATGGGTCTGAGAGCCTATGCCTGTGTTCATGTTAGATGCAGCCAGGAATGGTATCAGGCCTATGGAGACCTCTATGTGTTGCCTTTGACAGGGCATTACAGACCTGCTTCCTGATCATGAGGGGAGGGGGGCAGGTGCTGTACATGCCTATGTGTACCTAAGGGGGACAGGGAGTGATGTTTACACTTCACCTGTCTGCAGCTGGTTGCCTGTATCCATGGCATATGTGTATGTGGTGTTATTGACCACAAATACAGAGCAGATATGTGTGTTGCCTCTGGAATTGTAGACACACATCTGGAAGGCTGGTGATTGGTCTTGGTGGATGTCTGCAGTTTGCACTCAAAGACAGCCTTAGAGCACATCACCTGTGACTTTATTTGCTTGTGCAGAAGAAGGTGACATGGCTTCCAGTGAGACACCTATTCCTTCTTGGCCCATCCTGTGATTATTTCCACCTATGATGGTAGTTGTGTATTGTTGCTGTCCACCACAGGTGTTCAGCCTACCTTGAGGGGTTGATGTTGTCCTTTTGGGTATTGCTGAGGCCATAAAGTTATGTAGGTGACCACATAGTATTGTGGTGTAGACCTGGATACTGCTGCTGGTTCCAACATATGGGGTTCCCTTCATGTGGGCCTTGCCCACATTCCTTGCCTGTGCAGGGGACATTATGGAGGTGTGGGGGCTACTGCTTCACAGACAGTAGGTGGAAATACCACACAGGACAGGACATGTGGAGACAGCCCAACAACATAGGGGACAAATCTCTAGAACTGTGTACAGATTTTATGTCATTAGTGCTGTTATACACATGGAGGGTTGCTAGATTGACAGGGCTCATCTGCACATGCACTTACTGGGTGACTTGACATTTGACAGTGATATGCCTCTAACATACCTGTCAACTGGCATGCTGTCCACAGAGTGGCCAGATATTTGCCTGTTATGCTTGGTCTGTTCCTCGAACAATGTCTGTTTTTGTGGGGTTGGTAGGATAATGTGAGGATCGTAGTCAGTAACTGTTGACATCCATTGTTTATACATGCAAACCATGACATGTCCTGTAACACCTCAAGGTTCCCACTCCACTGTGACTTGGGGCTGTATATGTAGGGCTAATGTGTGAGTGGCAAACGGTATATTGTTGCTCACACAGTCATTATACTGTAGTGTTCAGTTTACTTACTGGTATATTGCTGTGACTGTGGTGCAATTTGTTGGGGGTATGCACTTTCACACCAGTGTCTGTTTTCCACTACTGTTACATCCTTGTAGTGCCTGTTATATTTGCTAATGTATGTGTACAGCCCCAGAGCTGGACTTGGGTAGTGTTATGTCATTCTGATTGTAGTTTGGACATTGCTCAGTAGCTCAGTGTAGTTTCCCTAATGTTGTATTATGTCCACATATTTATAAGCTGTCCACTTGTCTGGCCGATATCCTTGGTCTGGTCCCCATAACTGTTGTGTATTCTTGACACATCAGTGGGATGATGTGGAGACTGAGGTCACTAACTAATGAGAAGCAATTAAGTCTTAGAATTGTGATATTTCAGACGATCTATGTTAGGACATACAGTGTTACTACATCAACTTTCTCAGCTTAGCTACTCACATATTTTGGATATGTCCCTATTTTCAGGCCTTTGTCAGGCTTGATCCGGATTCATTGCACTAAGGGGTTCTAATAATACCTCTCCCCTGCCAGGATTTTCACAGAATGTCCGGATGCTCAGCCCATATGTTTGTTCACTTCCACAATTTATTTGTATTTGTCTGGTAAATCATGGTGATGATCCAAGGATTTATGTCAGTAAATAATGACATAAAATTTCAGTTTCCATCCTCATATCCTTCAGTAACTGCTGAAATGCACCCTGTTGCTGTCTGTCTGTCTGTCTCTCTCTCTCTCTCTCTCTCTATATATATATATATATATATATATATATTTTTTTTTTTTTTCCCTTTTTTATATTTTTATATATGTATATCTATATTATGACTCTACTTTTTCATATATATGTTTCAACAGATATATATATATATATATATATATATATATATATATATATATACATATATGTGTGTGTGTGTGTGTGTGTTTATGTCTATATACAACACATGAATTATTCCACAAAACTTTCTCCCTAATGTTATATGCCTCTATTGCATGATATATTTGAAAAAGCAACATTAATTTCTACAGCTCAGGTGGTGTAGTGGTACATTCCTCTGACTATAGTGTTCAGGGTCATGCGTCTGACACTTGGGACTGCTGTTTTTTTTAGTTAATGTTAAATGACCAGAATGCATGATATTTTTATTAAAGCATTACAGATTTGCACAATGCAGATGGTGGAGTGGTGTTTTCCTGTGATTGTAGAGGACAGCATCCTGGGTTCGAGACTTCACAGGGCTGACTATTTTGTTGCTGGGCAGAACAAGGTCTGATGGATTCATAGTGATTAAGGCACATTTAAGCATATTATACTTATAATTTTATATTATAAAATAATATTTATATACACATTACAATTTTACATTTACCTTCCATGACATCCCCTATGTGCTTTCATTAAATTATATTCTTGTGTGACTATACTGCATGGGGCACTTGTGTTTATATGGGGGTTTCACATATTTTCTACACTGACATCTCACTTTTGGAACTGCTACAGTTTTGTCTGGTTGACAAAAAAAAGTTGCTACATAATTTAAGTTTACTAAAATAATTTTAACATTACTTTCACATAGGAAAATATGTTGTCTGTCTTGGTATTCAAACTGTGAATGTCTGCATGTAATACCACGACTTTAACCACAACACTACAATGGCTTAAAAGTTTCATCTGTATATTTGCATTTAGTTCCTATGGAATGTTTAAGCTATGCTAAGTGGAGGGCCATAATGTGCACACCCACTTAGCAAAGCTTAAACATTAATTGGGCTAGTAAAAAAAAAGGCATATATTATTATTATATTATGTTATATGGGTGTGTATTGTGGTGTTCTGACAACTAATTGGGACTGCAATCATAGAATACTGGCATTTATTTGGCTTTTAGGCTTCTGTCCTTCAGGGACTCCTGCTAATACGGGTCTATATTATCTGATCGAAACATGAAAACCGCGAACACCATTTGGGCAACACCACATGGTCGAAAATGGAAAATGTCATGTGCGTAAATGGAAATCGCTGTAGGGAAATTCTTCCCTTCACTTCAATGTAGTTAGATCTTGGAGTTGGAATATTTAAGTAGGGGGGTGTGGGGGGGTGCAGCCGCCCACATGGGGAGTGCAGGGGGGCTTACCCCCTGCAAAAAGCAGTTAGTTAGACATTTGCTTTTGTAGTTTTGTTTTTTCCGGATTCGATATTTCCAGTTTTCACTCATTTGGTGTCGCTCAACATGCATTCGGTGTTTTCGTCTTTTGTTCTCATAATATAGACCCTGCTAATACATATCCTGTTTATCTACCAACTTTCTAAGTGTGCAAGGGCAATTTTTCAGGCTTGTCCCTAATGTAGTATTTATTCCCCCCATCATTTGTGCCTTTGTTAACATGCACTGCTGTAAGGGAATATTGGCATACATTTGCTTTCACGCTTCTCCCCTTATGTAATTCATGCTAATGCATGACCTGTTCTCTATCAACTCTCTATGTTTGTGGGCCTGTATTTGTGGGGTTTTTTTAAACTTTGGGGGTATTTATCTCCCATTATATGTGCATTTGCACACATTTCCTGCTTTAGCAAGTTGCAGAAGTGTTGGACGGCACTTCAGCAATGCAGGGGTTGTGTCACAGAACTTGTCACAGAACCCCTGCATTGCTTTCTTGTTGCCGATATTTTTTCAGTGTCCACGGATACTGAAATGATCATTTTTTCATTTCAGTGTCCGTGGACACTGAAATACTGGCATAATATTAGAGCTTTGCTCTAATATTATGCCAATTTGGCTTAGAAAGTGTACGGCACTTTTTGAGTGCATGGGATGTGTTTAGTGTCTGTGCAGTACTTGGATACACCCCCTGCACTTGTTCATGGTTCATGTCCGCATAGGAAGTACAACAGTGTGCCTTCATGAATATTCAAGGCGCACTGCTGTTCTAAATGGGCATGAACCACTCCGTGCAAGAACAGTCTTATTCTTGCACGGAGTTTGTGAATCTGGGGGAATAAAACATACATAAAAATAGGTATGTGTGTTTTGATCTAAAAGACAAAATGTATAAAACAAATGATCAAACACAACTGGTCTAAACACACTAAATTTAACAAAGCATAACTAAAAAAAATAAATGCAAAAAAAAATGTTTTACTGCACACCATGTTGGGTGCTTCACCTTCCCTTAATTAATGTATAATAACTTCACAGTCACTCTACACTGAAAGTGTACAGTCCAACACACTTTGATAAAGCAAGCAAAATGCAATATTACTTATAAATCTTTAAAAAACAGTGATCAAAAAGTCACAAACTTGCCATATTACCAGTGTTATAACTGATAGAAAATGCTGAAGAACATTAGATCAACTATGATTAGATTATTTTTTGGCCAGTTGTAAATAAAATTAAAGCTAAACCACTTGAAAGGCATCCAAAGATGATATATAGATAGACAGATAGATAGACAGATAAATAGGTAGATAGGCAGACATACAGAGAAAAAGAGACAGAGAAAGAGAGAGAGAGAGATTAAATAAATAAATACATACATTTCAAGCTGGCTTCTAAAATTCATGACTGTTTTATATTACTCATTGAAACTCTACAAATTGACCCAATCCCTCTCTAACGAAAAAACAATAATATCAGTATTTAGTTGTCATTCGTGTAATTGTAATACACTGATAGTTTATAGTAAATTTCTTTGTTTATTCTTTAAGGCCAAATGTACATAATGTATATTGTTATTTCTGTGTAATTTGAACAACAGTTTATAAGGTTTATTTAATTTGTATGTTAATAGGAAAATACATTTTTCTGAGTAAAATTCATGACTGTTTTCTGCTTTGAAAAGTGCACTCAGTTTAAATGCATTATTATCAACGTAATTAAGAATGCAGTTTTCATTGTGTTTGTATGTCTCCTCTACCATCCTTTTTATTTCTGTCCTTCCTCTTATTTGCATTTCTTCTCTTCATTTCTTTAACTGCTATACTCAGCAGCTCAACAACCTGCACTGATTCTACTGGTAGGGTCTTTAATCCCCCCAGAGTCTGCAGACTCACCAGCACCACCATCCCCAGCAGCAGATGCACTCAGTACACCTCAGTCCCAGTCTGCCACAGTTGTCTTCACAATTTCTGCCCTAACTGCACAACCTGTGTCAAGTAGCCCTCCACCTAGGCTAGTACAGTGTTACCCACTGGAAGCAGTGGGAGTGGAGGTAACACCTTTGTCACCCATCTGCAGCTGGCAGACCTTGTGGGTGATATCACTGGCAGGAGGTTGGATGACCACATCAGCCACATGGAAACAATGGCCTAGTGACTCATTAAGGTGCTTCTCTGCCCTGCACTTATTCTACCTTCTGAGTCCAGGTCAAGTGATGACAGTGCACCACATAATGTTTAATCTCTCACTTGGTCGTAGCTGGCAGCGACTGTATCTGCAAACACCATCTCTCATTTGGTTAACACATATCCTGCCAATCATGTGTCTTTCCCTGCTACCTAACCTGCCCCTTGCCTCTATCCCTGTTTCCTTATTTTTAAATATAAAATGGGTGCCAACTGCCCCCTCCCAAAAAAAGGCTATGCTGCCTACCCCTACCTCTCAACTCTCCAGAACTTTGCAGAATGTCAAGATTTTTGGCTTCATAATTTTTTGTCTGTTACTTATAAAATGATTAGTTTTCTGTGAAGTCATTGGGGATTGACATTATTAAATAATGCCACACATCTGAGTTTTACACTTCATATCCTTCAAGAATGTTTGTTAATGCAAACATCTGTGCCTGACTTTGACATTTGCCCTGCCATTCATTTTAGCTTTGTATAGCATTATTCAGATAAGAAGGTGAAAAATTTGCACCTACTCCAAAACTATCCTCCTTGTCCCTTATTTGTTCACCTTGCATTCTACCTCCTATTTGCTTACCCTTTCATCTCTGTCCTATATTCACATTTCCAACCTTTAATGTGATAAAAAATATTTTTCCTCAGGTAAATATAAGCTGTGATGGAGAAGAAAGAGGTAACTGGGAACATGTTTTGGGAGTGCAATGAGTTAGCAGATTTCAAAAATTCCTTACAGAATACTCTGTCAGAAGTATTGGGTAAGTGAATGGCTGTAAGTAAGGAGATGATTCTTTTGAGCTGGGATACAGGATCTGAGCTGCGTAGACATAGTAAGGCCTTATTAAGTTTAATTCTGCTGGCTGCCAAAAAAGCAATTAGTAGAAAATGGAAATCAAAGTCTACACCAACTGCATTTGAGGTATAGAATATTATAAAAGAGATAAAAGAATTGGAAGAGGGATCTTTAGAAAAGGGAAGGAGAAAATACCTAGAAGTAAATAGAAATTGTGGGAGCAATACATGCATAATAATATTCAGGAGGAGTGAGGTTTAAGGGATGGCAGGAATTCGGCATTTTTTTGTAATGGACTGATGAAAGTATCAAAGAAAATATGTGTGATATATATTGTATTTATATGGAACATGTTAAAATGGTTTTCTTTTGTTAATGTATTTTGCCCATGTTTTAAGTGATAACATAATAAAAATGTTTAAAAAAAGAAAAAATACGCCATATGCAAGCCTGTCAGCTGTCTTTTGTGGTGGTAATGTGGCTGGCTGGTCATGAAGGGCACTGCCAATGACAATGTACGAACAATGCAACATGGTACTGCTGTGTATACTAATAATGAAGCCCCTGTGATATAATGCCCTATATAAACTGGCATCTGGTGTCAACAGTCATGCAAATGAGCTGAGATCCATTTCATGGCAGTTGAAAAACATGAAATAGGGTAAAAGCTATGATTCATAGGTTCATAAGTACTTACTAGGCTACTAATCCCAGGATCTTAAGAAGCCTAGCCTTACACTATCATGGTCATTTTTAGCCCTTGTATTTTTGAATACAAATAACCCAAAGGTAGGCTTAACAAAAGGCATGAAGGACATTTATATGTTTGCCCTATCTAAGAGAGATAAGGAGGCTAAACCTGAGGTGAATTTGTCGTTACTCATCCATTCATCCAAATTACATTTGAATAGATTAAGAGAAGCACTTTGCTTTACGTGGAGTGGAAGACAGTTCCATTGAAATGATGTTCTCTGTGATACAAACCTAACCCTCCAACATACTATATTTATTTTACAAATATACTGAGATCCTTGAGTGGGTGTTCATGATACCACTACACATGCAAACTTATAATAGATCTGACAGAAAAGAGTCTGTTGAACCTCTGTATGGAAAGTTAGATGCTGTCTCAAACTGGTCTGTATGATATTGAAAAGAGGGGCAAGGCTTTGAGATGGTCTGCATAGTAAGTGCTGTGGTCTTTCCAGATGGGACAAGAGTTTTGACAGATACATATTGAAAGGGGCATTATACTCAATCATCATCCTGACAAGTGCTGAACATTGGAACAATTACATCCCTGGATCTGGATGCATTACCTTTAAATAAAAGCTGTGCAATGACAAAGGCTTTCTTACAACAATTGATACAAGGTGATCAAGGGACAATTCCTTGAAAACTTAGATTCTTAGACTCCTAAGTATGGGATTGATTTTCAGGGGTGTGTTGTCAATGTGATAGTTACAAAGGGAGTCAGGTTTACCAAAGGATATGATTATAAACCTCTTGGCATTTAGTTTTAGTCCATAGTGTTGAAACCAGCTATTTGGGACAAACCCCCTTGAAGGATCTTGGCATCTTCTGGTGAATTTATGATGGCTCCAAGTTTGCCATCATCTGCAGGCTTGTTCAGCAACAAATCTTTAACATTAGCTTTGATCTCTCTGAGAAGTAAATCCCAAAAGGGAGTGGCTCAAGGACTGAACCCCGGGGTGCACCACTAGTGACTAATCTTTTGGAGGAATTATAGCCATCCACCCTAACTTCCTGGACTCACATTGTGAGGGAATTTGCTATCCAACGAGTTACAAAGGGATTAACTTTTAGCTGGGAGAGGTTATATAACAATAGTGAAGTGTGGGATGGTGTACAATGTTTTTCCCTCATCCATTGTTTCAGTAACTTTTACAAAGTCAACAATGTTAAGTAGGCAGGACCTGCCCTTAATGAATCCAAACTGGGCTGGTTCAAGAGGCTGTAGGTTACCTACATCCTTGAAGATTAATAATCTTTTCCATAGCCTTATGGATCAGTCTGGTCATGCTTATGGACCTACAGTAACCCATGTCTACTGAAGCCCCATCTTTGTTCAAATGAATGATTGTTGCTGTCCTCCATTCATCCTGCATGAAGTCAAATTTGAGGCTGATATTGAATAGCTTCTGCAGGGGATCAGACCAGTCATGTCGCAGGCTGACCAGTAGGTGGCCTTGTATGTTATCTGACCCCCACAGATGTAGTGTGCTTGGGCCACCTTGAAGACGTGTTCTAGGAAGATTTGACTGATGACTGTATTTGTGAAAATATGATTTGATAACATTGATAGAAAAAGGGGATGGAGTATGAGCTAAATGTATCCAGTAGAAGACCAACTATGTTTTTCTGTTCTGAATATGTGATATCACTTGCTATTAACTCTGCACTGTGCTGGACATTGTTTCTGACATTTGTAACATAATTAAAGAAATATTGGGGTTATGTTTTGCCTGGGCTGCTATCTTACATCATTTCTGACTTTGGCTGATCCGATCAGGGTCTGAAGTTCCTTGTTTAGTTTAGTAAAAGCATTTTGGGCATCTTGAGAGTTAGATTTATTTTTGTGTGCAATAAATATTTGTTTCTTTTATTATACACTCTATTTATATTTGATTACCACCACAGGGGCTTATTTTTGAATGTGGTATTATATTTATTTCTGAGGTGGTGGGGATAAGCAGTGGGGTCATCAAGATAGAAGGAACCTTTAAATTTAGCTCAGTTTATTTATAAAGTAATTCTCAATGCAGTGGGTGGAAGGTTTGAATCTTTTGAGACTTGTATGTCTGTTTCACATTTGTCTGCAAATGTGCAACATTCGGCTGATTTGTACTTCCCTGACCATTTTGTGGTTGAATTGCTTAATAAATCACCTTTTATTTCAGTGCCTGACACACAGTTCAGAAGTTGTCAAGGCCAATTTCCTTGAGACCTGATTTTTTTACTCTTGCTAAAGGTCAACAAATGTATAACGTTCACCTGATATGTACTTCCCTGACAGTATTGTGTCTGAATTGCTCCAAAACATACATTGTTAATGCAGTGCTTCATTCAGTTCCCCTGAAGCCTGAGTTTTTTATTTTTGCTTCCAGTCTGTGAATATGAAACATTTACTTGATATGTGTTTCCCTGAGAGAGCTGTGCTTAACTTCCATCAAAGCTCACCTCGTAAAGAAAGTCCACAGTAGAGTGAAAATGATAGGAGTGATTGGTGCACTCCCCATGTGCTTTTAAAACATTTGCATTGTAGTACATGTAACTAGCTCAAACTATGATGCTATCAGGATTGTTGTGGGATGCTAGTTCATGTTACATTTCTGTACCCTAACTATTATATGTGTGTTGCATATTTTCTGTGTTCAAGGGCTTTAGATTGCTATCTGTGCATATGTCTCCTACCCCCTTCTCTATTGTCTTCTGCATTGGTGATTTGATTATAGGTTATAGATTCATTGATTCATATGTGTATACTAGGCTAAGGGACACTGGGGTTTTATAAGCCTAGCCATGCAACCAAAACATATCCCACAGGCTGTTTTACCTTAGAGGGTGTTTTTAGAGGTGTGTTATAGTAAGGGCATGATTTAACTGCTGCCTCTGTCCATCAGATACATATATGTCAGACCAGGCTGAATTTCTGATTTCCCACCCACTGGTCCAATTTACTCTTTTTTTTTTCCTCAAAATGTTTTTATTTTTCAAACAGAGTTGAATAAATTCCATTGTATCTGTATATAACATCTTAAATAACTATGTACACTATTTACATCAGCTTGACACTATAAAAGAGCTCAATATATACAATTTCTTTATAGGTATAACAATCCAGTTATCAGAGTGTATCTGTTCAGTTATTGTAAAGTGTCAATCAATGATAAGACTTTTTTCCATGGATTGTTAATAAATGGCTTAGGATGAATCCTTAATTCTTTAATTTTAATTTTCAACAATGATGTGGTCTTCAGTAGGCTGTAGAACTCTTCCAAAGTTGATATTGTGTTTGTGTTCCAGCTCTTTGTTATACACTTCCTTGAGATTGCAAGTATTGTCCAAACTAGATACATATTTGACACATTCAAATGAGGACCTTTGGGGTCTATATTACAACGTTGAACTCACAGTAGTCCGAATGTTGTAATATCGAACCCATATGTTTGAAATATGAAAATAGCGAAGCCACGGAACACCGATTTTTTTCCCAGGGAAAAAAATCGGTGGGCCATTTTCACGACTTTGCTATTTCCTTCACTGTGGTGCGATCTTGGAGTTGGTATATTTAAGAAGGGGGTGTGGGAGCACAGCCCCCCCACATTAGGTGGTGTGGGCGGGCATTAGTTTAAGTTTAAAGTGCACATTTTTTTTTTTTTTTTTGGTACCGGAACACCGATTATTTTTTCCCTGGGAAAAATCGCTGTTCTGTGTTTTTGTATTTTTTGGTTTTCGAACTTCCTGGTTTGATATTACATCATTCGAACTCCTGTGAGTTCGACGATGTAATATAGACCCGGACCTTTGTACACATTTAATAATACTAGAGCTTTAGATAAGTTAAGCGATTCATTAAATAAAGCTTGTAAAAAGTTTTTAATACCATTTCAAAATGGCTTAATTTTAACACAGTCAAAACAAATGTGATTCCAATCTGCATCGTGTATATTTCCAACATATTCCCTTTGTGGAAGAATTAATTTTAGTAGCTCTATCTGGAATTAAGAATGCTCTGTGCAACCATTTCCAATTAAAAACTTTCCAGTATTGTGTAAAGGATTTATGTTTTATTGATAATAAAATATTTGATTTAATTTCTTCAGTTAGCTGTAATGAGTGTCCTTTTGTTATATAATTCCAATATAAGGATTTGGGTGTTGTTTTATAATTTATCAATATCTTGTAAAATTTCGAAATACTATTGTCTACTGGGCTCGAGACTCCATTTTCAGTGGAGGCCTGGGGAGAAAAGCTCCACAATACAAAGTTACATTACACAGAGAATTACAATAAAAATATTTGCATTGCAATCAACAGGTAGTATAACAATCAACAAGTAGTATAACAACCAACAGGTAGTATAACAATCAACAGGTAGTATAACAATCAGCAGGTAGTATAGCAATCAACAGGTAGTATAACAATCAGCAGGTAGTATAACAATCAGGTAGTATAACAATCAGCAGGTAGTATAACAATCAACAGGTAGTATAACAACCAACAGGTAGTATAACAATCAACAGGTAGTATAACAATCACCAGGTAGCATAACAACCAACAGGTAGTATAACAATCAGCAGGCAGTATAACAACCAACAGGTAGTATAACAACCAACAGGTAGTATAACAATCAACAGGTAGTATAACAATCAGCAGGTAGTATAACAACCAACAGGTAGTATAACAATCAGCAGGTAGTATAACAATCAACAGGTAGTATAACAATCAGCAGGTGGTATAACAATCAACAGGTAGTATAACAACCAACAGGTAGTATAACAATCAGCAGGTAGTATAACAATCAACAGGTAGTATAACAATCAACAGGTAGTATAACAATCAACAGGTGGTATTACAGTCAAAACAGGTATCATTCAGTAAAGACAGCAAAACTATTACAACTTTTTCAAGAGAAAGACAGGCATACAGCATGATGGCTGGATGTTACTGTTTAGTTACATTTATAATCTAAGTATATGAGAGAAATTAGGAAGGTATGAAGGTTAGCCAGGAGAGAAGGAGGAGCAGAGCTTGGGAGGTATAAGTTGAAGAGTGCAGTTACATTTCCTGTGAAGAAACAGGTAAGAATGAAGTTGTGTTTTGAAGGTGTGTGTATTGTCACAGGTCCTCAGAGTAGAGGGTAGGGCATTCCATTTTTTCGCTAGGAAAAAGGAGAGTAGAAGCTGACCAGCTGGGTGCTTGGATTTTTGGATGATTATAAGACTTTGATGACTAGATCTAAGGGGTCTAAGGGGGGTATATGGTTGTAGGATATTAGATAATGCAGGGCAGCAAGTAGGTTGGAATAATAGTTTGTGAGCTGTGACGATGTGGAGGAAGTCAAGTTGATTACAGAGTTCAAGCCAATTTAAAGAGTGTAGGGAGGTGCAGTGATGGGAGGAGGATTTTGCCTTGGTAGCGAATCTGGAGATTTTGTTGTAGCATACTTCCAGTTTGGAGGTGAGGGTGGAAGATAGATTGGTAAGCAGAGGAGCCCATACAAAAAAGAGGGGAGGAGATAGGTAGTGGCCAAAGTTTGGTGCAGGGAGTGAGGAAGTGGTTGTTTCTGTAGAGTAGGCCGAGTTGTATGTGGATTTTCTTGATGTTAAGTTGGATGTGAGTATTGAAGTTTAAGTGTTCGTCGATGTTGACCCCCAGGAATTTGGCAGAGGGAACGACTTCGATAATGGGATTGTTATGGCTGGTAATTTGAAGTGAGTTTTTATCAATAGGAGTGGATTTTGAGGGAGTGAATAGAAGAATCTTAGTTTTGTTAGCGTTTTGTGAGAGGTGGTTTAGGTGCATCCAGTTTTTAGTGGTTGAGAAGGCAGTTTGAGTTAGAGACTGAAGATTGGATAGGTTAGAGGAACAGCAGATGAAAGTAGAATCGTCTGTGTATTGGACAATTTTGGTATTAGGTATGGCTTTGTAGAAATCGTTAATAAAGATGTTAAATAGCAAAGGGCCTAGTATGGAACCTTGGAGGTACTCCTGTACGGGTGGGGAGGAAAATGGAGGAGGCCTGGCCCCATTTGACAGCTTGGAACCTGTCAGAAAGATAGCTGGAGAACCAGGAAATAGTTTTTGGGAGATGTAGAGATTCAATAGATGATTTAATAGATGTGTGTGGGAGATGGTATCGAAAGCTTTATATAAGTCTAATAGAACAGCTGAAACTAAGTTACCAGAGTCTTGAGCTAGATTGACAGAATGTAAGAAGGATAGAAGGGCTGTGTTGGTACTGTGTCCATGGAGAAAGCCGTGTTGGGTAGGAGAGAGTAGCTGGTGTTCAGTAAGGAATGGCATGAGCTGCAGATGTATACATTTTTCAAGACGTTTAGAGATTGGTGAGAGGATGGCTATAGGGCAGAAATTGGAAACATTGCAGTTTTTACCACCCTTGTGGAGTGGTAGAATAAATGCAGGACACCATAGTATGGGTACATAGGACTCAAGTAGTGATTTATTTATCAGGATGCTGATAGGGAGACCAATACCGTCTGAGGCAATTTTTAAGAAGGATGAAGGAATGTTGTCGGGGGCATTGGTGCAAGGTTTAAGTTTGGAGAGAAGCTTTTTTATAAGGTAGGTGGATACAGGTTTAAGTTCAAAATTAGGAGGTGTAGGGGAGGAGGAAGAGGAAGCTTGAGCAGAGGGGGATGGAGGGTTATTGTTGGGGAAGGTCTTGATTAGATCAGCAATAGAAGAGGTGAAGAAGGTGTTGAATAGTTCGGCGATGTCTTGTTCAGATTTACTTGTATCAGGACATGGGTTGTTTTTTGTACCAGGCTTGAGGAGGGAATTAATAGAGCTCCAGAATTGGGGTTTTTTGCATGATTTATTTGGAGTTTGATGTAGTAGGATTTTTTATCTTTAATGACTTGTCTTTTAGCTTGGTTTCACAGCTGTTTGTATTTAAGTAACAATACAGGCTGTTTATGATGGAGATAGCTTTTCCAGGTTTTGTCTCTTTGTAGCATAATTTTTTTGGTTTGTAATGACAAAAAACAGGATCCAACACTGATTTATTGAATAGTCTCTCTCTAGCGCCTCGGCTTTTGCCTTCAAGGAGAATACTATCAAGTTCATTACAACACATATTTATACCATAAAATATTAATTAAACAATTTATCAATTAATTACAGAAAAACTCTCCAGTTGCATTCTACATTAATGCCTCTGAGTGTCATAGTATCAAATGTCAATATAAAAACTGTCTCCTTATATAAAAGTTTCCTTTTATCTATTTCATCATTTTTATCTAAAACAATGTGTTCCAAGATAGTAGCAAACATACCCTTTGGATCACTACTATGATAATCTTTAAAATGCATTGCAAGGGGGCTTTCCATTTTTTTATTTCTAATATCTCTAACGTGTTCTTGCAACCTTACTTTGAAAGCACGTTTACTCTCCCCTATATAAAATAATCCACATGGGCATCTCAATGCATATATAACTACTTCCGTATTACATGAAAATTTACCAGAGGGTTGAAAATGCCTTCCATTTATACAATCAAATGTTTTACATACATACTGACAAGAAATACATTTCCCACATGGATAAGTTCCCATTAACTTCACATCCATATTTAAATTAATTTTGGGGGTAGAAAATCCAGCATGGGCCAACATGTCCTTAAGGTTCCTACCTCTCTTGTAAGAAAAAATAATACTTTTTGGAAAAATTTCTATCAAATCCTTATATTTAAATAATGAATTCCAGTAAAATTTAATCTAAAGGTTTAGAAAAAATTTATATGGTAATGACTTATGATTTGTTATCAGAAGAAGTTAGTCAAGTAATTCAATTTTATATTATTTTGAACACATATAGTACTAATGTAGATAAGACAGAATTCTAATTCAGTATAAATTTCTACTTATTGTGTAAGCAATTAATATTTACATGAAATATAGATGACAAGCAATTCAATCATAGTAAAGTAGTATGTGTCATATATAAAACCTCAGTAAAATATTATAGCACACAGTTATTTAACATATTCACCCTTATTGATGAAGTATTTCAAAATCTATTACTTAATATAAATAGATGGTAATAATATTTATACCTAATGTTTATAATACAATGTATCTTACTGGATATATCAGAAGTTATATTTCATTGTTTACCAGCATTTAAGTAATCACTTTGTTTGTTGCTAACCTACTTAAAGCATCACGTTTGCTTTATGTAAACATTGATGAAAGTTAGTGCATTTTAATTATCAGTACATCCCTCACCCCCCCCCCCCATTTCCTACACATAAGGATTTTCATATCTGTCATTTCTTATTATAAAATGAGTGAAATTATAGGTTAAAAACAACAAATTCACTTATTGTGATTAATGATTACAAGTTCCCTTTCCATATTTATAAATTGCCATTTTATGGCATATACTGAATGTTTTTAGATTTAAATGGCAGCATTCTATTTTGTATAATCAGCAAAGGTTAAACTGAGTGATTATTATCAATTTAATACTATTTGTTCAGAATGTGATTGTTACATTCTGTGACATTCCTAGTTCAGGCTTCTGTTGTTTTCCTTGAGTAACTTTGTCAGTTTGATGTCATGTATAAAATATTAGGTACCTTGGTAACAGCTTAAGTATTATGTATGGTCAAGATGGGTTACAAAACCACAATTCAAGTTAAAGCAATTATATGACTTGTTATGCATATTTACTTATATGAAAAAATCATCATGCTTCCCGTTGATGCTCAATATAGTGTATGTCATTTATGACAAGTTAAAAGAGTAGTGTTATTATATTCAAGCCCATGTTATTAAACTGTCTATTGTCAATGTAATACTATTTGTTCAGATTATGATTGTTACATTCTGTGACATTTCAAGTTCAGGCTTCTATTGTTTCTGTTGAACAACTTTGTCAGTTTGATGTCATGTATAAAACATTAGTTACCTTGGTAACTGCTTAAGTATTATATATGGTCAAGATGGGTTACAAAAACTACAATTCAAGTTAAAGCAATTACATGACTTGTTAGACATATTTACTTATATAAGAAAATCATCTTGCTTCCCCTTGATGTTCAGTGTAGTGTATGTCATTTATGACAAGTTAAGACAGTAGTGTTATTATACACAAGCCCATGTTATTAAATCCTGTCTTTAATATCTAAATTCAGCAGGCTGCTTCATCTTATATGACGATTATATATTTTATGTCTAGATTTACTAAAATCATACATTACACAACAATTTTGTCTGTGTGTGTGTGTGTGTGTGTGTGTGTGTGTGTGTGTGTGCGCGTGTGTGGTTGTGTGGGCGCCCACTCGTGCGCGCATGTGTGTTTTTTAATTAAGAATCAATGTAATGAGCTAAACACAGTGTTGGGAGACCATCAATATGTGCACATGTGGTTTAAAACAGCCCTTTTATTATATATATATATATATATATATATATATATATATATATATATTTTTTTTTTTTAAAAAACAAAAACATAATTGCCGAGAATCATCTCAGAGGCTCCTCAGAGCCGTTAAGCATTATTGTCACTCTGTCTCTGTTACCATAGCAACCTGGGAGCATCCGTTTCTGTTAATCTATCTGTGTACTGCATACCAGAAGCTCACAATGCACCTGAAGCAAAGCTTCACTTCACTGCAACTTCAAGCCTGCCTAAATTCCCTCTCTTTCAGCGAGGCAGCAGCCAGGAAAAGAACAGAGAGCAAACAGATAAAAAAAAAAAACCTCCCAACAAGCCGCCACAACAAAAGACAACACACTCCTCCAGCCCTCCCACCTCCCACTCAACAGATGTACAAACAAACCATTCTCTGCCAAAATATCCCAAATCACAGTTCTATCCACCCCCTTCCCCTGGATCCAGGCTAAAACACCAAATGTCTCTTCCTAATACCCAAGCATCAGTAAACTTCAATCACAAGCTGCAACCCGCAGCTTCCTTTAGATGAAAACGGCAGCATATAACAGCTGCCAGACACAGATGCATCCACATACACCATGTCAGGCTTAATCAAACAGCACTCGAAGCTATGATACCTGCCATAATTGATATTAATTATGTTTAGACAGAATAATAATGATATTTGTACTAGCTGCCAGACACGGCTGCATCCACACACCATATCAAGATTGATCAAACAGTACTCGAAACTATGATACCTGCATAATTGGTATTAACTATGTTTAGACAGAATAATGATGACATTTGTACTAAGAGCTTGCTGCTATTATTCAACCAGGATATACATGACATTTCTAAATCATACTTTAACTGAAGAAGGCATTAGTCTTCATGACAACATTTTTTTTCAAAACAATCTACTGTTACTGCTATTATATATAATATTAATTTGTTACATTTGAGTCTGAACTCTGATGAATGGCACCTTGTTGAATTAGTTAATTAATTGCCTAAATTATTATAAGTAAAAACAATGAAAAATGAACAAGATAAGTATTCATTGAGTTCAAGGAAGGGAATAGAAACTTCTATGTTTATATTATATGTTGCTTTGTTTGGCTTATATATAATGCAAATAGTAACCCATCTTGACCTACCTTTGTTTGTGAAGAATTACTGGACTCTTTGAACATTCTGAATAAATTATTACTGCTTCTCAGTTGTTTAAGAAACCCTCCTTTTTTAAAAATAAAAACAGATGACAAGTGATGTACCATTTGATACTTTGAGAGATGTAGTTGTAAGAGTTATTTTTTGGGACAGCTATCTTGGAATCAGTTTTTTTGTTTCTTCTTTCTAGCATCAGTCCAAGGATTTGTTTCTTTTATTCTTTTAAGATTAGGGGCCTTCCATTCCACTTCTTCTGGGATAGACACTATGTTGTTTTTGATGAATATAGTAGCTTCTTCAAAGTCATTAAAGGTTCTCATCTCATTGGCAAAAAGTATTTTTTATCTTGGCTGGAAAGGCCAGCTGTGCTTTAATGTTGTTTTGTTTCAACAGTTTTATTATTGGCCAGACTTTTTTTTCCTTTGTTTTAGTATTCTGGAAGAGTAATCATTGTCAAACCTTATCAGGCTTTGATTGTATTTTAAGGGTAATTTTCTCCCAGCAGATTTTAATATTAGTTCCTTATCCAGAAATGAAAGACATTTTATAACTATGGCTCTAGGTGGAGTACTTGGTGAGTTAGAAGCAGGTTTCCTCAGTGCTCTATGTGCCCTTTCAATCCCAAATGAAAGTCCCTCTTTCAAGTCTAAAAATTCAGGAATCCAGGTTGTTAAGAATGAAATAATGTCTTCTCCTTCAGTGTTTTCAGGCAGACCAAAGATCCGTATGTTGTTTCTCCTTTCCCTGTTTTCTAAGTCATCTATTTTGTTAAGCCGCCATGTATTCTGTTTAAGCAGAAATTCTTTTTGGAATTCTTCCTCTTTGAGTCTCCCTTCAATGTATTTTAGAGAAGCCTCTATATTTGTTATTTTTGTATGGTGTTGCTGTAATAGTTCCTTAAGAGTATCAGTCTGTTTTTGAGAATTTAATTTGAGGTTTTCTAAGTCATTTTTAAAGCCATCCATCTTCCAAGATAGTTCCTGTAAGGTAGATGTCATCAATTGCAGTTCTTTTTTCAAAGCAGCATCTGGATGAGAATTCCTTGAGTTGTTCATATTCAGTGACTCAATATATCTCCAAGTTACTTGACAGGAACATTTTTTTATATCTCCACCAAAACTGATATTTATGTAGTTTAGTAGTTTATCTATAGATTTATGATGTTTTAAACTTGAAAATAATAACATTTTCCTATATTATTATACTAGTTTATGGAGCTCTCAAAATTCACTGCTCTCAGTTAGCCATCTAGGCTCCACCTCCATCCAGGTTACTCTTGAATAGGATTAAGGAAGGGTTCTGCTTTACCTGGATGGAAAGCCTACTCCATAGAATGGGAATTTTAGGAGATACATATCTGGCCCTCCAACATGTCCTATTTAAATAGCAAGCAAAGTTTAAATCCTTTGATCTAGTAACTTTGATACTGTTCATTTTGTGGATATGCAAAAGGTCCATCAGAGCAGGATCCAAGGATGCCTTGTATGCCAGGCATTAATCATCTCTCAGCAGTCTGTAGAAAATGGAGTATAGGGATGAGGTTTTGAGGTGATCTGCACATGCATTGTGTTTATGCCCTGTATTCTTTTTGTGAAGAACCTCTGTGGATACTTCAGTTGTTACAAGTGCCTGGTCAAGTACATACTGAAGGGAGAATTATACTCAATGATGGGTCCGATTATAGCTGAATACAGTGGCATGATGCCACACCCTTACTTATTAGTTCAGCGGCATATAACAATTTTCTTAAACCCTTAGACACATGCTGGTTGAAAGCCAGATTACTATCTAAATGAATCTCCGAATCATTCACTACAGTGTCTACCTTTAGTGGTGTTTTTTTGATGTAGTTTCCCTGGATAGCTGACTTCCCAAATGATACTATTATGCACTTCTTGGCAATGAGTTTTAAGCAATAGCTTTTACACCAGTCATTTGTCTGGTGCAGACCTTCCTATAAAATGTTAGTGTCTTGGGGTTTTTTTATGATTGCTCCTATTTTGCAATCATCTGCAAACTTGGTGAGACAGAAGCCATTGACATTGGTCTTGACTTCCAAGAAATAGATGACAAAGAGGAGTGGGCCCAGCATAGAGCCCTGGAGGACTGCAGTGGTGGATAACCTCTTTGGAAGGTGGTCTATTCAATCCTAACCTCCTGGATCCTATCAATGAGCCTGCCTATATTTGTGAGTACCAGTTTCAGTATGTTTGTATCTCTGATAGATGTATGCACTGTCTGGTTCAGGGTATTAGCATGTATAAAGTCTATGAATATCTGTACCTACAATTCAGGGTCATGTAGTCCCAGTTTTTGGATGAATAATTAATGTCCCCCATGAGTATTGTATTTGGTTGAATGGTGAGTATCTTCAATAGGTGTAAGTATGAGCTATGGGGTTCATGGGGCATAGAGGGTACCCTGTAGCTTGATAGGATATGGCAGCAGACTTTGTCTAGAGGGTACTCTGTATCTTGCTAGGATATGGTATGGGACTTTGTCCATGGTAATCTGGATGTGAAGGAACTCCAGCATGTCATCTAATTTAAACAACCTCAAGGTATGCTTGTTATTGATACTAATTGAGGCACTTCTACCTTTAGTCCCTGCCTGTGCAGTTGCTGGTCTAAATATGTGGAATACACTTAAGCCTTGCACTGCTGAGGTACTCTCCAGGGTAAGTATAGCTTGTGGGGAGTGAATCTTCTTGTTTATACTCCTGGCATTGAGCATTAAACCTTATAGATTTCTTTACGTAGGTTTTGCTATGTTGAAAGTTTTGTCAATTTTGCATTGTCTAAAAAGTCTCTATGGGGAGGACAACATTTTAGCCAATATTTGAAAACCTAGAAGGAACAGCTGTAGATCATCCTTGGCAAAGCAAAGTGGTTTGTTGACCACATCCTCCCATGCTGGAAAATATTGTATTCCCCCATAGAATGTAACCAGAAACTAAGCCAATTATTAAAGTCAATAATTTTCTGTTCATATAGTGGCATTGTCTTTGGTGAGGTAAGAATGCTGCTGCATGATATGCGCATACCAGCCTTTGATACATAGTTTGAGAGCTCCATAATGTCTCTCTTCATGTATTATAAGGAGGTACGTCTTAGGCCATTTACAGCTATATAGACTGTGACTAAATCATACTGGTACTTATGGTGCAATGACTTGAGTGCATGTGTAACTAGGTGAATCCTGGCCCCTACTAGGCAACTGACTGATATTTTCTTCTTGTTCAGCCTGGAGAGAGGAGCATCAGTATGTTGTACAATGGAGTCCCCTATGACTAGAATCCTGGGTAGTGTACTGGCTTATCTTATGGGCTTGGTACTTGAGGCTTTACTGGGTATGGCTGTATGTGCAATGTTAGGTTTTGTTACTGTTTAGTGCTTTTGAATTTGCTGAGGATGATTTTTTCAGGTAGAACATCTGGGTAGCCTTTGGGGTTTGGTAAGTTGGCATTTAAGTACATTAGCATAAGTTGGTCTATGTGTGGGGTGTACATTGTGTATCATGGGTGTACTGTGTGTGTTTCTGACAATCAGATTGTTATTTTGAGTGCTTGTGCACAGGAGTTTGACCTCCAGAGACATTGTGTATATACATCTTTTACATACTGTGTGTGCAGAAATTAGACACTGTTATTTGTGTTAGCATGTCTGGCTGAAGTTTTGTATATAATTTCAGCTAGACCTGTGTATTGTATGTCAGCATGACTAGCTATGATATTGTAAATAGGTTCTTACATGTTGATTTATGATCTGTTTCTACAGAATGTTTTAAAGACTTGAACAGTGTCCTTTTACATTTCTAAACTGTGCATGTTTGTGAAGAAAGACTCTAAAGGCAAACTGTCTTAGATTCAGCTGATCTGCAGATGATGTCATCAGAATGTTGACAGTTGTAATGTGCTACTGTCAGAAACTGAAACACAGGAACTGTTGATTGATTTTCAAAATATGAAATGAAAATTAGAACTGGAACAGTTCTGACAGGCTAGTCTATAAAAAAGCCTGTTGAAGACAGTTGAAGTCAGTTACAGCTGTCAGACAGCTAACAGCCAGTTGTGAGCTGTTCAGAGATGCATTGTGCAGTGAATATCCAAAAGGACTTAGCAAGAACTGTAAGCCTGTTTTTGCTCTGTTGTAGTAATTTAGTTTAGGTCAGGAAGAGTGTTATTTAGTCAGTTAGGAAAATTATAAAATCAGTTAGATCAGTTAGAGTTTTTTCTGAATGTTGGCTTTCTATCCTATAGTACTGATTTCATTTTCCTGGTGATTGAGTTCTATTTGTTTATTGGAAATTACTGTTTTATAGTTTTTAATCATTTTGCTCATTATTAAATATTTTTATTACCTTACATTGTGGCTGGTCAATCAGTGTTTTCTTTAGTGAATTGAAAGTGCTTATACTTGCCTTGATAACTTCCTGGGCCACTGCAAAAGCCTGGCTACTTAGGTCATTTGTTACTATTTGTTTTAATATTTAATTTTCATAATTGAACACCCCTTTTAAAAGGGCATGTAGACTCTCTGATTGGTGGCAGCATTACCATATTATTATGGAGAAGGAACACAGCTGGAAATCTGTGCCAGGCTTTTCTAGACTTGTTTGGATGTGTGAGATTTAATTTATTTAAGTGTGAGTGTATCATCGGTCTTAAATTGGTGCATATTACTCTGAGTTCTGTAAGAAGGAGTTATATTTGGGGTGGACAGATGAATACAGTCCAGTTCGAGGCTATAGATTGTGTTCCTGTTGTGCTCTTAGGGGAAAATTGTAGAATATTATTCCTGTTTAAGAGACAGTCTCACATTAGAGTCAGTAGTGAGGATTGAATCTCCTTAGTTACTGGCCCAGGATAGTAGGGGACATCACATTATTGCTGGCTGCCTGGTGGGATATTGTCTGGATGTGACACTGTGTTTGTTTCATTGAAGATTAAATGGTTCAAAGTGAACATTTGGCAACTGTTACATTGTCTCAAGATACCCATATCCACCAAAATGGGTTGCAGATAAATTGGAAAAGTGCATATTCATGATGTCAGTTCCTTTATTAAGTCAGCTACAAGAGTGCAGTGTACAAGGGGTTAATAGCTGACTAAGGGTTCTTTTGGGACTAGAGACTAGTTACTGTATACTGCCCAACATGGAAAGCAGTTGTTCTACACTCACAGAGTTACTGGTACAGTTTCAGATGTAGTTTTATAGGTAAAGTTTAATTTCTGTGTTTCTTAGTCTATACAGGGCACTTCTAAAAACCTCTGAATTATGGGCAGTGGTACACAAATGTTTCAGCTTCATATAGGCACTTAAAACACAGGAAACTGGCTTCTAAGCCCTCTGGACAATAAAATGACTACACTTATGTGTTTTCCAATTCCGATAGACCAGACCATCAGCTACTGCCCCTAGATGGAATATCCCAGATCTCTTAATGTAAAAAATACAAAAAAGAGATTGCTTGAGAGTGTATGCTACCATAAAACAACTTTAACATACTAGCTAGACATGATTTCATGTCAATCAGACACCAGAAAGACAGTCTGAACAAATGTAGTAACCTTAGCCTTAAATATATAACTGCATAAACAAAACAAGAAATCAGCAGTACATCACTTAAATTGCTTCTGGAAGTGTGATTTTTAAATACAAGTACTTAGATTTTGCCTGGATGGCATCTGATGCAAGGAAATTACCTCAGTGGCACAAGTGAGGATGACAAGTGCTGCTGAGCTCTATGGGAATCACTAAGGCCCTCACAAATGCACCAAATGATCAAGTCCATTTGCAGTCTTCTGTCCATTTCTTTTTTTTTTTTTTTTTTTTTGATGGCCCTAATATGGCCTCTATACTGCCCTCTAAGATATGCTTCCCTTATCTCCTTTCACAGTACATTTCTTTGCATGTCTATATCCCTGAGTTAAAATAAAAAAAATCAGCACATTGATATTACCATCTGCGTGCAAATCTTAGTGTCCACATTCACAAAGGCTCATTTCTGAGCAATATTTACAATAGTGATGATGCATTAGTATGGTCATGGGTTGATTTTACAGGATCTTCTCACAAGTCCCTAGTGTAGGCACAAAAAGGAGATGATCATCACACACACACACTGTTCTGACCATGTGCCTTAATAATGAGCATCAGGGCTTTTCACATACAAATTATATAAACAGTTTTGGCTTGGTCATGGTGACATGGTCACAGGTGCAGAACTTTTGTTTCCCCAGTTTGGAGCCTTCATGTTTTAATGGTGTCTTTGCTAACACAAATATCATTGGCTAAATTTATTACTTTAGGAATCTATAAGAAACAAATCAGAGATTTTTTTGGGCAAACATTGATCTATATGAAGGACAATGATACTTTAAAGGAACGCCATGAGTTACACAGGCCATCTAAATTATATGTGTGAAGTTTTGAATGAACAAATGTTATCTGCAGTTGTTTCAACCCTTGTTGTAATGAAACAGAAAAAAGTAATTTGAAAGAAGCATATCATCTGGTATATTAGCTAGTCAGGTGTGGGAGGCAATTGGATACATAATGTTTAAATCTCTGCCATTTCAGTGTTACCTACCCAGGAAAGCTGTCCATAGTCAAAATGTGTATTTTGTCATATATAGCTTTGAAGGCTTTCATAGAATACTTGAGCAATTGTCACACTACAATTACAATGTCATTAAAAGAAAAGCTAATTCATTGAGATATACCACTTGCATATGAATAACCATACAGGGGAAGTTGCAAGAGCAACGTATACTTTTATTTGATGGTAAAAACATACACAGCCTGGATGATGCACAGGAATCTACTGAAAGGATGGATACTGGGATTTGTGGGGAAAAGGCATCCAAGATGGAAAAGAAAAAAACATAGAGAAGTACAACTAACCTAGACTATTCTATGTTTTTCTAGAGTATCCAGATATAGAAATTGATGTACAGGTAGACAGAGCTAGAGCTATAGTTACAGATCTATGAATAGCTACATGCAAAAATACAGACATGGGCATAGATACAGCTAGAGTTATAGAGACAGAGTATATTCACAGCTCCAGACATTACAGAGGTATAAAACCCCTGTCACATTGCATGAAATTGCCACAGTCAGTGGTTGGATAAGGGAATATGAATAGCAGTAGAAGGTAAGATGGGAGATGTGCAGTTTGGATTCAGGTCATGATGCAGTACAGCCAACCCAATGTTTGAAGACAGGTAGAGGAGAAGAAGTTGTAGATGAGGAAAGAATCCAAATGGGTATTCCTAGACACAGAGAAAGCATGCAGCAAGATCCCAATAAATTGGATTTAGCCAGTTTTTCGGTGAGTCCAAGTCCTTGAAACCGTAGAATTAATGCAGATTATGTGCAAGGATCCAATGACATAAATATGAATAACAATGTGACTAACAACGTTGCTAGCAATGGCTGTGGATGTACATCAGAGATCAACTTTGAGATTACTGATCAGAGATGTAGATAGTCTTTCCTAAAGTTTAAGTTAAGAAGTAAAACAAACAAACAAAAATATTATCTATTAAGACTAGCGGGAGCAAAAAGATCTGATCTCCTTTCAAACTGTAGTACACTGCTTGTTACAAATGAAGCAGAGATCTGCAGCACTTCAGTTCTGATGGCAAATGCATGCACTGAAGACTAATTGGGATCTGCTGATTGAACCCCATAACACTTTGTGCCTAGGGAGGCTGCCCCCTTCACCCCACCATAGCTATGCTTCTTCCACTGCTATTCATACTGATGATGGACGGGCTGTTTATCGAATGTCCTTACGTCGACACATGTACACTGAAATACCTAAATGTCGAACGGCCACAAAAGCAATTTTTTTCCCAGGGAAAAAATTGCTGGGCCGTTGTCAGGAATTTTCCATTTCCTCCAGTGTAGTGTGATCTTGGAGTTGGTATATTTAAGTAGGGGGGTATGGGGGGAAATCTCCCCTCTTCATTCTGTCTGTCAGTTTCTTTTGTTTTTTGTTGGGCCAGCATTTTTTTTCCCTGGGAAAAAATCGCTTTTGTGGCCATTTGACATTTAGGTATTTCAGTGTACATGTGTCGACATAAGGGCATTTGATGAACAGCCCTGTTGACACAGTAATATAGACCCTGATGGACTACATTAGCAACCAAGTCATATTGGACAGATCAGCTGTATGCAGACAATATAGCATTTCAGTCAAACTCCGAACAGGAACTTCAGCAAATGATAGGAGACTGGAATGAAATACTGAAGCATGCCTCTTAATCTACCAACACTATAAACAGGAACAAAAGGCCTTGAAAGTAAGTACATATAGCTAAAAATCTGGATGTCTAATTAGCATAACATTTGAATAGCAAATAATACTTAACACTTCTCACTTCCAGTAGGAAAAACAGATAGTGATAAAATATAAGCACATTATTAATGAGACAGTGTAAATTCTGCAGATATTAATGAACTACATTACAAAATTCTACCACACAAGATAATTTAACTTTGTTTCAGAAAAAGGGAGATACGTGTGTCTTGTTTCATAAATCATTGTTGTCACTAGCATGTTGGTCATCTACCATGGTTTTCTTTGTACTAGATATCTTAAAAAGTGACATGTGATAAGGGAATTCTGAAAATTGTGTGAAGGGGTGAATCAAACCAGAAAATAGGGACACACCCCTAAAAATAGCTCAGAGGTCTGGAAGGCATGTAGGGTGAAACAGAGTACAGAAAAGATAGTGGTCATTGCAGCAAATGGAGAAAATCAGACCAAGATGAAAACTGAGACAGAGGAGAAAATATTGGAACTGTTCAGCAAGTTCAAGTATCTAGGAGGTGTGGTTGAGGAGAAGAATAATCTGGACAAGGCCATTAAAGCAAGAATCAAAGGCACTGCGGCCAGCTTGCACAGGTTTCAGGTATAGTTCTTGTAATCACAGGTCCTTAATACTGACCATGAGTTGCTGAAAAGTAGTTCAATGATTAACGACTATAATAGCAGACAAGGCACATAGCCACCTGAAACCTTAAATAGCTAGTGCAGTATTCTGTACATGGATATTGCCCACAAATACACACATAAAACTCAAGCTGGGTGTAAGACTCCAATTGTTACAGATCAAGAGTAATGTAGACATGCCTGTCACTATACTGGCACTTAGGTGGTGGAGCAGGATAGCCAGCTGTTATTTGCACATGTAGGTGTTCTGTCCTGTCCTGCTCCTTCACCACTGTTGGCAATACAGCTTACAAATCCAAACTCTCTGCCTTAGCATACTTCAGAAACAGCACTGCAGTGTTTCTACTACATTTTGTGTTCTAGGAAGTTCTTCTGTTATCAGTTCAATCACATTCCAATATGAGTAAGGAAAGACCAGTAGAAATCTAGACATGGAAGCAGTTCTTGTTTTAAACTTGCTGAGTCAAGGCAGGACATAAGACTACCTGAAGTACTGCAGAAATGGTTGCCTGGAGTCTGGAGATAGTAATATTAGTTCATGAAGTGATGTGATTGCTTTAGATTACTAAGAAAAGGAAAACACACAACCATGTGCACCAAGCTCTGAAATCCCATGTTGGTTCCATATAGTGATGACAGCCACAAAACCAGTAGTTTCTGTCTTATATTTTGGCATACATGAAAATAACATTCCTTAGCCAAAGCACCTGGAGTTTTTCTCCTATACTTGTTATTGCATCTGGCTCAAAGTCTGGCAACATATACCCTTAGCTGCAACTATATCATTATATCTTGGATATAATGCTGAATCAAATAGCAGATTCTGCATTGTACTGCATGTTTTGTGTGACCTTGATGCTATAACATTGACTGTCAAAGGCTGGCTCTTCCACTAACCACCAATGTCTACCAAAGCATGTAATGAGTAAAACTGCTTGCACGATCTACCTTTATTTGATATGTGTCATCAACAAGCTGCACCTCTGCTCCTGATAGGAACATAATATTAATGGGCATTGACATCACCATGAGTGCAAAGCTAAAACTTTCATCCATGTAATAGTGTAAAATTATAAGTTATATCTCAAAGGCAAACTTGATGGATCCAGAGTCTGTAGGAA
Source organism: Protopterus annectens (assembly GCF_019279795.1). Lineage (NCBI taxonomy): Eukaryota > Metazoa > Chordata > Ceratodontiformes > Protopteridae > Protopterus > Protopterus annectens. Next base: position 398,526,656 of record NC_056742.1, on the reverse strand, counting down.
GTTTCTCGCAGTGATATTAATCACACTGTTTTCAGCACGTGTGACTGTTTTCCTTAATGGCTTCACAACTCTTATGTCTGCTGCTGTACTGGCCATGTAATTATTCATAGATTCACATCACATGGTTGATAATTTGAGAGCAACTTCCATGTCTTGATATTATGCATCCTTTCACATCACACTACCTGTCTAGAGGTCTATGGTGACAAGGAGTTAAAGAAAAGAAGTTTCTGTGGTTGGTAATCTCACTACCTAAGTCTTGTATTTTTCCATTAACTTTGGTCAACAAGCCCAATATTTTTTGCTATCATGTTCCTTTCCCTTTGGATACAAAAACCCATCAATTTCTACTAGTGCACATTCCCTCTAGTTGAGCGCATACTTGTGCATGGCTCCTGTAACACACAAAAGGGATACATGGTTTAGTGCATACTGTGACTTACTTCACATAGAGATGTCATACAGTGCTATAGCAGTGAACACAGGTCAACTGGCTATGATGTGTACAGAATGTATAACTAACCTTATCTCCAAATTCTGCACCAGGTGAGTACACACCTGATGTAACATATCTATGCTTATGTCACATCCCCACATCGGTTTACAGTACAGAAGGAGGTATGTAGCAAAAAGCAGTAGACATCACTCATATGTACTCACATTGGTATTCCAAGTTTGTAGTTTAGTTGAGGTTTAGTTGTTCCATACAGTCATGCCAGCAGAGCTGCCTCTATCATTTACTGTCTTTGGTAAGTCATTTTTATTTTACATAAATGTATGGCTCTGTACTGTACTGTACTGTTCAGTTGGTTGGTAAAATGCAGAAAGTTAATTTATGATACAGTCCCTCTATTATCTCAATACAAGTGCACACACTAACCATAGTGCACACATGTGAACATTAAACACTGAATACTACATCTATAAAATCACAACCATTGTACTAAACATGTAACAATTTTACCTATAAGCTTAAACTCTGCAATCTCCTTATCTGTGGCAGTAGAGCCCTGGCTGACCAAGTTTGCAGATAACTGCAAACTAGTTGTGGTCACTGAATCCTGCTAAAAAAAAACAGAACAGCTATCCTTCAAGAGGGCCTGATGCAGACAAACAATTAGTTCCAAAGTCATGGAGTAAACTGTAGTGTGAAAAATGTATAATAGTACCCTTCAGAAATATGGTCACCGGTAGAAATGACCACTATGATAATACATCCCTAAAACTAGAAACAGTGGTCGGGGATTTGGAAAGACATGTTGACAGTAACCTGACTTTTGACCAGCATGTGTCTTCTGTGGTAAGAAAATCATTCTGGGTTTCACAGCTTATAAGTAAGGGCATGACATCCTGGTCCAAGCAGGTCATCTTTACGGTGTACTCAGTTCTCACCTAACTAATCATTAGTCCAGCACACACTTCAGCATATACCTGACCAGGCAATTTCAACAACTTGAGAGACCACAGAAGTTACTCATAAAAAGAATACAGGGAGTAACAATAAGTCCTGTGTGGACTTTCTGAAAACTTTCTCCCTGTACTTGGTCTCCAACAGACTACTGGGTGGTGATCTGTGATATAGGCCTCTCCTACAAGGCATCCACTAATCCTACACTGATGGATTTGCTGCACATCTGCAAAAACAAATGCAGTAGAAGGGCCCATCCTAAGGGCCTACACCTCATCTGTGACATAAACAGGACATGACTGAGGGACATGTGTGTATTTTAAAGATTACCCCTTCTCTGGAGCAGGCTTCTCATCCATATGAAGCAAAGCTCATCCCTAAACCTATTCAAATGTAACTTGGACCAATAGGTGGGAAATCATAAATTTACCCTTGGACTGGTGGATGGGAAATCATAAATTTACCCTTGGACCAAAGAATGGTAAACCATAAATTTACCCTTGGTTTGACAGCTATGTCCTAATGGACAGGGACAGCCTGCGAATGCTTGATGTGTACAAGGTTATATCATAGCCATACAATTCTTTGACATGTCAGAAATATTTTGGTCAATTTGGGGTAAGCTTGGCTAGGTTTAAAATGTCTCTTGGGCTGATAGGCTACTAACCAGCTATGAACATATAAATGGCTATTAATTGACATCTCTGACATGCAGCTGGTGTAAGGCAGACCGTGGAGCTGTCACTATAGATTGCCTGTGATGTGTACTACTACATCTTATTTCGGAGGTTCTTGGTAATGTTAATGTGATTTACATGAACATTTTCTACAACTACATAGCAGAAATTATTCTAGGGCATCAACAGGACTTTTCTTATTTTACTATGATATATAAGGTAATTTTGATTGCTACCTGCGCATTGCTAGCGAACACTGCCTTGTATATATTCACTTCTCTGCTATGCATGACAATAGCCACCTAGAGTTGCTCTGTCTACACTGCCTGATCAATAAATCATGGATATCATTACAAACCAACGGATAATATATATTTATGATTAGTTAGTGTGGTAATGACAAAACAAAAAAATGTGAACAGGAAATATTAAGCTCTTATCTGACACAACCTCCACTGCCTGCTGTGCTGCGAACTGTTCTTCCTGCAACTGCCTTCTCTGCTGTAACTGCCTCCTAATTATGATATTGTGTAACACTGCACTTACAGAAAATATTTCTGCACAGGTGCTACAATCACACTCCAGGGCACCATCAGATGAATACAGACAGGGAAAATGTGCTCAAAAACATATCCACTATTGTTCCTTGTTTGCAGTTAGGCATAATTATACACCTACTCTGCTTCTTTCTACAGATTTCTGATGGGTGTCACTGCCTATAAGATACTGCTGATGGAAGTCAACCCTGGCAAATATGTTGGAGCTGTGATAACTGCATGGGTGACCTGCTGATATACTGAATACGATACTCTGTGTATTACAGGCAACCTGGCAGTTGAAGTTGTGATACTTTTTGTGGTTCACTTACCTTCTTCTCAATTCCCCTGGTCACTGAGTGCAGACTTTATTTCAATTCATCTAGAGTCTATGGCTTCCATTACCTCAGGGAAATAAGATATATCACAGGAGTCCCACATGATCTCCACTCTCTCCTCTGTGGTGCATGTGAACCACATATGCTCCCCCATACAATGAAGCATCACATCAAGAAACTGATGGAGTATTCTAACAGCAGATGCCTGATATAAGAATCACGTCATTAATCAAATAAAACATTAATTCAGCCAGACTTACGTAACAGCAAAACAACAAAAATGGTTGAACACTTCCATCCCCACGTTCAGGACTTCATCAAAACCATGTTAACAAGAAGAACTGGGTTTAACTAAGTTAATTAATTAATCATGTAGCTCAAAAGGACGCTCAATTAAAGAGCTATAACTCATATAAAACAATGTATAATTGAAAAACGATGTGTTGAAAAATGATGTATTATGTGTATGTAAAATAAAATATTCAGAGTTAATAGATGGGGTCAGTTCCAACAACTATTCTGTGGTACAATCCCTTGGTAATCCAAACCTTTTTGTCTAAACTACAAAAAAAAATGGAGAGCAATGGAAGTTGAGAACTGTAATCAGCTTTATGATCAGGGAAATCTGCTTTCTCAACCCTTTACTTCCGTTTGATGCTAATTCAAAGTTAATGTGCAAGATTGGTTTGCAGACAAGCAAGTAAAGGCAGTCTATAGACAGATATACGGACTGAAGGGGAACCGGGTGCATGTCCTACCATAGAGAAAATGGAAATCAATTTAGAATGGAAGGACAGCACTATTTACAAGGACCTTTGGTAATGAAAATAAAACCAAACGAGTAAGAATGTGAGCTTTGACTGGTGTAGGAAGGAAGGAAGGTGTAACTTTAGGCAAGACAGACTGGGCTGAGATAAACCGAGCACTACACAGGCTAAGTAGTTGGACCAGGTATAAGGACCCACAGTTCAGGTCAGTACATAATTGGTACTACATCCTTCAGAAACTATAAGAATCAGAAGGTTGACACATAGTAATTGCTGGAGATGGAACACTCCCACTGCAGGAATAATCCATGTGTATGCTTGCATTTTGGCATTGCCAGAGGTCCACTAATTACTGGGAAGATACATACTTAAGTAAGTAAAGCGGAGAGAAGGTCAAACAAAACAGGGAGTATTAGATACTAGGTTGCAATGGCCAGGGTTCATGCCAAAAGATAAGGGAAGGAAAGGGGATGTGGAATGGGTGCTTGGAAGTATGGTAAAGAGCTTCATCACTACCAAGTGGAAGACCTCATATAATGCTCAAGTTAACCTGAAACATTATTTACCTAGGTAAATTAAAAACATGATTTTATCTTTCAAATATGTTGAATAGGGTTCCTGCATTCTGGATGACTGTAATATTCTTTTCAAGGTATATGGGTTGGCATCATGTTTACTGTACTTGTCTGTCAACAAACCAGTACATAAAGCTTGGGTTGAACATACTGATTGATATATATATATATATATATATATATATATATATATATATATATATATATATATATATATATATATACTCGAAATTCATATCGGCGAGACAATATGATCGAATTTCTGCAAACCCAAAGCTTTTGAATGGAGATCGCAATACAGTGTGGACCGAGAAATTTACCATTTTCCTTAATGTAGTGCGATATCAGAGTTGGTATATATAATTAGCAGGGGGAGTATGGGGCTACAGCAGAGCTTCCCTCCTGCAAAACTGCAAGAAAAGATAGATTTTTGTCTTTTTTATCTTTTTTTTAATGTTCAAATTTTTATAAATTCGATCATATTGTCTCGCCGATATGACTGTCGAGTTTCTGAAAATTCTATCAACTGACATAGATACAGATATATATATATATATATATATATATATATATATATATATATATATATATATATATATGTATATGGTTTACCTTTGAAAGATTGAAAATCAACCTACCGAACAGCCCTTTGTGCGAACCAGAATGACGAAAATCGTCAGTCCGATTTGCACCGAAGTTCGAAAATCAGCAAATCAAAAACCAGATTCAGTGATTTTCGAACTTCAATTGAAATCAAAGAGTAATGCAGGGGGGCTGCACCCCCCACACCCCCTACTTTATTATTCTAACTCAAAGGTCGCACTACAGTGGGGAAAGGGTTCACTTCCCGATCTCCACTATAGTGCACCTTGCACCAAAAATGCCAAATCTGCAATAAGCAAACATTACAGTGCATTCGCTCATTGCACATTCGATACATTCTGTTTTCGGCCTACCGAAAACTTGAAAAAGTCCTTTTGGACTTTTGTATTTCACTCATATGCATTATGCACATGTAAAGGTAAAACACACACACACACACACACACATATATATATATATATATATATATATATATATATATATATATATATATATATATGGGTTCACTACATATGACTAAAAGTTCATATGACCGAAACCCCATATGACCGAAAAACAGCACTGGCAGGTATATGCCCTGTTCCCCACTGTAGTGCGATCCTAGAGTGAGAATATATTGTTGGGGGGGTGTGAGGGGCACAGCCTCTCACATTGGGGGGTTTGGGGGGGGTGTAGCCCCCACATAATTGCAGTTTATGCATTATTATATACATGTATAGCATTAAAAATGCATTAAAACATACATCAGTAACAACTGGTTGCAAAATGTGGGGGCTACAACCCCCACGCCCCCCAATGTATGCAGCTGTGCCCCCCACACACCCTCAACTTTATATTCTCACTCTAGGGTCGCACTACAGTGGGGAACAGGGCATATACCTGCCAGTGCTGTTTTTTGGTCAAATGAGTTTTCGGTCATATGTGTTTTTGCTCAAATTAACTTTCGGTCATTTGGTCTCAGTCAAATGGGCTTCAGTCATATGAACTTTCGGTCATAAGTAGTGAACCCATATATATATATATATATATATATATATATATATATATATATATATATATATATATATATATATATATATATATATATATATATATATATAGTGTAAATAGTTGTAGTTGATTGTAGTTGCTTTGTTTGTTAACTATTTTCTGAATTGTAAAATTTAATAAAGCTTAATTAAAAAAATTTTTGACATTAAAAGACACTTATTTAGGACATCAGCAAGAGAATTATTTGGCTAGTTCAGTTACAAATACATGGGAGTAGTTACTAAGGCTTCCCAAGAATATCTAAGGACAGAGGAAATCCATCTATCCCAAAGGACTGAGGTGGGGATGAAAATCTATGGAATGGCAACACCAATTAAAAGGAACTTGATTATTTGAAAATGCATAAGAGGAGATGGATCAGATATTTGCTTGTTTCTCAATACAAAGTTGAAGTTCATAGAGAAGAAAGATTGAAAGAACAGGAGTTTCCAGTTATAGAAACATACAGTGTTTAGGATGGGGAGATTACTATATTTAGAAGAGTTTTAAAGGTACGGAATAAAAGGTATTAAAGAATAAGATGGGTAGACAGTTAATGTGGAAAGAGAAAACAGAAAAAGAAAGTTGGAAACTAAGCAACATATTTGTGACAAATAGAGACTGTTAATGATTCATTACATGAAACCTAGAGATTACTGGGAAAATTATAATGTGATCTTACATGTGTCCTGGGCAGGAAAGGATCAAAGAAGAATTTGAATGCAAAAATGTCAAAAAGAATTTAGGAAGAAGATGAAGAAAGGGCAACTAGGTATATATATATATATATATACATATATATATATATATATATATATATATATATATATATATATATATATATATGTATATAGAGGAAATGCATATAGTAGAAAGATCTTTTTCCATTATAAAGATAGGAATAGGACCAAGGTAGCAGACTGGACTGTTTCCTGCTCAAGAATATGCTTAAGAACAAAGTGGAAGTTATTCTAATGCATGACATAGTAGCTTTGCACCACATTTCAATCACAGTAAAGCTAAACATAGAAATACAAGAGCAAGAAACATGAGACAGGAGATGGGGGGGGTGATAGTAAGTATAAATATATTAATGATCAGCAGAAACTGAGGAAGGGATTTACAGAACTCAAAAAACAAACAAAAAAAACAAAGAAAACCTTAAATGACATTGATGGGATGAGCTTAAAACCACAGTCAGGGGTTGAATGATGTATGAAACAGGGGCACATACAACTGTGCAGATCCGAGTGGCAGTGAAGGTGAAGAAAGAGCTGCAAAAGGTACAGACCTACATGGAGGGAGTGGCCAGACTGTTGCATGGGAACTGTAGGAAAACAATTCTAAGAGAAACCTACAGAGGGTGAAGGTAAAATAATAGAGAGAGGGGGTGTTTGTTTGAGAATAGGGAGAAATACAGGTGAATGACTTGCCTGGCATTCAGAGGAAAAAAAACAGGGCAAACAAAGAAGCTACTGAAGTGGAAAGGAGCTGTCATAGTAGATAAAAAGATAATTATGGAAGAGATCAGGGAATACATGCAAGATATCCCACCAACCTTCCTAAAATATCTTCTGACAGTATCGCCTTTCCCATTTCCATCTTATTCAACAGATCCATCCATGAAGCATATGTCTCTTCCATCTGGCACCATGCATACATCATTCCATTTCACAAAGGAGGCAAAAACATAGACACCTCCAGTTTCAGACCTATAGCTATCCTTTCCCCACTTTCAAAAATCCTGGAGAAATGTAGCCATACTCAACTCATGTCTTATCTGACTCATAACAACCTTTTCACCCCTATTCAACACAGCTTCCGCCCTGGCCACAGTACCATGACTGCCCTCTTATCCTACCTCAAAACCACCAACCAAGCACATGACACTCTTAAACTCGTACCTTCCCTGTTCCTTGACCTATCTAAAGCTTTTGTCACCATCTCCCACCGTTTACTCTTAACTCAGCTCTTATCTCTCAGCATCTCCACTTCCAGCCTAGCCTAGTTCTCAAGCTACCTCTCTGAACACCAATGAGCCATTCAATGGAAATCTTCAACCTCCCCCTTTCGGCACCCCCCACCAGGTTGCCACAAGGTTCAGTTCTAGGACCACTACTCTTCAATATATTTATCAACAACTTTCACTGCACCATCCCTGACTCCTCAATAATCCAGTACACAGATGACTCAGCAATCATCTGCTTAGCTTACTCCCCCTCTGACCTACTTTTAAAAACTCAGTCAGTCTTCTCTAAAACAGAATCCTGGAAGCAAATCAACCACCTTGCCCTAAATGCTAATAAAATTAAACTGATGATCTTTTCCCCCCTCTGTAAACTCCCTAATTGACAAAAAACTCTTCCTTTATACTCAGTAAGGATAACATCCCCATCAAAATTGTATCCAGTACCAAACTCCTTGGTGTCTTCATTGAAGAACATTTAAAATTTGATACCCATATCCAATCTGTCATAAAAAAAAACACCAAAAGCTAGGTCTCCAATACAGACACAACCACTACCTCTCACCCTTCAGCAGGAAAACCCTAGCTTCCTCCTACCTTCTCCCCTCTCTTATGTATGGAGCTCCGATGCTAAACAATCTCCAACTCGGCCTACAATCCAAAATCAATTGTTACCAACTCAAAAAACTCCCCCCACCACTGCGACTCTCTCCACACCCTACAATGGCTCGAACTGCCCAATTACTTGTTCTTTCTTAAACTCACCAACGCCCACAAACTCATATACAAACCTTCCAGCTGCCCCTCTCTCTTTACCACATTAACCCCTTACATTCCTAAATGCTCACTCAAATCAGAAAACCAAAACCTCCTAAAAGTCAACAAGTCCTCACATCCCCCTGGCCCCCTCCTGCTTTCCTGCTCCATTTCTAAACTATGGAACTCTCTCTCTCTCTCCCACCCTTCGTAATACTCCTGACCTCACCAACTTCAAATCTCACTTGTTCTCTCATCTTAATTCAAAATGGATATGATAAAAAAACAGAACTTCACAAGCACCAAGGTAAAAATAGAAATAGCAGAGCACAGCTTCAAAAAGTGAAATGCAGAAATGGGAAATTCCGAGGTACCAGAATAAATTTAAACTAAAATTTTCATCCTTGACCTGTGTTTTTGAAGCTGTGCTCTGCTATTTGTGTTTTAGTCTTCAAAATGGATATGCCCATCCCACTCTCCAACATAACTCCCCTCCCCCCCAAGCTATTCATTTTCTCCACCCTCTGCTGCACTTACTTCACATACCCTCACTTACCTATTACAACTCTCCATTACAACCTTACTGGACAGTTACCTACTGCACCTAACTTTACTCTCTTATATGAACTGTATTCTAACATATGTATACACACACACACACACACACACACACATATATATATATATATATATATATATATATATATATATATATATATATATATACATATATATATATATATATATATATATATATATATATATATATATATATATATATATATATATATATATATAGATATATAGATATATAGATATAGATATATATATAATTCCACCTGTATTCTCACTTGTCTATACCAAGTTTATGTTATCACATTTATTTTATTTTATGCTGTATTTCTATGAATATAAAAATTATTGTATAGATTCTTTGTCTGCAATTGTCATTGGAGCTTTTCTCCGTGGCCCTCCACTGAAAATGGGCTCTTCATGGCCTAGTGGACTTCCCTGGTCATCAAACTGAAATAAATAAATAGATAAATATTTATGTCACAGATCAGCAAAGTGAAAAACAGGGAAATGTGCAATGTAGTTAGTGAAAATGAATTAGTGGGCAAACTTAGAAGGAAGAGAAAATGCAACTGCCAAATGTAATTATAGAAGAAGAGAAAGTGTTAATCACCAATAAAAAGATTATAGCAGCCAATGTAGTAGCACTTTAACCAATCCATCCATCTGTCCATCCTCAACCCCTTTTCCCATATGAGGTCAGGGTGTCACTTCAGCAGTGACAAATATCTCAAGCCAAGGTTTACAGCGCCGGGTGGCTAGCCCTACTGTAGAAGTTCATTCATACCACTCACTCTCACCTATGGCCAGTTTAGAGTGTCCAATCCACCTACTGCATATCTTGTGAATTTGGAGCACCTGGAGGAAGCCCACATGACTGCAGGGAGGACATGCAGAGTCTGCACAGAAGGCACCCCATCTGAGAATCAAACCGGAGAGCCTCTTGCTGTGAGGTGACAACACTAACCACTGCCCCACCGTGGCCACCCACACTGATTAACTCAAGTTGGAAAGTTTTATCAAAAATCCTAAAAAAGAAAGGCTATTAAGAATCAAATCAAAATACATGTAAAAGAGACAGATGGACTTTATAAGAGAATACTTTCAGTTGATAACCAATGGGAAGTGATATGATTTACAGAAAATCAAGTATTAAAAAACAGTCCACTCACTAAATTGGGCTTCCTGTACAAAATATTAACTAAGTTTGGATTTCACAAAATGAACATTCAGTACAAAAATTAGTGAAAGGAACATATAAATCTAGAAGGAAATGAGGCAGTGGTGTTCTCTGTCACTGACTCTGCTTATAGTGGTTATGGCAAGTGAAGGGGGTGTATGGGATGCCCTGGAGGATAAGCATAGAATGAGAAGTGGAGGGCACGATTACTGCTGTTTTCTGATGTATGTGTCTTGCTATCTGAGAGATGGGAAGAAGCAGCAGAAAGTGGCTTGGATAAATTTAGACAAGCTGTAGTCCAGTTTGAAGACTACAGTAATGATGAAAATGTCAATGTGTGTTTTTTTTGGGGGGGGGGCAAAGCCAGCAGGGAGGTGAAATGAAAATTCTGCTAAATCTAGAGGAAAATATCTTGGGATACAGTTATGGTAAGAGAGATGCTAGCAAAGCATTATAAGAAAACTATAAAATATTAGAAAAGGAAGTGTTTAAAGGACTTTGGAAATGGAAACAGAAGACAGGAAAGATGAAGACAGTCAAAATGGTGTTGTGCACAATGGTGCAATACTTATCTCAGGAACAGAGAAATCATAATACAACCAATCCAGTACAAGTACTGTGCATTTATTGGGGGAAGGGGGTCCCCAGAATAACCAAAGGAATACTCAAAGTATACATCAAGAGGGATATGGAACACCACACTTTGCAAGGCATACTAAAATTGATAAGAAACAGTGAAAGGGAAAGAAAATCAGAAGGAGGGGGAAGGAGATACAGAAAAGGAAAGCAAGGTATGTTATCAAAATACCAAAAACACATGCACCAAAATTCCAAAAATAACATTTAGTAATGTTAGCTCTTTTGTTCATTCCAATCTTTTTGGATTTTTGGTGCATGTCTTTTTTGTTATTTTGGTGAAGTTTAGCTGTTTTAGTTTGGTTATAAGTTTGTTTGAAGGTGTGTTATCAGGCAATGAGGGATTGATTGAGAAGTCCAAGGCCTGCATTAAGTAAAAATGACAAAAAGATACCCCAAAAAAGACAGACTTCATTTCATAAGGGGTAGATTGGAAGGGAAAATGGGTGTAAAAGGCAAGGGGCTGGGAAACAGTAAAGTAGATCTTAATGGGTGAGAAGGTGAGATAAAACTAATCAATAGGGAAGAATAGAAAGAGAAGAGATAAAGTGCTTTGTAAGACTAGAGTGGAAGGATTACTGAGAAGGAAACGGAAACAAAACATTAAGAAGGATGACAGAAAAGATAGTGAGTATAAAGGGAAATGGATGCAGAAACGGTCAGCATGGAAAGGAAAAGGAGTAGGAGATGATCTAGAAAGACCTAAATAGTAAATTACAGAAAGTGGAGATGAGCAGACTTAAAAAGAATTGGTCTGAAAAGGAAGATCGAAACCCAGAAGATGAAGAACGGGATTAAATCTGAAGAGCAAGAGAAACCATAATGTTAATTAGAATCTTGGACACAACTCAGGATCCTACATAGATGCTACCATATTCTGCTCAGGTTGAATTAACTGGGGATACAGAGCAGAATATGCAGATTTGATCGGTTCTGTTTTGGAAGTACAGTTGGGTTCAAAAAAGATATGCAAAGAGGAGCTGAAAGAATAGGAAAGAATAAGTAGAAGGGAGTTTGACAATAGGTGGAAATAATAGACCAAGAAAGGAAAGACTGGTAAAAGAGCAAGTACTACAGATGAGAAGAAGCTAAAAGCAAGCATGGAACTGGAAAGGAGAAGAGACACAAAGGATTGGGATATCACCGGTAATAATCTATGTAAAAAGACATAATAGAGATCAAATTGAAATGAGGGAAAAAGTGGAATGGCAAAGGGGGTGTAAGTAGTGTAGCGCTATAGAAAAGAGACTAGCTTACCAATAAGTAACCACTTGGCAGTCAGGAAAGGTACATAGTTGTGCTAGAAAAGAGAATACCAAAAAATGGGGATTTGGGTGGATGACAAGAATAGTATGTGCAAAACAGTACATAAAATGCCAGCAGCTGGACCACATGATTTTGCTGGCTATTTTAGACATTGGTGGTCCCCCTCTGGAATCCATGCATATGTATACAAAGCTGCTGAAAGACTAATAGAATATATGCTTTAGGGCTACTTCATTTATGGATACTGTCTAATTACCTGTTTATCTGATTGCTGCCATTTTTTATGATGAAATATTACTAATAGTCTACAATGAAAAAAAAATTTACTTCTTACATATGTTTAGCAATTTGCCAAGGTGAATACCTTACTGGTCTATGCCAGTGACACAAAATCCTGTTACAAGATCATACTCACATTATAGTAGTAGCAAGTTAATTTCTGAAACTCAGGGTAAGCCATAAGTATATGAAAATGAAAGCCATTAGCACAAAAAGTATTCTCCATTCCACTGTATTTGACATATGCACGATTGTTAGCTCAGGCTGCAATGTGAATTGTGACATCATGACATTGTATATCATCATCAACCTCCCTTTTCCCATTTTCTAAATAAGTTCACCATGTTGCATCAGTCGTTGCCATCTCTCTCAATTCAATGTAACTTTCCTACCTTTTTTGACAATTCTGCTTAACTGTTGCAAGTCTTCACTACCAATCCATCCATCTTTTTGCTGGATATCCTCATTTCTTCTTGCCTTTCCTCCTCTCTGTCCCAAATCTTCTTCACCAGATTGCCTTCTGTGTGCCTGCATATGTGTCTGAACCACCATAATCTGTTTTGTTTGACCTTCTCTACAATTGGAGATACTCGGGCTTCTGTTCTGATGCCTCAATGCTACTTCCATATCACAGTGTGCATCTGACCTCTAGCTTCCTCATCTGCTCTGCCATCACTATCCAGGTTTCAGTACCATACAGTAGTACTGATCACACCACCGTTTTGTACATCTTATTTTTCAGCTTCTTTGTCATTCTTCTGCCATTCAGTGCTCCCTGACACACTGTGCCAGGTGGCTGCCGCCCCTCTGATTCTGGCTTTGACTTCATTCAGCCACCCCTCCCAAACACATGAAGCTGTTAATCTTTTCCACTATTACCCTTCTAATTCAGTTATCAGCTTCATTTGATTTCCTCCATTTGCTGCTATTATAACTCGTGCCTTCTGATTTCCTCCATTTGCTGCTATTATAACTCGTGCCTTCAGTTTTATATTCCATTCCCCTGTCCTTTGCTGAAGTTCTTGTTCAGAATTTGATTGTAATGCCACATCATCTGCATACAGCAGTTTTGTTGATCTGTCTTCTCTGAGCTGTTTGCTAATGTAGCTCATCACCAGTATGAACAGCAGTGGGCCCAGAGTAGAACCTTGATCCACACCGCCTCCCAATGGGAATACCTCTTCAAGACCAAACACTGTTCATACTTGAGTCATTAGGTTCTTGTACATAGCCTGTGCAAATTCCACCAATGTTTCTGGGATTTTGAACCATCACAGGACTGCCCAAATCAGAATTCTTGGGACCTTGTGATATGCTTTCTCTAAGTCTAGAAATGCCCAGTTGTATTCTTTCTTCATCTTTAACTTCTCCTTAAGTACCTATTTCTCTGACAACAAACATTGGGTCACTTGTGCTGCATCCCGATCTGAATCCAGAATTCTCACCTCCCATTTTACTGTTTGCTACTCTTCCTATTCATTTATCAGTGACCGTCTCCAGAACATTCATGCAGTGTGATGGGAATTTGATATCTCTATACTGTCCACAGTTGTGAATGTCCCCTTTGTTGTTGTAGACTTGCACTAGTATGCTTATTCTACGCTTTTCAGATATACATATTTTTTCTGCAAACTGCTATGATTACCCCAAGGAGCTCTTTGTCTCCTAATTCAGTCAACATTTTGATTATATTTACCGTGACCTCATCTGAGCCTGCCATTTTCCTTAGTGAAGTTCTTACTTCTTCTAGAGTTGACTTCTGTTCTGCTTTCATCATAGGTGGTGTCTGGAACAGTTCAGCTTCTGTGTTTTTTTTTTCATTCAGAAGCTGCTTGAAGTATTATTTATATCCGTCTGAGGTATCCTGCGGACTAGTGAGAAGGCTGCTGCCATCCCTTATGAAGGTTGTCTGATGACAATCTTCTTTATCTTTTTCTTTTTGCCTTGCATCCTGATAAAGTTTATTTGTGCCATCTACTGAACCACATTTCAGAAATTAGTAGAGTGCCTCTGATAGCTTGTTTTTCACTATTGCAACTGATCTCTTAGTCTCTGTTAGCCAACCAGTATTCCTTCATAGCCTGGTCTGTCTTTTCTATCTCCTACTTTTTCCTACACTCCTCCTTTCTTGTGATGAATTCATGGACTTCAGCATTCCACCACCAGCTTTCCTTATGTACCTTATTTCCACACTGACTAGGCCACATATCTGTTCTAGAGTCCTGACACATGCTGTTTGGAGTGCTGTCATTCTTCTTCAACTCCGCTTATTTTCTCTTCTCCTAAGGTGCTAGAGCCCCGAGTAATTCCTTGAACTCTTGAGCTTTCTCTCCAGTCAATTTCCAAGTCTAGAGCCCAGTGTCTGCTAACCTTAGAGCCTTCTCTGACTACTGCTTGCAACTGATTGTGGCAAACAATGATTTATGCTGTGGGCTAGGTGTTTCACTGGGGAAAACTTTGCAATTGCTTATTTTAACCCAATCCCCTTTCTTCACTAATAGAAACTTGAGTTGCATGTTGGCCATTTTCGTCTGTGATCATGGGACTGTCCTCTTGCTTTATCGTGTGATGGCCATCATCAAGCCATTTGCCAGACAGCAGTCTAAAATGGCCTCTCCTTTCTTATTCCTGTTGTCCCACCCAAGAGGACCCAGGAAGTCCTCATAGCCTGTTCTGTCTGCCCTGATATGTGCATTCAGGTCCCCCATTATCAACATCAACTTATGTTCTCCTGTTTTATCTAGTAGGTTCTACAATTCCTGATTCAATGTACTATTTTCCTCACAATCACAAGCCCGCCGTAGGCACAGGATGAGATTATAAATAGTGCCTTATCCTTACACTGGAATCTTAATGCCATTCGTCTGACACTAATTCTGATGACATCCCTCACTGTCTTCTGAGGCCACTCCCTCATGACAATTCCCACACCATTTCTAGTCAGTCTTCTTCCTGAGCAGTAGATTGTGGATGCAAAGCCAAGAGGCTTTGCTGCACTGCCCTTCCATCTTTTCTCCTGGATACAGAGAATGTCTAGCCTTCTCCTTACCATCATGTCATTCTCTTACAAGCTGCAATTCTTCAGTGAACTTATATTAAGTGTAACAATCCTTAGTTCATATTTGGCAGGTTGACTGGTTTTATGTCTAGTTTTTGCTCAACAGAGCTATTCCAGATTATTTAAGTGGACAACTAGACATTGAAATGCTTATAGCTTATTAACCCATGGCTGATAGGCTTTATGGTGGGCATAAACTGGGGAATATGGCCCTATAGACCCCTTCCATTAGAACGAGTCCCAGGTGTAGGCTGAAGTAGGCCAGATCCTCAGCCCCACTCATCGCCAACAAATACCCATGCCCAGTTTTGGATATCATAAGTCTATGTGATGGAATCACCTAAAGCCAATTTTTACATTGTAAGGTGGCTAGACCTGATATAAGTAGTATTATATATAACAAATAATATAGCATGCACATTTTGTATTTGATTCATTTAAACCAACAAATCTATTAAAAAGTTCACTTGTTCTGTATTCTATAAGACTATGGGTCACTGATGCTATTGAAAAAATGTGACACTTGACACACTGAAAACAGTTCTCCAAAATATTGTTGCTTGTTTCCTTTAAAAATTATATTTTATGAGTAGGAAGGACCCACACACTTCCCAAAGGGAGTATTGCAACCCACCTACCCAAAAATCAGTATGAAGCACCTCAATTCAAAGAAAGAAAATATGTGTCCTAAGCTGTTGCAACCTAAGATTTCATCTGATTTTACAAAATGTCTATTTTCAGTGGTATTCAGTGAACTGAAACTGTATCAATAAATCAAAAACCTTCTTAAATTCCAAATTAAGTTAACGATACCTGTAACCTATGCAATCATTCATAGCAGATACTTGTATTTAACCAAAATACGCATGTGTCTTTGTCATGTTTGTATGCAAACGCTTGTGCCTACTGGGGTTGTGTACTAATATAAATCATTTTACAATACCACTGCTTCTGGATTATGGTACATGCTATCCTGACAAAGCTGAGAGAAATCACAGACTGTAATAAACGCATCTTATAATAATCATGTTTCAGGGTTGCCCTTTAGCAGAGAATGCTGTGTACTTAATAGGGCTTTAAAAGACTAACAAAAAAGTTTCAAACAAATGTAAATACCAACATGGTACTTTCACAGTTACTTGTTTATACACTTTCAGAAATGCTCCAAAGCTCTTTGTCTTTGGCATACAACAAAGACACGCACGTTAGAGTAAGACAAATGTATTTTAGCCAGACACTGTTTTCTAATATACACTACTTAAGAGTTATGTTTCAGGCCTTCAATTAGATTTTAATGATTTATGTCTTGAAGATTATTTCTTTAGAGAATATCATATTTCACTATGGAAACATTTAAGTTTGCTAATGTATAATGATGACAGTTCACTTTCATAACACTCATAAAGGTGAGAAATGATTATATAGACAGAGCAGTTTAACTCTTTGAATTCACACATAATACAAAAATAGTGGCCACATTGAAACAAAATGAGTATAAGTAATTTGCTAGATGCCCCAGGGGTAAAAGCAAGGTGCAGAGTCTATTACACTTCTCCTTGCTTCTTTTGACAGAAAAAGAAAATTATATTGCATTGTATCACAATAAACCTGAATTGGATTTATTATTGTGTTTCCACCTGGAATCCCTCTAGAAGATTCAAAATGCCACTGTTAATATAGATGTCTTTATTTCAGTCATAACCAGAAACCTCAGAAGTCTACTAACATTTAGTCAGCTATTATCTTAAGGTAACTTTAGGCAAACATTTCTTGAAAATAATCCTCTGTTAATACAGTTTTCTTACAAAGTGCATGAAGTATTTACAGCAGAATACAGTAAAAGAACTCATCATAGACAAATGTAATATTCATGATTATAAATCAATATGCGTAATGACATGCTGTTTAGCAATAAGCAACTGATCTACTTCTCCAGTATTAGATTACTGATTAACAAACAGTGGGCAATGGAACATGTTAAGATACAAACTGTTTAAGAAATTGAGTTTCAAAGTATTGCAGGAAAAATGCTTTTCTAAAGTGATAAAATTATCAAATTTTATGAAATAAAAATATGAACACAAACTACATACAGTGAGTACTGCCAGAGGAATGTAATGTCAGTTCTCCTGATCTAAAGAACAGATAAATATGGAATTCTGTCAATCAAATACATGTGGCATATATTACCCTTATGCTTCCATGGGAAAACTGCTTATGATTTATTTCCTGCAATTTGCTATGGTTGTATATTCTTTGGTGCTTTATGTCTGAATTGTGTTTCTATAATTGTCTGCATGTTATTCTGTGGACTAAGATTTCACTGAAAGGGAGAGACAGTGAAATGGAAAAATGTGCTTCAGACTGCATGTTGCTCTTTCTTCAAGTCAGTGCAATCTTAGAATTTGGGGTGGATTCATAGTTATCACATAAATGTGTAACTGCAATCAGTGCTTTGTGCATATGCGCATCAAAAGAGCAATTCTCAGAGGCCATTTACACGAACATGTGATGGCAGTGAATAAACTTGGCTAACAATGAGATATTAATGAAAAATGATGTCAAACCCCTTATGCTAATAAGTAATTCTCCTGTCGGTTTGCGATTCATATTCATATTTTGACGCACTTTGGCATCATGCCTTTTCAATTTACTTTGCAATCAGTGAAGATGCTTTCTTTTCCTGCTTGCTTTGCTATTTTCTGGTGTGAGTTGCTTGTCTTGTCTGAGCTAAAACCATTTCCAACTAGCAGTGCTTGCTGACCAAGAAGATAGAGATACTGGCAGGGAATTATACATTATAATTTTAATAATCAGGAAATCCTTGACATGTTTAGAGTGGACAGAGATATTTTAAGAGTCTCAGTGAGTATGTATGGTTCGCATACTGATACTGGAGGATGTGTTGCCTTTATATCTCTGTAGGTACTATGGTATGTACAGTCCTCACATTACTTGCCACACAGAACATCTAGAGACAGGCTGGGAGCATGGTGGGTATTTCACAGACTTTTGCGTTCAGGATACTTCAGCAGCTCCTTGGGTACCCTTGGCCCATGTGGATTGGTACAGCTATTTCCTGTTGTCATCTCAGGACTGAGCCTGGAATATGCATTGTTTTTACAGAGTGGTAATTTTTCCCAAGGTGCTCAGTGAGATAGATTACACACATGTTGCAATTAGGGCACCATCTCAACCATGGCGGGGGAGCATTACCACAGTGGAAAGGGCTACCATTCCGTTAGCTGCCAGGTAGTGTGTGATGCATGTGGATACAGCACCAATGTGTCTGCTCAGCATCCTGGAAGTACACAGAGTTTCATCTCTGTCACACTAGCTCATTCTGCCACCTCTCCCTGCATGGTAGGATGCCCAATGGTCATCTTATTGGTATGTGGAAAAAATTATTTTTTTTCATTTAAGTATTTATGCATAGTAAAATGTATTGCTTAATACTAAACCACTTTTCCCTTTGCTTTGGCTCTCTCCAGTTTTCTCTTTTTTTTAGGTGATGCAGGATATCCACTGGAGCCATGGCACATGACACCAGTGAGAAATCCAAGTGGAGCTGCTGAAGATAAATTTAACGCTGTCCTGTCACAGACTGAAATTGTTTGCCATGCTGAAAAGCCAATTCAGATGCCTAGATGGGTCTGAGGATGCCCTTTAGTATGATCCAGCTATGGCATGCAGGATATTTGCTTTGTGTTGTATTCAGCACAATGTGATCATGCACTGGTCAGGTGATGAAGTGACCCATGCTATCACTGCAATTCCTCTTTCCAGGCCTCCTATAACTGATGGTGACCAGCCATCAGCAGTAGTGAGGGGACCAATGCAGAAGGCTTGTGCATGGCATACAGTTACACAAGTAAAGAGGTGGTATCTGGTCCAGAACTATGGGCCATGACATGCAGGTTAGTGTTTCTTTTCTTGTAAAAAACATAAAGAGTATAATTGATGCATATGTGTAGGCTATGCTGTGTGGTGTATGGTCTACTGTCACTATACATTAGACACTCCCTCTTATTTTTAAATATTTTTCTTATTTCAGAGCAGGTAGTCTTATTATCATTTATAAAAGTCATGCTTGACTGCTCATTGGCACCTGTTCAGGAGTGTCATAAAGCATCATATAAGGAATAATTACATTTTTAATTTTTTGCACAAGAAATTTGGTTCAGGGAATGTACTTAAGTATGTATGTACTGAATGTCCTAACATTAATAAAAGTGTTATGTCAATATTTGACTGCTTTGAATTTGCCAGAATGTCTAAACTTGCCTTTAACACGAGTTCATATCTTGCACTTAAATGGAAAATCTATCACATGGTGTTTTTTATTGTGCAATGTTTCCTCAGTTTTAACTATGGCATATTAGAAATGAATTTCTGTTCTTCCTCAGAGTATTTATTTTTGTCATACATAACAAGTTGTTTCCTCAGAAATATAAAAATATAAATGTGTGTAGTGCTGAGGGTGAAGTTGCAACAGTGCTACTGTAGATGGCAGGATACGTGTGTCTTTTAATAGTGTTAATTGTCATCTGTAACATTGCTGAATTGAAAGTCTTGATAATGGATGAATCATTAGTAGTGCAAATCAGTGTAATTTACATGTTATGTCCCACACATTTCTTTCCAAAATTTTTCTTTAACTGTAAATACTATTATTGAAATGAAATACATGCACATGCAGTGTCCTAATGATGGGTTACATTCTATACAAAACTGTTCAGCCTTTTTTTTTTTGCATTTTTTTAATAAACTCATTGACATTACTGTACTGAAGTCAAATTCTACTGAAGTCAAATTCTACATTTTATATTGTAAGTACCTGAAATGACTAGCCTGAATCATAGTGGGTCATGGTCAAATGTGTCATACAAATCTCCTAAAGATAGGGTAGGTGAAAATGCCTGTGACTTTAAGAAGGGGCAGTCGTGTGAGCTGGATGGTGACTTGCTACAAAGATGTGACCTTGTGACCTACCTCATGCAGGTGATTCTGCAGACATAGATCTTGCAGAGCTGCTGGACCAGGACCTCAAATGAGGTTCTGCTATGTGTAGATAAACATTGACATGGCCTGCACGAGTTCTGTTGTGTTTGATCCCACTTAATATTTCCAGTACTATCTTGAGATGCACTTGTAGTGTGACTTGATATGCCCCCACATATCCAGACAGTACCCTATTCTCTTCCCCGTCCAACACTGACTTCTATTTGACTCTAAGCTCTCACTGGTATATGAATTGAAGCAGACATGGATGATTTGAGTGACATCATACTATGGATCAATGTCATCACGGCATTATCTCTACTATCTACCATTTCCACAAAGTGGGTCATTTGCATATATCCCATACCTCCTCTAATGCAAGAGGTTTCAAGGTATCACACGGTGAAAATTCTAGCTTGGCAAGATTTTTCTTTTAGTTTTTTTTTACTGATTATTTGTTCTGTATGACCTTGGTTCTCATTGTTTTGGATTTCCATAAAGTGCTGGAAATCCTCACATATGCCATGGAGGAAGGACGCTAACCATTTGTAGCCAACACTCTGTGGCACTGAGCCTTAACAATGTTACTGCACAATGGACAGACAATGCTTAATGTGTTTCCTGAGGTAGCTGTGACATATATCTGTGCCTTGAACCCCCTTTGTAAAGATTTCACACTGGATATTATTACATCAGAATTTCTGACATCATCTGGAAGGGATTCCTGTAGGTCTGGAGACACTAGTACTGAAGTGCATGTGTTTTCTCCTTCTACAGCCTATAGTGTAATGTCACCATGTACTTGACTTTGTGATCCGGAGTCACTTCCAGCACAGTTATTTACACGTTATGAGGTATGTGATCTTATCATTAAACATAGCAACCATGTGCCACTTTCCCCATTAAATGTGGCAATTATGTGCCACTTTCCTAAGGCTGTCTTGCAAATGTAACTATGTTATTATCATCACCATCAATCATTCTGTTGCTGATATCCCCTAAATTTACTAGTAAAGTGGAACTTCTTATTTCTTCTGCTGACCTTGTAAATAATTAATTGAATACATTGTCACTCAGATATTGGCAAACACTGCTGTGTGGGCCGTGATGAGGTGTGGAGTGCACTTACCTTACAAACTGTGTTCGGTGTCATGTGCAGAGTGGAGGGTTCATCTGTTAATAGTAATTGTCATGTTTACATGTAATAACTTCACCTGAGCAGTCAGTTTTCTATGTACATATATAATAGTGGTCAAACCAATCTTCCCTACCAGATGTCTGTTGACGTTACCGACAGAGGTAATAGCCAATATCCACAGCATCTCTGATTATGCCACTACCACCTTCTTCTGTTTCATGCTCATCCTCCCAAATGGAGAGGAGGCATTCCTCATCAGGTGTTAAAGGAATAAGTGTTTGCACCCCCACCCTAGCAGTGCTACAGGCAAATTGCATTCTGCTGTGCCTTTACTATGGCACGTCCAACCATATCATTGGCCTTCTTCTAGCTCTGTGTTAATGTACAATTCCTTCCTCCAACAGCATTTATATTAATAATCACTTGGCCCCAATCTTTTGCATTGTCAGCTTGTTTGGGTCTCCCTTTTCCAAAAAGGTGTTTGCCATATGCCCTAAGGGCAGCCAGGAGGAAGTGTTTCTTCTCATGGCTAAAATTGTCCTTTCTCTGTCTGGATCCCTACTGCTGCATCATTCATTTACCTAAAACACGATGCAAAAATAATACATTAAGACTTCACCCACTCATCAGTCAAAGAATACAGGAATGAAAGCATGTCTGCTTTAATCACCAATAAATCAAAGATATGAGTAAAAAAACATTTATGTTGACACGACTATATTCATATACACATACTGTAGACAGTTAAAATTGTGTCATATTATTATTATGTAGAGCATAATTAATAAATAGATAATAGTATTGCAAGCACTTATCATTACACTGCCATCTTAGGCAACTGCTAACAAACCTGCATCCTTTACCAATCACTTTTCTTTATTCTACTGCCAGTTTTCATTCATGAGTGACACTTAAATCCCTCAGTAAAGAGGTATGTAACCTGACAACACAATACATTGATGAAAATGCAGAACAGCAGACTTCACTCACTTCAAATCACATACCTTTATCCTGTATTGCATAATCTATAAATAAAAAAAATATTTCAAACATAATTGTTTATTTTAACATTTGTCGACTGGGAAAGTCCAACTAAGACAAAGTCTATTTTCTGTTGAGGCCCAAGGAGAAACACTCCAGACACGTCTTTGGAATATGGGAAGAAACCCATGCAAACACAGGGAGGACATGCAGACTCTGCACAGAAGGCACCCCAGCCAAGAATCGAACCTCTTGCTGTGAAGTGACAATGTTAACTGCTGCACCACTGTACCACACAGCTTATATTTTTTCACATTTCCATTATGTCCCCTCCCCTATACATTTCCAGTGCTGTTGTCATGAATTCCCATTTGTAAATGACACTCATGTCATCAGTATTAACATAAATCATCTGTATCTGATAGTCCCATCAGTGAAAGGTACAATTCTACTAATCACTTCTCTTTAACATCAGTATGAATTGCTCTCAATAACTTCTAATATTATTGCTATTTATTTATTTATTTTACATTTGTTTACTGAGTTGGTCCGAATGGACTAGTAGCTCATTTTCAGCGGAGGCCTGGGGAGAAAAGCTCCAATGACAATTATAGTAGCTCAGACATAGCAATTTAGAACAGTGATTACAATAAACACAGTAAAACAGTAAATGTAAGAAACACAGTAAAAACACATTACGAGTCATCAAGTATTTGTAAAATAGAAGCATAGTAAATTTGGTATATTAATAGATGCAGACACAATGTGTATAGATTTTACAGTAATACCTAGTATTTGGTAAAGACAAGCTTCGCTCCTAGAACAGGGTAAATATGAGGTACCAAGTGACCAGAAAGAAGAGAAGGTAAGAGGTTTGTGTGAAGGAAATGTGAAGTAAGAGTGTGGGGAGAGAAACTTAACCGGGGATGATACAGGAACATAGCCATTTATTGTTTACGTGTTTTTAACCTCACTTGATAAAGTATGTGCTTTCTTAAACCATTTGCAGCTATCTCTAGGGATTGTAACTTAAAATGGCCATCTTATATTTTTTCATGCAAATGCAAGCTCATTTAAGCATTTTATATGCACATTAGGCTTAATTTCTTTCATCGCTATGAATTGCAGTAATACAGGAGTGTATAAGGCAACACATCCACGCGGCTAGTCCTTAGATAGCCAAAATTAGCTGCAAACAGTGGTATTGAGCCAAGCTGTCCCTAGAAATGCATGAACATGCCTAATATATCTCAAATGTCCCCTGTGCATACTAAGGGAAATGAGTTTGCATAATTGTGATACTTAATCCATGTCCATCCTGCAAACTGAGACACACCTTATCACCTCAAATTGCTCAATATGTTATATGATACCAATAGGAAGATTTAGTTATAAAGATAAAAAAAAAGTTTAAAAATGTTCTGATGCAACAGGCATGATTGTTAATGCATGGCCTTCAGGGTTATTGTTTAAATAATGATAACATTACAGTACAGAAGCAGAAACACATATAAGCAAATGAAAAAGTAATGATTTCATAAATTAATTTTATCTACCATGGCAAGGAAATATAAAAGTTTTCCTGTAAAAAAACATCTATGTGACAAAGCAATTTGGTAAAACCAAACTTGTCAGTAATAGCAGTTCCATGCCTAATGTCCCTATCTGGTAACTGGGTTTGACTATGGTGATGTTACATTTCAGAAGATGTGGTTCTGAACCACAATCCTGAACTTACATTTTTAATTCTGATAGTGGCAGTTTGAAAGATGGCAGAACCTGTGAAAGCACAAGGTGAGCTGCAAGCTGGACTGACAAGGAGCACAAAATCATGGTCTGTCTCTTAAAGGATTTGTACCTGGATGAAACTGAATCATCAGTACATGGCACAGTGCAAAACAACTGACATATGGCAAGAGTTGAAGGAGCACCCATCATCCCTGACAGGGATCACCCACTCTGAGCCTCAGTGCTGCCACAGATAAATGACCTACACAGGAGTAGGCCTGATAGGCAGATTGAATGGGTAGACCAGGTGAAGAAGAGAAGGCGAGATTTTTATAGTAAATATTTTTGGGTCTATATTATTTGATTGAAGAATCTCTTCTTCGAACACATAATAATGGCGACGTATACAGTGAATGCTGTAAACCGCAAACAGCCACATCCTCAAATTTTTTCCACTGGAAAAAATTCACGTGGCCATAAAATAAAAAACAAACTTTAAAACATTAATTAAGTGGGGGCTTTGCCCCCACACCCCCCTAACTAAATATACAAAATCTGAGATTGCTCTACATTGAGGAAAAGGGCAATTCCCGATAATGGGCAACTGAATTTTTTCCAGAGGAAAAAAATCAAGGACGTGGACATTCGTACAGTTTACAGCATTCGCTGTATATGTGTAGATTATTATGTGTTTGAAGAAGAGCTTCTTCGATCACATAATATATACCCAATATTTTTATATTGTTTTAAATCTGATCAAAAATAGGTTTAAAAGACTGCATTGAGGAAAAGGGCAATTCCCGATTATGGGCAACTGAATTTTTTCCGGAGGAAAAAATTCAAGGACGTGGCCATTCGCACAGTTTACAGCATTCGCTGTATATATGTAGATTATTATGTGTTTGAAGAAGAGCTTCTTTGATCACATAATATAGACCCAATATTTTTATATTGTTTTAAATCTGATCAAAAATAGGTTTAAAAGACATGTTATATAAATATTGCATAAATGCAGGTAAATGCACAAAGAAACCTATATGTAAGTGCAAATATTATTCATATATAATCCAATAGTATCAGTAGGCATAAACATATCTGTAAACAGAAATGCATCTGTATACAAACATAGCATGTTTGTTTGCAGACATGGTTTTATGTATAAATACGGGTTCCTAAATATTGATCGAACTGTCATTACAGCGACACTCACCTCATCGACACGAAAACATCGACTCTTCAGATCATCGAAATGTCAGGTAAGCGATCCTCCCCCTCGCAGGACCCATGGTAGCACTTGTTTTTCTGGTACAACGCGTATGGTTCACATCACTACCTACAATTTCCCTACACAACGTTGTGATTTACTTCGCAATATAGCCACAAGTGCTACCATGGGTCCTGCGAGAGGGAGGATCGCTTACCTGACATTTTGATGATCTGAAGAGTCGATGTTTTCGTGTCGATGAGGTGAGTGTCGCTGTAATGACAGTTCGATCAATAGATAGGAACCCATAAATACATATGATTATGCATGAGTAAAAATGTATGTAAGTATATCTATATAAATGTCTAAAATACATATATAAAACTGGAAAAGTGCAGACGTACAAGTGTACTTATAAATATATATGCAAGTATAGCTATCTATAAATAAATATATATATATATATATATATATATATATATATATATATATATATATATATATAATGTTACCAATCAAAGAAACTGTGCACAATGTCAAAAGTGCTACGGAGAAAACCAAATAAATCCACAAACAGCTCCAGCACTCCAGCAAATAAACCAATCAAACCAGAGGTAGCGTGCTCGATTTAATGGCAGACAATAGGCATCACAGACCGGTTTTGCCACATGGCATCATCAGTGTATATAAAGACATAATGCGTGTGTGTGTGTGTGTGTGTGTGTGTGTGTGTGTGTGTGTGTGTGTGTGTGTGTGTGTGTGTGTGTGTGCCTTTATATACAAGCATAAAAGGACATATTTGCATTGTCACATCATTTCATATACTGTAGGTATTAGGTTAGCAATTAGTTGCACTTCAGTCATGCAATTTTTAGATTAAAAAAGATTAAGTTTATGTAGTCACAAAATATTTTTAATATAATATTGCAAATAATATAATAATTTAAAAAGGCAATTTTTTTGAAAATAATAAGTGCATATCAGGGTAGCTGAACTCAGTCACCACACTAAAGGCACAGTGCAGGTGGGGGTGGGGGTTAAAGTAGCAAGTGAATGACCAACACCTACTGAGAAATACTCTGTTTCATTACTTCTGTATATAAATATTTACTTAATCCCCTTATATGCTTACATTTATTAAGCAGTAAATTGTGAAAGCACACATGATCATGATTTTTTTCTAGTGCATCCATTTACATTAGTAAATAAGATTTTTTTTTTTTTTTTTTTTTTTAATGGAAGTTGTCATCTTCCTTTTACTTGTGAAATTTTTATTTGTGTGTGCCTCTTTGAGGGGAAAGAAAAGTGACTGGTTTACAGAGAATTAACATGATAGTACTTAAAACTGCAAGAAAAGTATGCAAGGCATAATGAGAAACAGAAAACTACAATGGAAATGTATGGAAAGGTTGCAGAAAATATCCATCCCCAATGAGACAAACTCTACACAGACATAAAATGGAACAAGTGGAAGGGAGGCAAGCTATCCTCCTAGTTGAACCTGCAGTGTAGAAGCAACACTTATTAACACAGATAGATTAGGTACAATGAATGTATGAAAATATGTTCCTTGTTGCTTTCCTGTTTAATAAGTGAAATTATAAAGCAAAACTCAGTAGAAGTAAGTACAGAAATAAGCGTACATATTAAGCAAGTGCAAAACTAATGTTAGTTAATATAAGCATGTACTAACGATGTAAATACGCATCTGAGATATTTATGCAGTCATCCTCTCTGTGCTCCCTGTGCAATGGAAGAGGAGATATAATAGAGAACCGCAGGAAAAGAGATTGAAAAGGTTGACTCAGGGTGGTCATGAGTGCTCAAAAAGTTCCATTCCAAAAATAAACGTTTTTCTATGTTTTTAGTTATTTTAAAAGAAATGCTTTCATACACAAATGCAGCATAAACCATATCATCCAGAAATTTCAAATGTGATACCATTTCTTGTACTATACCAGCTTATCTTATTAGTATCAGGAGGCTGAAAATCCAGAAATCACCACCAGGTATTACATTGATTGTTCCCATGTTTTCAGTGCTTTTCCAAGAGTTATTTTTAAATAAAGTTTTAATAAAAAGAATAAATCACTGTTAATAAATATTTCACAGATGTATTAGAATATGAGTGAATTCAGTGTTTCCATTTCTTGCTTGTCTCTCTGCCCTTCCTTTCTCTTTTTCTTATTTTAAATATGCATTATTTTTGCACCACATAGAATAGAACGGTTTACTATGGTTTGTACGAACGACAGTCTGTCGGCAGCACTGCTGCCAAAAATCAGAATGTCGTGCACAAAATATAAACGGATGGGATAGTCGAACACACATGTGAATGCAGTAGTGCATTTGCATGTGTATTCGACCATCTGTACGGAGATTGTGGTACAGTGGGGATTGGGGATTCATCCATATCCCCACTGTAGTGCACTCTCGGAGTTAGAATATATTACTGGGGGGGGGGGTGCAGCCCCCTACAGGGGGGTGCAGGGGGGCTTGCCCCCTGCAATAATGTGATTCGAGATTTCAGTATTTCGAGCTTCTGAACGGAACCCGAATATTATTACCCTTAGTATCTATAAGTAAGGTTGTGGTGGAGAAGAACTCAATGTGGACATGAAGGAAGGCAATTTTATACAATGTGATTGCAGGGGGCAACAGAGAAAGTCATTTTCCAAAACTGCAGCATTATAAAGGAGAATGTTGACTTTTTTCTAGTGGTAGAAGACAAATCTGTATTTGCTAACAAGAAATCACATAATGTAACAGCCATCTGAGAATATGGCCAGAACAACCTTAAGTTTAGTTCTTAGAAACAGAAAAACACTTTTACATGTGGCTTTTGCCAGTATTAAACATGAGAGGCCTTTATGCCTCTGTGACACTTTTTAATAAGATGATTGGATGAAGAAGTCATTACATTTGTTAATCCACATGTTGCTTATTTGGCTAACTGCAAACCTTGTGATGTATTTTACATGGGTAAAACAGTAAGAACATTAAATCAAACAATCTATGAATACAGCTATGCCTTGAAAAAGAAGGAGAATAACCACGCTGCTTGTAAGCTCACCATGACTTCATCAGACTTTAGAATGTTTATTCTTTTTTCTTTGGAAGATTTAGGGTGATGTATAAAGAGTGGGGAATTTAGGTTCATAGGTAAGTACTAGGCTATCTGCCCGAGGGCATCTATAAGCCTAGCCAGAATGTGTTGGCTTTTGCCGCCCCCCTTAGATTAGTTCTTTGTGCCTCTGTCCAGCAGAGCCATTAGTTCCCTTTGCCTCTGTTCAGCAGAGCCATTGCAGTGATCCCCGGGGTAAATTTTCTGTTTCCCATCCACTTGTCAAGGTTTCTCTTGAAGAGTGTTAGTGAGGGGGTTCTGCCTAATGCATATTGCAGTCCTGCTCCAAAGCATGGGGAGTCTCTGGGACAGGAATCTATCCCTCTAGCACATCCTATTTATTGTTGTGGTGAGGTTTAGATCCCTAGAGCGTGTGGCTCTCGGGGATTTGTTTTTTTTTTTAGGTGGAGCATATCCATCAATCATGGGTTGGACATGGCCTTGTATGTCAGGCAGAGATCACCTCTGAGTAAGCGGTATGCAACTGAGTACAGCTGGAGTTTCTTTAGTCAGGCTGCATAGGGCATCTGTTTGAAGCCAGTAATCCTCTTGGTGAGGTACTTCTGTGGTCTTTCCAGCAGTTGCAGGTGTCTTGTAAGGTACATCCCAAATGGGGCATTGTACTCTATGATGGGTCTGATGAGTGATGAGTAGAGGGGCACAATAATCTCTTTTGTTCTAGATGCGAACCCTTTTGTGATTAGTTGGGCCACATAGAAGGATTTTCTAACCACCTTGGCAATATGATTATCAAAGCAGAGATTACTATCTACTTGGGTCCCCAGATCCCTTATTACATTTTTTGTATTTAGGGGACTACCACGTATGTGGTAGTTCATGGGTACTTTGTTTTTTCCAAAGGGGATGACTAAGCACTTTTTGGCATTTAGCTTGAGGCCATGATTTTGACACCAGGTATCCGTCTCAGTGAGACCCTTCTGGAGGATGTCTGTATCAGCTGGAGAGTCAATTATGGCCCCCAGTTTGCAGTCGTCTGTGAACTTGGTTAACCATAGTCCTTCTGTGCTTGCCTGTACCTCTGAGAAGTATATACCAAACAGGAGGGGTTCCAGGACTGAGCCCTGGGGGACACCAATTGTAATCGGTTTAGAGTTGGACCTAGAGCCTGCCACTCTCACCCTGTGGGTTCTATCTGTGAGCCAGTTGGCAACCCATCTCATGATGTAGGGGGTTAGGTTCAGGCTGGTGAGCTTGTCTATAATACCAGAATAGGAAAAGGTGTTGAAAGCCTTTGAGAGGTCTAGGTAGGCTGTGTGGACCTCCTTTCCCTCATCTAAAGCCTTGGTAACTGTCTCAAAGAAGTCCACCAGGTTTAGAAGGCATGATCTGCCCTTAACAAACCCAAACTGGGTAGGGTCTAATGTTTGCAGTTTCCCAATGTCTCTGTTAATGAGTTCCATGATGATGTGCTCCATAGCCTTGCAGACCAGGCTAGTCAGGCTTATAGGGCGATAGTTCCTGAGGTCTGTTGTGGCTCCACCTTTGTGGAGCAGGATAACTGTTGCTGTGTGCCACTCTATGGGTACATAGCCTGCAGAGAGGCTGAGTTTGAACAGTGTGTTTAGGTAAGGTGGTTAGTTAATTTTGGAGCTCATGTAAGACACAGCCTGGGACACTGTCTGGTCCCATTGAAGCTTTGCTTTTGGCTTTGGATAGGGCTGTTTTAACCTGTGTGTCAGTGATTGCTGGGGCTCTTCATTCTTCTGATATGATTATGGGCCTTTTAGGGGGTGAGAGGGTGGTGAAGTTTGCACTAAACCTGTCTGCCAGAATGTTTTCAATATCAGTCAGCTCAGTGTATTTTGTGCCATTCTGCACTAACTCAGAGCATATCTGAGAGTTTCCACTTAGGTTCTTGACATAGCTGAAGAACGCTTTGTGGTTATCTTTGGAGTCCTTGGCAAGTTTTCTTTCGAAGCTAGCCTTGGATGATTTTATGAGGGATCGTAGTTTCTTGCTGATACTGATCAGGGATGTCTTTCCTTCTTGGGATTTTACTCTTTTCTGTACTAGTTTTCTCCATCTATTGTATAGCTTGTTTATGGCAGGGGTCAACCAGACTGGTTTCCTTTTCTTGAAGGAGTCAGTCTTGGTTTTGCTTGGGATAGCATGATCCATGCATTCTTGCAGGTGCTCATAGAGTGCCTTTGTAATGGATTCAGCAGCTTGGACAGCGTTGTCCTTTAGCATGGGGGCTGTGAACCTTTCCACCTCGGTCTTGAGTAACGTGAAGTTTGCTTTTGAAATGTTTCATGGTGGTTTCCTTGATTGGGTGTGGGGGCAAAATTTGGATATCCATAGTGATTAGTCTATGGTCTGATCTAACCAGCAAGGGGTTGACCTCCAGCGTGGAACACTGGTCGCCCATGTTGGTGATGACCAGGTCCAATATGTTGTCACCTCTGGTAGGGGTGTTATCCAGGGCATTTGAGTTTATAAATTCTAGGAAGCATTGGGCAAGGGAGTTAGTACTTGAGTAGTTCTCCCAGTTAATGTTTGGGTAATTGAAATCACCCAATATTAGGGTGTTTGGTAGGACCTTCATATTTTCCAGTGTCTCCAGAAATGCAGAATTGGGATCCTGGGTCATGGTGGGTGATCTGTAGCAAGCTACAATTTGAATTGCAATTTTTCCCATTGTTAGTTGCACGTGGATGATCTCTGAGGCATTGTGTTGCACCACTAACCTGGAGGTGTGGGTATCCTTGATGAATATGGATAACACCCCCACCTTTTGTGTTTCGGTCCGGGTTCTGTGGCCGAAAAGTATGGTATGAGTTATAGTGTGGTAGTGCTGGGGTGCTCTCTAGATCCTTAAAACAGGTTTCTGTTACTGCACAGATATCGATGTTCTCCATACTGAGGAGTGCCTTGAGTGCATGTATTTTGAGGTTTAGACTTCTGGCATTGGGTAGCATTACCCTCAGTTTTTGGTTACTTGTGCTATTTATGGTGGTGGGTTTGTCTTTTGAGCCTTGCCTAAAAAAAGGCACTATGGGGGCGGCAAAAGCCTTGGCCAGTATTCGAAAGCCTAAGGGTGACAGGTGCAAGCCATCTCTTGCGAAGCAACGTGGCTTGTTGAGCATGTCATCCCAGGTGGACAGATACTGGATCCCATTTGAATGACACTAGAAATTTAGCCAGTTGTTGAAATTGATCATTTTTTCTTTATACTGTGGCATCATTCTTGGTGAAGGCAGGATGCTACTCAGGGCAGTGTCAAACTGGCCTGTGCTATGTGATCAGAGAGCTCTTCCATGTCTCTTTTCATGTAGTCCAGGGAGGTACGTCTCAGGTCATTCACACCAACATGGACAATGACAGAGTCATATTTGTACTTGTTCTGGAGTGACCTGAGTGCTTGTGTTATGTGGTGGATCCTGGCGCCCGACAGGCAGCTAACAGTAACCTTCTCCTTGCCCAGCCTAGTTAGTGGGACATCAGTGTGCCTGACTATAGAGTCGACTATTACTAGTGTGTTGGGTATGTTATTTTGCCTTAAAGGCTGTGATTGCATGGCACACTGATTATGTGAAGTATGTGTTTCATGGTTTATGATGGGGTGTGGAGGTTTCTTGGATGTCTGCTTTGGAGGTCTCTGTTGCTTTTGCAGATTTTTATTTAGAGCCTCCCAGTATGTTTTCATGTATTTATGTGTGTTATTTGCTGATGTTGGTTTAATAGGTCTATGTGAGACTGGTGGTGAGTTGCAAGTATTTCCCTTCTCCTCTTGACTGTCAGTTCCAGTCTTGAGTTGAGAGAGCTTTGCCTCCAGTTTGGCTGTATAATTGCATCTCTCGCTTATATTAGTGTTTGGTCGTAGGAGGAGAGGGTTGTCTGTGTACATGAGGCAGTGGTAACATTGGCTCAAAATGCCCAGATTCACCAGTTTGTCTGGCGAGTACACCTGAAACTGCCCTTTGGACATGCCTAAATAGGTAAAGTGAGCTGTTTTACTGATTGGTTGGTAGGGACGAATAGAGAGCCTTGTCCTTCTGGACAGTATAGGGGTGGTCTAGTGCTAGGGTTAATTAGTGCTTGCTATGAGTTTTGAGCAATTGCTGGGCTGTGAAATGAACGGTTTGAGTGCTTAAGTTGAAAGTTTATCTAGTTCCAAGGGAAAAATTGAAGAGTACACTTAGTGGAGCCAGGAATAGTTTAACCCTAGCTAACCGGCACTGCCCGGCGTGCAAAACCGCACAAATGTGTTTTTTTTAGCAGGGAAACGAGAGATAGAAATTCACCCAAAATGGCCAATAAACTACTAACATCTGGGCTGAAACCACTCCTCCAGGGACAGATAGGCTGCTCAAAGCTCCCCACTCTCACAAGTGAACAAAAACACTTCCTTTTATCCAAGCAAGGTATGGGCAACACAGAAACTTGTAATACAGCCCCGAATTCAGGAATAACCTGAAAACTGGACTATACTAGTTCAGAAAGGCGGGAAACAAGTATACATTTTGTTTGTTTTTTTCAGAAAATTAAGCAGATACAATCGAAAAAACACTTTAAATGCACAGAAATGGCTATCGCACTTTAGTTTGTAGCCTACAACAGTTAAACAGATTATTTAAACACAAAATGACTTAGTTCAAGTGCAGGCAGCAAATAAGTACAATATGTAGCAGAAATAAGCTTTTTAAATCACAGAAATGCTAAAAAATCAGCGTTTTAAGAAAATGCAGAAAAATGATACTTAATTACTTCAAAGTATCTCTTTTGTCTCTCTGCTGCTGTAGAACTCTGCAGGACACCTGACAGGCACGTGCTAAGCTAAATATAAGTGCAAAAAAACACGCAAATGCATTTTTTATAGCAGGGAAACGAAAGATAGAAATTAGCCCAAAATGGCCAATAAACTACTAACGTCTGGGCTACAGCAAACAAGGCGCACAAATTTCAGAAAGAAACAGTTCAAATAAGCAGGCACAATAAGCCTTTAACCAGAAATTCCCAGCTCAGAAAGCTAGAATCTAGCCTCTCCTCCCACAAGAGTGCAGACCACAAACCTTTTTAATGTAAAACAACTGGGCTGAAGCCCAAGTGCTTAAACCAAAAGACTTAGAATAACCGTTACAATTTAATCAGGCTACTACTAAGCAGTAATAACTGCAGCAGAATAATACAATTGAGAACTTTTAAGAAGAAGCACAAGCAAAATAAGGTAATAAATGGGAAGAAACACAATTACAGTAAAAGCAGATGAATAAAGTGCATTTTTTATAACAATAGAAAACAAGCAAACTGATTTAAACAAATTACCCAATTAACCAGTAAAAAAACTCAAAACTGAACCCTGTTCCAGCAGTCTTCAATCAGACAAATTCTAACCACACACTCCTGCCACTAGGGTGCAGGGGAACCTTCTCCAAAAAAGATGGCCTGGATTAGTGCTGAAGTTATACAAAAAAAGCTAGATCTAGCAGGCCTGAATCTAGTCTATGCTACAGCAGACAAGGTGCACCAATATCAGAAAAAACAGTTCAAATGAGCAGGCACAGTAAGGCTTTAACCAGAAATTCTCAGCTCAGAAGGGCAGAATCTAGCCTCTCCTCCCACAAGAGTGCAGACCACAAACCTTCTTAATGTAAAATAACTGGCCTGGAGCCCAAGTGCTTAAACCAGAACTAATACACTTTTAGAATAACATACACTGGGCCTTCAATCAGCAATTCCCAACTTAGAAGGATGTTAGCTACCTGTCCTGCCACAACAGTGCAGACCACAAACCTTCTTAATGTAAAAAAACTGGTCTGAAGCCCAAGTGCTTTAACCAAAAGACTTAGAATAACAGTTACAATTTAATCAGGCTACATCAATAATCCAGAGACATGAACTTGAGTGGCAGCTTATGCTGAATGCTTCAGTCACAGCACATAAAAATCATAAGATGTCTGTCACAAGTGTTTTAAATTTAAAGTCATAAGAAAAAGATAAATGCTTATGTAATTTATTACTTTTATTCATTGAGTGCTGATTGGTGAATTGGGGGTTATGTATACTCACTTTGTAAAAAACATTCATATCTAACTCCTTAGTGCACACTGCAGTGTTTAGGATAAACCTTTTTTCTCAGCTTACCGTTAAGTATCTATTGCAAGACCACAAGTTATTGCAGAGCCCACATTCTGCCTCTCAGTAGTCATCTTGGGATTCATGCTTCTGTTTTGTCCTGGTGAGAGAATGATCACAGGGACATTATTTCCTGGAGAGTGCTGAACACCAGGAAGCCTAATAACTGCTTTATAGGTGAAAACTTGGGATTTGTGCTTGTATTCTGATCCTGGTGAGAGAAGGAGCAGAGTGCATTGACTCTTGACTGTTTCTGGTTGGAGATTGAGTGTCTGTGCTTGACGTACCTGAATGGTTTGGTTGCTATTCGATGCATCTACTAGAAAAAGGCTACAAGCCTACAGATGCTTGCATCATCTGAGCCAAGACTGTGGATCACCCAACAGGCTGTGGTCTCCTTCTGTTCTTGGGATCGGTGCTAACATTTTTCTTCTGGTGAGAGAAGAAGCAAAGGAGTATTGTATCCCAACAAAGGGAAGATGTGGTGAGACCAGCAGTAGTAGTAGTCAGGCAGTAGCCATTTATTCGACTCTCCATTTTTCATCATTCTTGACAGGCTAATTCTTTGTTTTCAGTAAGTACTGCTTGATTTGTTTCTACCTTCAGAATATCTGCCTAAATACTTCATTCTTAAATTTTCAGACTCTACATATTAATTGCCACTCCACAGCCTATCAGGACCTCGCCAAGGCCTTCAACACCATCCCACACTCTGGAATCATAGATAAACTTACTAAGCTGGACATAAATCCCTACATCATTCGATGGGTTGCCAACTGGCTTACTGACAGAACCCAGACTGTAAAATTAGCCAACTCCAATTCCAGCTCCAGACAAGTGACAAGTGGAGTACCTCAGGGTTCAGTTCTGGGACCGCTCTTGTTTGGCATCTACTTCTCTGAAGTACAAGCCAACACTAAGGGACTCTGGCTAACAAAGTTCACAGATGACTGCAAACTGGGAGCCATTATTGAATCCCCAAATGATGTAGATATTCTACAAAAGGGCCTTAAAGAAACAGATGCTTGGTGCCAGAGCCATGGGCTCAAGCTTAATGCCAAGAAATGTATAGTTATCCCCTTTGGGAAAAAACATGTACCCATGAATTACCACATAGGGGGCAGTACACTAAACACCAAAAGTGTGATGAGAGACTTAGGGACACAGGTGGACAGTGGTCTCACCTTCGATAACCACATCACCACAACAGTCAGGAAATCCTTTTATGTGGCACACCTCATCACAAAAGGGTTTGTATCCAGATCAAAAGAGGTTATTGTGCCCCTCTATGCATCACTCATCAGACCAATCATGGAGTACAACGCCCCATTTGGGATGCACCTTAGAAGACACCTGCAATGGCTGGAAGGACCACAGAGGTACCTCACTGAGAGGATCACTGGCCTCAAACAGATGTCCTATGCAGCTTGACTGAAGAAACTCCAGCTGTACTCAGTTGCATATTGCCTACTCAGAAGTGATCTGTGCCTGACATACAAGGCCATGTCCAACCCAGAATTGATGGATATGCCTCACCACAACAATAAATAGGACGTGCTGGAGGGATAGATTCCTGTCCGAGAGACTTCCCATGTTTTGGATCAAGATTCCAATCTACATTAGGCAGAGCCCTTTGCTAACACTCTTTAAGAGAAACCTTGATGAGTGGATGGGAAATAGAAAGTTTACCCCGGGGATCACTTCAATGGCTCTGCTGGACAGAGGCACAAGGAACTATTCTAAGGGGGCGGTGAAAGCCAACACAATTCCGGCTAGACTTATAAATGCCTTCTAAGGAACTAATCTAAGGGGGCGGTGAAAGCCAACACAATTCTGGCTAGGCTTATAAATGCCTTCTGGCAGATAGCCTAGCACCTACCTACCTATGAACCTATGAACATATCTAAGACGCACCTCCAACGTGACCATATTCCAATACAATGTAACAAAATACTGTTAGAACACTCATACTTACAAACCTTGAGATTCTAATTATAAAAGTACACAATAAATATAATAAATAAAACGTGATAAAATATAATAAGCATATTTACTATAAAAATATGTTCTCAACATCATATTGTCTCTGATCAACAGAATTGTCAAGAACCATAAAGAATATGAAATAACAAATTAAATTATGTTAAATGTGTATGAACTACTTAACATTATTGGCAAATGCATTACTCCTGTTATCTTAAAAGACTTTTCAGCTTCAAAATACATGTGATAGAGGTTATCTCACTCAAACCTATCCGCATGAATCTAACCGTAATTGTCATAATAATTCTTGTTTTTCTAGTAATAGAGAAAATGGGCCCCCCTTGATATCAGGTACTATTTGATCTATAACTCTAAAATGAAATACATGTGTTGGATGACTTGCACAATGTTGTGCTAATGCACTCTCAGTTTTTCCCTTACTAATGCTATAAGTGTGCTTATATATTCTTTCTCTCACTCAATCACACTTATAGCATTAGTAAGGGAAAAACATAATTTTATAGCAAATATTCTTATTATATTTTATCACATTTTATTTATTATATTTATTGTGTACTTGTATAGTTAGAATCTCAAGGTTTGTAAGTATGAGTCTTCTAACAGTGTTTTGTTACATTGTATTGGAATATGGTCACATGGGGGTGTGTCTTAAATATTTAAATGCTGCTAATTATATGTGAATTACCTGAAGAAGTTCAGTCACAAGACTGGATGAAAAGCACTTAATGGTACTAGTTCATTAAAGTTGGTTTTACTTTACTATGTGGAGTTTTCCATTCCTTCACCAGCGGTTTTATTTATTCAGTGGTTTATTGTTTTTTCTAGTTTGTTAGAGTGATTGATATTCTCAATCCAACTGTCTAATCAATAAAAAAGGGTCTGTTGCCATGGATATGAACTTTCCTACTGTCTCCATTGCTGGCTTGGTGGACATGGGCATCCTGAGGCAATGCAGAAATTGCCTCATATTTACTGACAACCAGTCACTTCTGAAACAAACTGATATGGTGTGTGAGAGTTATATATACACAATGTCACTGGAGGCAAAGTACTCACATAAAGTACTCCTAATGTCAATATGGTTGTCAATAGTACACACGCTGCACCCATCATGCACAATTCAAAGCAGACATATAGACCCACATTTGCTGAGGCACTTACATGTAACCTTCCTAAACCACAAAAGACCTCCTAGATGAAGTGTACATAATAAATACCCTCAGCAGTCCAAAATGTACTCTTTCAAAACAACATTCACATCAACACTCAGGTCATTCGACCACAATTACCAATATGACTCAGTCATAGCCCATGTGGGAGTAAATGACCTAAGATGTACCTCCTTAGACTATATGAAGAGAGACATCATGAAGCTCTCAGAATATGTGTCTCAGGCTGGTATGAGCCTAGCATTGAGAAGCATTTTACCTTCTCCAAGGATGATGCCATAATACAAACAAACAATGATTGACTTTAATAATTGGCTTAGTTTCTGGTGTCATTCTAAGGGGGTGCAATCTTTGTCAGCATGGAAGGAGATGGTCAGCAGACCATGCTGCTTTGGCAGGGATGGTCTGCAACTCTCCCCTCTAGGCTTTTGAATAGTAGATAAAACATTGTATTCCCCCATATTGCCTTTTTTAGGCAATGCCAAACTGAAAGTACTTCTGACATAGCAAATCAAAACCAAGAAAATCTAAAGGTATTACTGCTCAATGCTAGGAGTCTAAACAAAAAACTCCACTCCCTAGAAGCTCTCTTTACCCTAAAGAATGCTGATGTCTGTGCGGTCACTGAGACATGGTTTAAAGCTGCGGAGAGCACACCAACAGTGCAAGGTTATAATGCCTTCCACATATTGAGGCCAGCTACTTCACAGGTAGGGACTAATGGTGGAGGTGTCTCTATTTATATCAAAAATAAATATACTTCAAGGCTGGTCAAACAAGACAATGCACTTGAGCTGCTCCATGTTCAAACCACCATAGGTAAAATTCAATACCACTTCCTTGCAAGCTATAGGTCCCCCTCTGTGACCCAGGAAACCCATACCATGTATTTAAACTTATTAAAGAAATGCTAACCATCCAACCCAACACCATAACTCATGGGTAACTTTAATTACCCCACTATAAACTGGGAATCCTATATGACACCAACCGTACATGCACAGAGATTCCTGGATTTTGTAATCACAAACTCCCTGGACCAGATAGTAAATACACCAACCAGGAGTGCAAACATACTGGTTCTGATCTTCAGTAATATGGGAGACTGCTGCACATTGCCTACTGTAATGCCTTCCCTGGTAAGATCAGGTCACAAAATGGTCTCCCTTGAAGTAAAAAATAAAACCTGGACCCCCAGCTATACCTGGAATATTCAAGAACTATTCTAAGGCTAAGCTCCTGCTATTAAGTGAGAACCTGGCAAAATTTCAAGCTCCCATAAACCGTGAGAACACTTCTGCCTATGCAGAACTGTTCACAGAACAAGCATGTTAATAGCTGCATAGCAGTAGCTGTACACACCAGGAAGAAGTACAGAACTAACTCAAAAAACAAGCTACCCTGGTGGAATCACAAACTCAATCGTCTGTATAACAGGAGGAAGAAGATCATGGCAAAAATTAGGAGGTGCAGCACTCAGCAGGATAAAAGCACTCTCATAAAACTAAACAAACAACTCAGAGGACTAATAAAGTCTACCAAAGCCACATTTGAGGTATGTTTGGCCTCCCAGGCCAAGGACAACCACAAAGCATTTATGTCCGCAACCTCAAAGGCAATACACAATTGTGTACAGAGCTCATTGTAAATGGAACCACCTACACTGAGCCAGAAGATATAGCAAACCTACTGGTTGATAAATTCAGCCCCAACTTTACTCCTCTCTCCCTCTCAACCTTCCCTCAGGAAATAACATCAAATATAACTCCCCCTACTATCACTAGGGAACAGGTCCTTAATGCTCTCTCTAAGACCAAGAACACTGCATCAATGAGCCCAGACAATATCCCAGAATGTCTTCTAAATAGCATGAAACATGACCTATCAGGGCCTCTGGAATTACTATTTAACTGTAGCCTCCAAACAGGCTTCGTGCCTCATGAATGGAAAAAGGCAACAGTCATCTCTCTGCACAAATGTGGGCCATCTACAGACCCTGGAAACTACAAACCCATAAGTCTCACTAGTCTTATATGTAAAGCCATGGAAAGAATTAACATGGAGATGATCAAAAGAGATACAGCAAACCTCCAGACACTGGACCCAACCCATTTTGGATTTGTCAAGGGCAGATCATGCCTACTCAGCCTGGTGGACTTCTTTGAGAAGGTCCCCAAAGCAATGGATGAGAGAAAAATTGTTCACACTGGCTACCTTGATCTGGCCAAGGCATTTGACACAATACCCCACTCAGGCATTGTTGACACACTCAAGAGATTAAGTGCAAACCCATATGTCACCCAGTGTATAGCCAACTGGCTCACAGACAGGACCCACAAAGTTAGAATTAGGAAGTTCACCTCTACAAAGAGGCCAGTCACAAGTGGACTCCCTCAGGGATCAGTCCTTGGACCGCTCCTTTTTGGCATTTATTTCTCAGAAGTCAAGGCCAATGTCAGTGGTCTCTGGCTGACTAAATTTGCAGATGATTGCAAATTAGGAGCTGTCATTGAATCTCACACTGACACAGATGTTCTAAAGGAGGGGGTGACACAGACAAACAACCAGTGTCAGAGCCATGGACTAAAACTAAATGCCAAGAAATGCATAATAGTATCCTTTGGGAAGTCATCCATTCCTAGTAAGTATCATATTGACAACACACCCCTTAGAGTCGACCAAGTACTCAGGGACTTAGTGACACACATAGATAGTAATCTAGCCTTTGATCATCACATGTCTACATTGGTGAGGAAATCCTTCTATGTTGTGCAACTTATAAACAAAGGTATGGCATCTTAGTCCAGGGAAGTCATTGCTCCACTGTATTTGGCATTCAGCAGACCTATCATTGAGTACAATGCCCCCTTTGGTATGTACCTAACCAGGCATATCCAACAAATGGAACGTCCACAGAGGTTCCTCACTAAAATAAGTAATATGTCCTATGCAGACCAACTCAAGACCCTATCACCATACCTCTCATCTGTTTTTTCATCTCATTTTGCAGAATGTCCAGATTTCTGCCTCATATTTTTGGTCTGTTTTTCAAAAAAAGTTTGGTTTTCTGGCAAATTAGTGGCAAATCATTAAAGACTGAAGCTATAAAATAATGACAGACATTTGAGTTTCAGACTTCAAACCCTTCAGAAAATTCATGCTGATGCAAAAACTGTAATTCTATCAACCTTCTAAACTTGTAATATCAATATTTTAAAAAATTTCCCTATTTTTGTTCCTTTGTCCCACTTGTATTTACTGGTTTGTACAGATTTCTTGCTCTATGAGGTTGAGAGGTATGCCTATCCCTGTATTCTGTCTCCTACAGGCTTTTGAGGGGAGATCTATGCCTGGCATACAGGGTATTATTGTCAGACCCCATTCTGATGGATGTCCTGCATATCCACAAAACTATCCACAAAACAAACAGCACCAGAATTACCAGTTCTAAAGACTTAAACCTTGCCTGTGATATAAATAGGACCTACTGAAGAGATAGGTATGTATCCCAGAGACTACCCCATCTATGGAACAGGCTTCCCATCCATGTAAAGCAGAGTTCCTCCCTAACCCAATTCAAGTGCAACTTGGACAATTGGATGGGATACTGGAAATTCCTCCCTGTTTTGGAGCCTATGTCTCTAATGGGCACAGGCACCCTGTAAATGGTTCCTCTCCCAGGACCATGCTTACACTTAATAAGGGTAGCAGCACTTGTGAGACATTTGGGTCATTAGCCTGGTAACCTCCTATGAACCTATGAAGTTATACCACTTTATTCATACTTGCTCTGATGAAGTTGTTTTAGGGGGAAACTGCTTACCAATATTAATTTCTCTGGCTTACAGGAATGCCAGTGAGAATTTCTACATGGCCCACCTCATAAATAAGGGTATTTTATCCAGGAACAAGGAGCTCATAACATCCCTGTACTCCTCCTTTATTAGACCCATTATTGAGTACAATGTCCCCTTCAGCATGTACCTTCCCAAGCACATGCAGCAGTTGGAGAGACCACAGAGGTTCCTGACCAGGAAAACTCAGGTTCTCAAACACCTGTCCTATACAGATAGGCTAAAAGCCCTGTCCCTCTACTCATTCTCATACAGACTTCTCAGAGGTGACCTGTGTCTGGCATACAAGGCCATCTCAGACCCAGACTTGATGAAGTTGCTGCATATCCGTACGTCAAACTCCACTTGTGCAACCCACACACAAGGCCTCAACCTGGTCTCTGACATTAATAGAACTTGTTGGCAGGACAGATTTGTGTCCCAAAGACTCCCCTGTCTCTGGAATAGACTCCCTCTCCATGTCAAGCAGAGTATCTCACTAGACCTCTTTAAGAGGAACTTGAATGACTGGATGGGAAACAGAAAATACACCCCTGGGATCCCACTGGTGTCCCTGCTGGACAGGGGAAACAGGTGCTGACTTTGTGGGAACATGGGTGAAATTATTGGCTTGGCTTATAAGTGCCTCTGGGCTAATAGCCTAGTATCATCTTATGAACCTATGAGGAGACAATCGATGGATTGGGTCCATGACCCAATTAATAGACATGGCTAAGTTTAACACTCTTTGGCCAACAAATAATAGGGACATTCAGAAACTGCAGGAGTTGGAGTGGGCAGCCATCTGAAATGTTACAGGAGTTGGAATCAAATGAGATCATCATGACTATGACTAGGTATCATGGTTGCCATGGCTATGGATGGCAGTAATGCAGTCTCTAAAACAGTGTCTGACATCTGTGTAAGCCCAATCGTTGACCATCAGCTGTGCACTAGGAGCCTTGCATGACCATAGCTGCTATAGAGGACATTTGCTGCATGTCTCATGGATGCACCAATGCACTCCATGTTGGCTACCGGTGATTAGATCATGCATGTTTGTTCCAAGTCCCTGCAAGCCATGTCTCTCTATATGTGCTGCAGGTTGTCCTAGAGTCCATACAGCTGCTACACATCCTCACACAAGCCAGAGGACATGCTCACCATGTCTACCATGGTGTTTATAGTGGCTCTCTATGCCTGAATCAGTGATCTATACATGCACAGTTTGATGGCAAGTGTTGAACAGAAAGGCAGGGAAGGTCTGGAGTCAAAGGCAGTTGCCACTAATACACCTCTGTCATATGGGAAGTGCACACACATCAGAGGCAGTGCAGCTGATAGATACCATTTGTAATGGTGACTCTGGGGTAGCCTGCATGATGTTCACACTAATAGGATGTCTCCTGCTAAACTCAGGTGGTGCCAGAAATTTGAACTTCTCTCCATCATCTCATATGCAGCAGAAATCGGCATGTCCTTCACTGTTAGCATTGTTGACAGGGGTACTGGGGCATCTGATTGACCATATGCATCAGGGATACTGGGGCATCTGACTGACCATATGCATCAGGGATACTGGGGCATCTGACTGACCATATGCATGCTGCTATTATCATCATTAGCCACAGGTGACCCACTAACATTAGGGACATGCTATCCTTTGGTTTCCCCAGTTATCTCGCTGAACTAAATGTATCAAGTGGAACTTGGCCTTCTCACCATATCTGCCAGTGCCAGTAGGTGTTGCCCCATGGTTTATACATGGGCCCTTTGCTATTTATCCTTTTTATAGACAATTTTCTTTTTGCTACCAGACAAGCTACACACATCCAATATGTTTATTAAGCTGCACTGCTGCTCCCATATCCTCACCTGAGTCTCTCAATCACCATTCTTTTTCCTGCACTGAATCATGGTTTGACCATACCTAATTGCTATAAAAGCATAAATAAGCAACTAATGCTTGGTCACTCCTAAAACAATACTCATATGAAAAGTTAGCTCTTGTAATTCTCTTAACCCATAACATAGCATACAATTACAAATTATCCATTATATCACACTGTTGCAGGTTGTTATAGACAACCAACTAAAAAGTTGACATACTTATTCAGAATGCCATCAAAGAAAATAACAATAAACTTGGACGCCTTTCTAGAGCCTCTAACTTTCTTATTAAAAACTCATAGAAAACTACAGCTATGACTTACCTGTCATGTCTACTTCTTTATGCTTCTCCAATTTTACAAACGTGAAGTCAATCTAACTAAGCAAACTAGAATAAGCCACAATTACAACCAACATTTCCAATAAAACCCATCATTATCTGATACTCAATATTCTAACGTGGCTACAATTCCCCAACCTTCTGTGCTATTTTCAACTCAGAGTTGCCAGCAGTATTCAATACTATCATACTACTTTCCATCCCTTACATCTCTGTTATAATTAAAAAAACTGCCAAAGCATGGAATCTGATAGCTTTTTTGATAGCTGTCAAAAGAGCTGTCAGAATAGGTGTTACTGGGGCCGCTTCTTCACTAACAGGATTGCAGAGCTGACAGGAAGCTTCACAGTAGAATGATTTGACTCTGTTTTTGTTCTAACATAAGGTATGCATGAATGAACTTGGTGAAGGAATGAAATTGTAGCACTGGTTGTATCTAAGTTTCATTCATTTAGTAGCATCATTACAATATGGTGATATGGACATGCTTGTGTATTGTGTATGCTCTCCCTAAGGTCTGTCTGTCCTAAATTAATTCCTTAAAAAGAGTTTTAGCATACATCCCAGTATGATTCAGATATGCAGACATAGGAATCAATAATGAAAGAAATGACTCTTCCCATTGGCCCAGTTTAGTTAAATAGACCTTCTGTAGAGCCTTCCTTCATATAAGATCATTGGAGTAAGACTGTATTTCACTTCTGCTCCACAGGATACATAATGTATGCACAACAAGCTACTTCAATAGTATTAAATTGAAGTACGACTCACTGTTCTTTTGAAGTTAGATTATATACT
This sequence comes from Protopterus annectens, assembly GCF_019279795.1. Classification (NCBI taxonomy): domain Eukaryota; kingdom Metazoa; phylum Chordata; order Ceratodontiformes; family Protopteridae; genus Protopterus; species Protopterus annectens. The sequence goes on along the minus strand of NC_056742.1, from coordinate 398,481,703 downwards.
TAGAAGAGACACTTGAAGATCAGCAATATAACTGAAGCAACATTACTGGCAAGCACAGACTAAACAAACATAGACACCACACAAATACAGTCAGTTTACCTTTAGTAATTACTGAATGTATAGCTGCACACTTTGCTCAATATTTAACAAAGGTAACATTGCTGATTTTGTATATCATTTTTTATTATTTTCATCATATCTTCCATTTTGAGCTCTCTTCAGTGATATACCCATACCTAAGACCCTCTATTTCTTTCTCCACAAAATTAGACCAAGTATGCCCAGCCCTTCAATAAGTAACTACAGCCAAGAGACTCTGCTATCTAACAATGATTCAATATGTGAGAGGGGAAAGTATTACTAAACTTGGAAACCACCTTCTCACCTCAAAATATATATTACGGTAAGTACAACACACACACATACACATGCGCACACACACACACACACACACACACACACACACACACACACACACACACACACACACACACACACAGAGCAAGGACTAATAATATCCACTAATTCATAAATCAACACATCTGCCTTCACCTTGCACAACCATGGCCAGTATATATGCCTATAAGAGTCATAAGGTTACAGATCACAAACCATCAAGGTACAGTGGGACTGCATCTATACACAATAACGTTTTAGTACTAGACACCTCTATTACAGTGCAAAAGTTATCTAATTTTCTGCAGCCAGGATCCATGATGTAGTAAGGATCTTAGAATACCCAATCCTGCAAATATAATTATGACCTGATAGTGGTCCATGTGGGGTTGAATGACCTTAATCCCTCTGCCTGGGAAGGGGGGGGCATGCAGAAGGATATGACTGAGCTTGCTATCCATGTGCCCATGACATTAGTCTTGAGTGGTATTTTGTCAGCACCCATATTTATTTATTTAGTTACTGACATTTCATTATCAAGTCCAACTGGTTAGCCCGTTTTCAGTGGAGGCCTGGGGAGAAAAGCTTCAATTTATTATAAAAAAATTTAAGAACAACAATTGTACAATCTTCAGAAATAAAACAAAAACATCTGCAGTTTAAATAATTTTGACAAATTTGACATAATATAAAAACTTTGGTTAAAAGTTGATGGAAGGTATATGAGAATCATTTAATATCTAGAACAATTTTAGACAGTTTGTAGAGAAATTAAAGGTACATTAGTCTAATACAAATAAGAATTGCAATATGAAGTAAGGGAAAAACAAGCTTAATATATATTTAGAGAGAAAGTCAGGAAAGAGAATTAGATAGCAGTAATGAGGAAATTGAAGAAGGAAAGAATAGATACTTGTTCATATTTAGGGATATAGATTATCATGGTTTTGAGCAGAGTGGTTTTGAAAGATGGGAGAGAGGGTACAGACCTGATGGATACAGGTAAGGAGTTCCAGGCCTTAATAACCTTGTAGGAGTACAGACAATGGCCAGTAGATTTGCTAGGTCTGTAGAGAGACAAGAGTTTTTGGTCAATGGATCGCAATGACCAACTTGGAACATAGTTGTGTAGAATTTTTTTTAGTGCTGGACGCTATAAAAGTTTACAGCTGGTAAGAAGTTGTGCATATGTTAGTTGATGTGGCGGTTTTAACCAGTTTAGACTTTTCAGTGCTATACAATGGTAGGTTCTGAAAGGGGTAGGTGCTGCAAATTTAGCAACTTAAATACAGCATTGTTCAAGTTTTATTTTTTTGGGAAACTTGGACATTAGTAAGGCTGGGAGCACCATAAAGAAGAGTGCAGAGGAGATGAGTAGTGGTAATTGTAGTTTTAGTTGCATTGGTGAGAAAGTTTTTGCCTCTGTAAAGCATCTGTAGTCTTCGATGAGTTTGTCTTATGTAATTTTTATTAATTGCATGTCAAATGTATGATTATCATTCATTATTACCCCTAATAGTTTGTTATGAGAAGTGACTTAAATGGTTGTATTATCAAGAGAGAGAGAGAGGACTTTAAATTTAGTTTTTTCATGAGAAAGTGATTTGGGGAAAAAAGTAGTAGGTGTTGGTATTTTTTGGGTTGAGCATGAGCTGTGAGTTACAAAGTTTCTGTTTCAGCGGCTGTTAAAGCTTCCTGAGTAATTTTTTGAATGATGAAGAATGATGCTAAGATTCAAAGACAGAATAGTTGGCTTTAATAATTGCACCGTGTCCAGCCTTTTCTATAGGCAAAATGCAACGTAAATTGGCACAACGGATCTATGAGCATGGGTATGAAATACGCCAATGTGATGAAAAAAATGCCCTATATAGACATGTTAACATTTTCCCTGACCACTTATTTAAATTTGTGGTGCTACAGCAGGTGAAATGTGAGGATAGAGGGGGACCCTGGAAGTTGTTTCTTGAAGAGAAAGAAACCTGGTGGCAAGTAATTCTTAATGCTTACTCGCCACCAGGGATAAATGATGTAGTGTCCATTTCTAGTAAGTTAAAATTAAAAGTTTATGACAGGTGATATTTTACCACTGTTTATGGATTAGGCCTTACAATTAAGTAGTTGGAGCAGGTAATTTGATGTGTACTTTCATATTTTTATATTTTCATATTTTTATGCTTACATTTTCATGTTATGTAGGCTTGGATCAGATATAAATGTTCATCTCAGAGTACATACATATTTATTTTGTATAATATGTATTACATATATTTTATTATTTATTAGTTTAGGTATTTTCAGTCATTTCAATTGTTATGTTTTATTGGTCAGCATTAATTGATTTTAGATAGGGTGTGATATAAAAGTGCTTGAATTTGCTCATTAATTTGTCTGAAGAAGTTTGGTGATGCTCACCAGACGAAAATACTTACCATTTGTGTCATTTGGAATAAAACTCTTGTATTTTACTCATGGATTCCAGTCTGTGTGATTTTAGTCTTTGGTTTCGTTGTTCAATCTGGCAAAAATGTTTGCTGCTTCATAGTGCCTTTTCTGCACTTGGCATTCAACTTTTTAAATTCTTTTCTGGGAACACATTATAGTGGGTCTACTAATTTCAAGGAGTCTGACCAAGTAATGCCTAAACATGAGGTGCTCGTTCTACTTTAACACATTCATACATGTGTAGTTGCATAAAACTAGTTTCAAAACAATGAAAGCACTTCTTATGTTAATGGATTTATATCTATTATGTCTTGAGATCTACTTGTATTTGTGGGGAATCTTCACTACTTGTCAGTGATATCACCATCTCATGACAGATCCCATGACATACCACATTTGAACATTTAGATGTCCAAATCACCCTAAACATAATTAATTACTACTTCATAGCTAGCTATAAAATACCCTGTAAGCCCCATTTGGAGCATGATAGCTATGTTAACCAATTAGATAAAACCCCATAAAACAGAACTGTAAGGGGAATTTGTATTTTCCTTCAAGAAACTGTGTGACCTACACTGCCACGGGTCAGCATGCTCAATGCTTCTTGACATTATACATGTCAAGGAATTGTAATGTCATTACACAAGGGTGCTTCAACAAGAAACCCCAGCAATGTTGCACCATCCTCATATGTACAGCTATGAAACATATTATCTCAGAACTCATTAATCTGTGCAATGAAAATTTGTTAACCCTGGGCCCTTATCAATTTGGTTTTATTAAAGGAAGCTCCTGACTACTTAGCCTACTTAACTTCTTTGAAAAAGTCACCAAAGCAGTGGCTAGTGGTTAGACAGTTCAAACTGCATAGCAGGACTTGATCAAGGCCTTTAACACTACTCCCCATTCAGGTATTATTGACAAATGTATAAATCTGACTATAAATCCTTATGATGTGTGGTGGATAACTAACTGGTTGCCTGACAGAACTCATGTGGTTAGCATCTGAAAGCATAAAAGTTACCAATGGTGGACTACAGGGCTCAGCACTGGGCCGTCTCCTATTTGACATCAATTTCTCAAACCTTCAGGTCAACATTCTTGGCCTATGGTAATTGTAGCTTGCAGATAACTGTAAACTGGGAGTTGATATTCAGTCTTTCATGGATATATAATTGCTCCAACATGGCTTAGATCATATTAACAGTTACAACAAGGAGAATGGTCTCAAATTAAATATGAAAAAATATAGTTGTTAATTTTGGTAAACAAAACATTATCGTATGCCATATAGTTGAGACACTCTACTAAGCAGACACTGTTCTAAGGGATCTGACACGCATGTTGATAAGTCTTATCTTTTTACCATCATGACTCTGCAGTAGCTTGGAAAGTTCTCTCTGGCTTATCTAATTTCCAAAGACATCTTCTCCAGAGCCAAAGAAGTCTTAAGTCCCCTTTGCACATATCTCATTAGACCGCTTAGTCAATAAAATATCCCCTTTTGGTATGTATTTATTGAAAAACATCACTCAACTTGACAGATCTCAGAGGATTGTCACTAAAGAAATCTATGGCCGCAGATGTCTTAGTTATCAGTACAGATTGACAGCCTTCACTCTGTACTGAATTTCTTATAAACTCTTCCCTTGTGATCGGTGTACTGCCTTTTGAGCCATGAAATATCCAGCCCACTTTGAACATTCTTTTCCTCACAGAACAAAGGGATCCACAGATACAAGGTTAAAGGAACTAAACCTTCACCAACACATAACTAAGATGTGCCGGCATGATAGATTCATATTTCTATGTATTCCATTCCTCACTTCTGGAACAAACCTCCACTACTTGTCAGAGTAGCACCCTTGCCATCTTCTACATAAACTTAGATAATGACATTGGTGGCTTCACATTCTGCCTTGGTCTATCTGATATTGCCCTCCTTGAGGCTGGTGGGAAATTTTGAATATGGATTTTTACCTAGATATAAAATGATCAGCAGGCTGCTCCTACTTATCTATGAAGTTATCTTGCATATAACATAAACTAAAACTTTATTGCATTAACTATGAATATTCATTTTATATTTTCATAGGTTCATAGGCATGTACTAGGTTAGTTGTTCTTGAGGGTCTAGCTAATACCTCTTTTTGTGCTCAAATTAACCTATCCCATTTGGATACAATCCTATGGTCGATAACTATATATTACTCCTAATAACAATAACTGGGATCATAATACAGATAATTTGAGGGGACAGATGCATGAGAGAAAGCATTTAGGAGCTGGCTTTTTCCATTAGTAGTACAGGAGGCAGTTCTGGGGTACATTTTCTGTTTCCCATCCATAGATCCAAGTTGCACTTGAATATGGGCAGGATAGACTTTGTTTTATGTGGATTTTCCTCTGTGAGATATACCTGTCCTTCCAATCCATTATGTTGATGTTGCAGAAGAGGTTTATATCGCTAAGCCAAGTATTTCTGATGCCATTTGACTTGCTGATGTACAGTAAATCCATCAGTATTGGGTCAGAGGATGCCTTGTATGCCAGACACAGGTCACCTTTTGGCAGTAGCAGGAAACTGGATATAGTAAAAGATCTTTAAAGTCAGCCCACATAAGACATGTGTAGGCCTTGTATCCTTTTATTAAGGTCTATTTGTGGGTGTTCTAGCTGTTGCAGGTGTCTGGACAGATACATACCAAAGGGAGCATTGTATTCAATGATTGGCCTAATGAGGACTGAGTAAAGGGGGACAATGACATCCCTAGATATGTTCACAACCCCTTTGTTTATAAGCTATGCAGTATAGAAGAACTTTCTTTCAACAATGGATACATGTTGGTCAAAAGATAGGTCACTGTCCACATAAGTTCCCAAATCCCAAACAAATAAGTCAACTCTCGGAGTGTATTGGTAATGTAGTAGTTCCCTGAAATAGATGACTTCCCAAAGGATACAGTAATGCATTTTTTGGCATTTAATTTCAGTTCCTGATTTTGGTACCAGTTATTTATTTGGAACAAACCTTACTGCGGGATGGTAAAGTCATGTGGGGAATCAGTGACTGCACCTAGCTTGCAGTCATCTGCAAACTTAGTTAGCCAGAACACTTTAATATTTGCCTTTACTTCAGAAAAGTAGATGCCAAATAGGAGAGGTCCCAGCACAGATCCTGGGGTATTTGATTTCCTGCATCCTGTCTCTGAGTCAATTGGCAATCCAGTGGGTGACATAGGGGTTTAATCCCACTTATTTTGATTTTCTACTATGCTGAGTGGGGAATTGTGTGAAAAGCTTTTGCCATGTGAAGGTATGCAGTGTGTACCATTTTGCCTTCATCCATTGCTTTGGTAAACTTTTCAAAGAAACCCTCCAGACTGAGTAAGCATGGCCTGTGCATGATTAATCAAAACTGAGATGGGTCCAATGTTTGGAGGTTCCCTGTGTCCTAAGAGATTAGTTTCATGATGAGGCTTTCCATGGCTTTACATATGAGGCTGGTCAGACTCATGGGTCTGTAATTGCCTGGGTCTGTGGAAGGTTCTCCATTATGTAGGAGAATGACTGAAGCAGTTTTCCATTCGCCTGGTAGAAAACTTGTATGAAAGCTGGGATTGAACAGTATTGTTAGGAGTGTAGCTAAATAATTCTTCATGTTATTAAAGATGCATCCAGCAATATTGTCAGGACCCAGCAATGTTTTTGATAGCAGATTGCTGTCGCCTCACAGCAAGAGGTTCTTTGGTTCGATTCTCGGCTGGGGTGCCTTCAGTGCGGAGTTTGCATGTTCTCCCTGCGTTCGCGTGGGTTTCCTCCAGGTACTCCGGTTTCCTCCCACATTCTAAAGACATGCTTCTGGAGCATTTCTCCCTGGGTCTCTGCTGAAAACAGGATCTGTGGAACCTAGTCGGACTTTCCCGGTCAACAAATGTTAAATAAATAAATAAATAAAAAGTTTAAGGACTTGGTCTTGTGTGATAGCAGGAGACAAGCCAATTTCAGGTATATATATTTCATCATTTTAATTATTGACTGTCTTAAAACAATAGTACATCGCTTTGTTTTTTTTTTGTTTTTTTTTTAAACTAAAAGCATCTTTATTGAATTATCACCTATGACACAGGCAATCATACATTTATATAAATAAAAACAAACCATATTGACATAGTTCTAGTTGCAAGTATTTAACATCACAGACCATATTGACATAATTTTACTTGCAGACATTATACATCACTTATAATCTACCCAATCATTGTCAGTTAAACATGACATAGTTCATTCAAATCCTGCCTTCTTTTAAAACTCATTCATCCCCTGTATGTATTGATCTCACAGTTGCTATTTTTTTCTGTGTAATTTTCTCCTACCCTTTTCTAAAAATCACAAATCCAGTTGTTTTATCTTTGTTACTATATTCACTGCTCCTAGTAAAGTTGATTTAAACTTTGATTTCCATTGTTTTTTGGCAGCCACGATAACTAGACTCAGCAAGGCCTTAGCTTTACTATGTCTAGACAATTCTGATTCTGCATCATAGCTCAGAAAAATAATTTCATAAGTTACAACAATTTTATCACCCAGTATCTCTGGCAGAGTAATCTGCAGGAAATCTTTAAAGTCTGCTAGCTCATTACACTCCCAGAAAATATATTCTGAATTATCTCTTTCTTCCTCATCACACCTCCACCATTTGATGTCTACCTGAGGAAAAATTCTCTGAAGTCAACTTGGTATATAAAAATATGTATGTAAACATTTCCACGCAAAAATCCTAAATCTTCTAGATTTTGTTGTATAACTGGGAGATAAGCATATATCTCCCATTATTTCTTTGTGGCTTGCTTATCCAATCTTTCTTCCCAATCCTTTCTAACTTCCTCTGACTGATTCTTATAGTTATCATGTAATATTTTGTATGCTCTACTAATTAATTTTAACAGCAGCTTCTGTTCTTGATTTTACTGAAAACTTTAACAGTACTGGTCTTTCATTTAGGACCCCCCTATTTCTTTTTCTTTGCCTATACTCTGATATCAATCCTTGTTAGGGAAGGCAATCTCTAACCTGCAGTCCAAATACTTTTTTGGCATCTTCCCAGTCTATTACCTTTCCCGCTCTAGTTACTTGCTCCCAGTACCTTGGTTTCTTTGCCAGCTTTCTCCAATAAAGTCCAGCGCCCTCTTACCTATTGTCTGTATCCCTAGCTGAAGTCATCCCTAGAGGCTGAATCTCCTTTCTCTATTCCCATTTTGGCTTAGTTCTTACAATACTTTCTGCTTTGCTTTACGAATATAACATTCTGTATGATTATAGTTATTTTTCACAAAGGTCTGCATCCCAAATCCCAGTCTCTCTTTGTTTCTTGAGCTTCCCCCCGTTTTGTCATCATCCCTTTCCAATTTGAATTATAGGTTTCTGGTTGTGCTATGTATAGGATCCTTAACTGTGTAGCTCTGAAATACCCCATTCATATCAAGTAATCCAAATCTGTCTTGTTCTATTGGAATAATCATCTTATTCCACTTAACCCAACTAAATCTATTCTCCTATTTTCTGTGCACCCCCCTATTCTTCACTAGGACTGAACTACAAATTGGTACACATTAATACATACATTGAAATTATCCTACTTTCTACTCATTTCTGATGATTTTGAAAATTTCCCTGTATCATCCTTGAAGTTCGAGTAGAACAATCATTGAGTCTTAAAGAAAATAATTGGAATGCAACTCCAGTACACTTGTGTGCATACTATCATATCAACATCATTGCCAGTGGCTAAACAGGTAGGACACTTGCCTTTGATTCTGGAAAACCCAAAAAACTGTCCCATTCCCACACCTGGTACTTGGATTTAATTTTCAACATTGACATTAATTGCAGTGCTCATAACTGGGGGACTGGATGAGGTATTAAACAAAGACTCCATCTGCCTGATATAGTGGGATAGTAAGTAGATTTAAAATATTGTCTTGTACTTACTGAAATAGTATAAGATACATTTACTCAGACTTACTTAAAAATATTATAGGAATCCACAGTTTACCATATATGTGCTCAGCACAGTGGGAGGATTTCCTGACTAAATTGCAGGATGTACTCGGTTGCACTAAATATAATGCCATAGGACTCTACCATCCACCATCTATGCCATGCATGGAGCATAAAATTCTCCTTTCTAAACACTGAGAAATAAAGCATTGATAAAAATGTAATAATCATTTGGGATGTTTACTTCCTAAACAATAACTAAATTTACTATTCAGCATCCAATAAATATTTTCCCAAATATTACTTGATTATTTTAATGAAAACAAATGTTTAAACAAATAGATACCTGACCAGGAAAGGCAGTACCTATGATACCATACTTAAAATAGGATAATTTTCTTCCCCACCCTTGATTATACCTTGTGTAATTAAAACAGATCATGATAACATCATCTTTAGCCTAAGAGTAAAATCAAACTTATCATATAAAAAAACACCCGTCCTTAGGTCTTAGGAAGGAATAAATAACATGCTTATAAAAATGGACTGGAATACTATCCTCAGTGACTCATATAAGTCACAAGTCTGCTTAAGATATTGTCAATGAGTTCTATGGTCTTATTAACTTTTGCATTAATAAACACATATCATTAAGATATAACTATAGAGGTAAATTAAAAAGACTTTTCATGGAATTCCAAAATAATTAAATAATCAACAAAATATAGAGGAAATACTATTTTGTTTTCAAAAATTACCACAGTCATAAAAACAAGTATATGTTTAATAAAATACAGAGACTACTACTTTTCATATAATTTTTTTCACATTTAACTATTTGGACTCAAAATTTGAAATAAACCACAGTGGCGGAAACTAAAATTAACAGGCTGTACAACAAAATTTAAAAAGTCTGGTAAAATTATAAAGTCTAACACCAAAAAGGATAAAAACTCTCTCATCAAACTGAACAGACAAGTAAGAGGACTAATTAAGTCCAACAAAGCAAATTCAGAGGTAAAGATAGCATCTCAGGCCAAAGACAACCATAAGGCCTTCTTCAGCTATGTCCAAAACCTCAAATGCAGCACACAACAATTTGTCAAACTATTGGCAAATGGAGCCACATTCATGGAAGTGGGAGATATAGCAAATCTTGTGGATGATAAATTCAGCTCCAACTTTACCCCCCTTTCACATCCAGCTGCCCATCCCCCAGGAAATACCATCTGACATTATCCCTCTATCAGTAGGGAGCAAGTCTTACATGTGCACTCTAAGGCCAAGAATACAGGTTCGATGGGCACAGAAAATATCCCATGATGCCTCCTAAGTAGCCTGAAATATGACCTATCAGGACCACTGGTGTCATTATTCAACCATAGGCTTCACACAGGCTTCATGCCATGTGAATGGAAGACTGCAATGATCATCCTTCTGCACAAAGGCAGACAAACACATTCCAGGAACTACAGTCCCTTTAGTGCAAAGCTATGGAAAGAATTATCAAGGAAATTATTAACAATAACATAGGAAACCTTCTGAAACTGGAGTATTCCACTTTGGTTTTGACAAAGGGAGGTTATGCCTACTGAACTTGGTAGACATTTTTCAGAAAGTCACCAAAGCAATAGATGAGGGCAGAATGGTGCATACTACCCACTTTGACCTAGCTAAGGCATATGATACAATACCCTACTCAGAAATTGTAAACAAACTCATGGAATTAGTCATAAACCCCTGTGTAACTCACTGGATAGTCCATTGGCTTATAGACAGGACACAAAGTTAGTATCGGAGAGACCACCTCCACAAAGAGACTGGTCACCACGGGAGTCCCTCAGGGCTTTGTGCTAGGTCTGTTCCTCTTTTGCATCTATTTTTCAGAAGTCAGGGACAATGTAGAGGCCATCTGGCTTGGCAGGTTTGCAGATGATTACAAGCTAGGAGCAATCATACAAACTCCCAAAGATATTAGCATCTTACAGAAAGGTCTAACACAGACAAATGACTATTGGCAAACCCACAGCTTAAAACTCAATGTCAAAAAAGGCATAATAGTACCTTTTGTGAAGTCAGCTAATTAGGGAAACTATGTCATTGATAAAACACTCCTAAATGTAAACACAGTAGCCAGGGATTTGGAGACTTCATAGATAGTAACCCTGCTTTTGGCCATTATGTGTCTAAGATTGTAAGAAAACCATTCAATGTCACTCAACTTATAAGTAAGTGCAAGGCATCTAGGTTCAGGAACTCATCATGCCACTGACTTAGCTATCATCAGACCCATTATTGAGTATAACACACTCTTCTGTATGTACCTGACCAGGTACATACAAGAACTGGAACATCCACAGAGGTTCCTCACAAAAAAGAAAATAGGGCATAAACACAATGTCCTATGCAGATCACCTCAAAGCCCTATCTGTATTCTGTTTCCTATAGACTGGTGAGAAGTGATTAATACCTAGCATACAAGACATCCTTGAATCCCGCTCTTATAGGCTTTTTTGCATATCTGTAAAATGAATAGCACCAGAAGTACTAGATCAAAGGATTTAAACTTTGCTTGCAACTTAAATAGGACATATTGTAGGGACAGGTAGGTATCTCAGAGAATCCCCATTGTCTGGAATAGGCTTCCCATCCATGTGAAATAGAGCCCTTCCCTAACCCTATTCAAGCACAACCTGTACTAGTGGATGGGAAATCAGAAATTCACCCCTGGTCTGATACATATGTTTCTGATGAACAGAGGCAGCTGTTAAATCATGCTCTAACTAACATACAGCTTCTAAAATAACCTCTAAGGCACAGTAACTTGTAGGATACATTTGGGTTGCATGGTTAGGATTATAAAGGCCCCAGTAGTTGTTAGCCTAGTATACACTTACTATTGTAAGATATTCTGTAATTAAATCACAAAACAAAAAGGGAAGGAATTAGACCAGAAGCATTATCAATAAATAATTAAGTGATTATCCAACCACAGGACATAGTGAATGTGCTTACAGAAATATACTATGCTATCTTTACAACAAACAATGAAATATGACAGAGTGCCAGAGAGGCAAAGTAAGCCATCACATATATAGCTATAGACATGATAAGTGCTACTCAAGTAAAATTAAAAACTCAAGCTCTAATGGACCCGATAATATCATTGAGTAGTTTTCTAGAAAAAAAAAATCAAGGAAAACCTGACTAAACTTCTTTTGTTCAAATTAAATAAAATGATGGCATGTGGACACGTTCCCTACCTATAGCAACAGAATGTAGTTATAGCAGTTCTCAATGCGTAGGTCCTATCAGGCAAAAACTATTTAGACTTAATCTGATTACTAGTCTATACAGAGTCATACTGTGGTTTATCTAAAATTACAAGGGGGGCCTTCATCTGTTACATATAGAACAGTATGGTTTTGTTAATGAAAGAGATATTACTGTTTGACTCTCATGCCATTCACTAGTACTTGCTGAAAGGCTAACAGAACATACTTATTATTATACATACTTATCTTGACTTGCTTTTGAATCTCGAAACGTGCAATTACATCTGACCAAAAACAGCAACATCTTGGGTATCATACAACAAACCAAGGATCATTCAATCCCCCAACTATAATTATGTTGTCTATGATATGCTTTTCTGTACTTTGGTAAATGCATGCTATTCAAAGTTTGAATTGTTGCCTATCCTTACTCTAGGCATTTAATTTCAGTGTAATTTTTCTTGCATCTTTGTAAATTTTGTCAAAAACGTACTTATGAAAGGAGACGAGAATTCTACACTCAATGAACCAAAAAAAGTCTGCTTAGATTTGAATTGCACTTGATATATCGCCATAAGGGAATCGTTAACAAGTCGACATTACAATAGTATAAAAATCAACTCATACGCAGTATAACGAATAAAGCATTTGATAAGTGACAAGACACTACAAGAGGCTGTAGGGTTTATCTGTCTATCCCAGCTAGGATTCATTAGCAGTGTTATGGGGCCTCTACACAAGAAGCAGGTAAGCTGGGACAAATATCTTATTTTAGCACAACCCGACCCACAATGCAACAGTTTACAAACAATATAAACCATGACATTGATGACAATATACAAGTTAATCCAGAGAATAAAAGTACTGCAATTGGTGCAGTCAGTAATAAAAAAATAAGCAAAAGAAATGAAAATGTGGATATTTTAATCTATAATGAATTATTAATTGTGCAGCAAATGACATATGCCATTTATAGAGCATTTACATAATACGACAACTGTATGGACAAAAAAAAACAAGGCACTTCAGTCTGGATAGCTAATAAAGCAAATAGTATCTGCCTAGTATTTACACAGTATGGAGTAATACCTCAAGTAATATAGTATATGCCTAGTATTTACAAAGTATGGAGTAATACCTCAAGTAATACAGTATCTGCCTAGTATTTACACAGTATGGAGTAATACCTCAAGTAATATAGAATCTGCTTAGTATTTATACAGTATAGAGTAATACCTCAAGTAATACAGTATCTGCCTAGTATTTACACAGTATGGAGTAATACCTCAAGTAATATAGTATCTGCCTAGTATTTACACAGTATGGAGTAATACCTCAAGTAATATAGTATTTGCCAAGTATTTAGACAGTATGGAGTAATACCTCAAGTAATAAAATGCCATGTTAACCCCATCAAACCTATGTGATTCAACAATGATTAAGTTCCCATAGTGAATAGAAAGCTACTCATAGTCACATATTATCTATTTAGCTGTTATATTCATATACAGCCTTAGCATATATAAACGTTCCAGCCTATTTTTTTTTTTTTTTTTTTGTAATCAGGTTTGTGGCATCTGTCAGGAATATATTCCAGATGACAGTAGATGATCTGGTTAAAGGTGGGTTTTGCCCTATTTTAATTCAGTATTAAGCAGTATATCTTAGTTCTTTGATCCTAGTAGACAATGGAAAGATTTATCCTGAAGTTTTAAGACAAAGGTAGGATTATTCATAGTATGTTTAATCAAGAGCTATTAGTTAATCTTCTTTTTTATTTTTGGACAAAGTATTACTCCTTATACCCAAGCTGGGTAATGAACCTACATATCTTATTTTCAGTTATTTGTTACAAGGTTATATTAGCACAGCAGTTGTGGTCAACAATAGGGACACTATATTCTAGTATGAGCATGAGAAAATTTATATCAGTAGATAGCCTAGCTTCAATTGTGATGAGATCTGATAGTACGCAAAAGAATTAATCAAGGCAAACTTGATAGTTAAAGGTGAGATAACAAAAGTGAATATCAACATCTTAAGAATTGTGAATTGAAATGGACTAGAATGGGTCACTTTAGATAAGATAATCATCAGATATTCTATTATAAACAAGCTGGACAAGAATCTTGCATAATGAATGGAGTAACAGTTATGAATATCAGTATCAGTCCTTGGCTACAACATCAGAAAATATTAGAATGACTTCAATAAGACTAGTGACACAAGTTCAACGGATGCTGAAGGATGACCAGATTTATGATGACCTGTAAAATCTTCTGGACATAACAGTCATTACCGGTGACTTCAATAACAAGCACGTTTAGCTTTTATGTATGAAATAAAGCAGGAAACAGACTAGTGGAATTCTGCCAGGTTAATCTCATGGTCATAGCAAACACTGTCATTCAAAAGCCTAAAAGATGGATTTATATGCAGACATCACCAGGTACAAACACTGAAATGAGAATAACTATACGTTTTTAAATCACAGATGCTAGAACTCTATACAGATTGCAAAAACAAGAACTGAATCTAACTATGACTCTGATCATCAGCTTCTTGTTACAAAGTATTTCAAATCAAATTAATGTAAATAGGAAAAGCCACAGGCCAGCTAAGTAAGATTCCAGCAATTATCATTGTAGTAGAGCTGAAGAACAGATTTAAGAAACTAGATTTGGTGGATGAGCACTGAAAGTATTGTGGGTAGAATTTCAAGAGGTAGTCCATGATATGACAACAATTTTTTTTAAATAGATAGAAGGTTAAAAAGGCAATATGGTTGTATGTGGGGAATTCTGATGTGTCCTAGGAAAAAAGATTTCAATGGCAATATAGAAAAATTATTTAAAACTGAATGCAGAGTTCTAGACCATACCAAGATGATTCTAGGAGATGAATTTAAATTAACAGTGCACAAAAAAATGAAGGAAGAAAATAGAATGAGAGGATTGACATGTGGACATGATTAAAGACAAAGATGGGAGAGACCTAGTAGAAGATAGGAAAACATAGCAGGAACTACATAAGAAGGACCCTAAAATCACTGATAAATATGTTGTGTTCTCATATCACCCTCAGCTACAGGCCTGTGAGGAGTTTTGGGCTACCAGTCGGCAGGATGATAAAGATATATGTGGCTTTGACAACACTATCTGCAGGGACCTTTCAGTGGCTAATAGGGACATGGTGGGGTATCTCAGTTATATACTTTAAATATATTCCACCAGCTGTCATACTACAACATGTGAGGGAGGATATGTGGTTTCTGCATACCACAGTGGATACAACCAACACCATGTGTGAATTTTATAATATAGACTGTTTCACTGAGGTACTGGAGGTGGCAGAGTACACTTACATTGAAATAAAGACCCACCTGGTGAGCTTGGGAGTAGCTAGATGAACTATAAAGGTTTCCACTGCATCAGCTGCCAAGGGATTTGTAATGCACATCGTATAATATATAATGTGTCTGCAGACCACTCAGGCAGTACCTATAGCTCCCACATATGGGACACATGTGACCTCTAGCAACAGTTTGTAAGGAGCCCTGCTATATAACCCTGGCACATGTACAAAGATATTTTCAGTATATGCAATGTTACACAACATAATACTGAGGAAACATTTTCAGCAAGCAGGTTTTATGCAGGAGGAACATTTCCAACAACACCATACTACAGAAAGTGAGCTTGATGAGGAATCAGTGGATGAGTCAACAGAAGATGATCATACTAAATGAAGGCAGGTACAGTACTCAGTGGCACTAGGCAAGAGACAACAGCTGACTCATCTTATAGCTTTGAGTGAGATTAAATCATAGGCATTGGAGCAAAAGCGTATCATGCAAACCTATATCCACGGTATGCTAATGCATGCATAATTTGCCCACACTGTCCAAGAGACAAAAGAATACCAAACAACAAACTACAATGGTATATGTATAGCACTAAACAGCCTAAATCAGTTAGAACTACTCCATCAACCAACATATACACAGTTTCTTACCACCTGTAAAAGTACCCAGAATCCATCTGCTTGTCCAGCACTGAATATCATTCTTCATAAGTATGTTCGTAGTCAGTAATTACTATCCAATAACCAAAATCTCCGGTCTGTCCACAAACCTATCAAATCTGCTGGGCATTGTATCTACTCGTAACATGCTGCTTAGGCCTATAACTCTTAATCTATATCTGCCAGGCCAATACCTTCCCTCTAATCCTTCAAAACCATTCTGAAAGACTTTCTAGCCAAAAGCAGGCTCTGTTCTTGCTCAACACCAGGATAAACTACATCGCTAAATGTGAACAAATACCTATTCATACCTTATATCTCCTTACTCTCCCTTCTTCACTCGCTTCCTTACTTTTCTCAATTTCTGTTCTCTGGCTTTTTCTCTAAATATAACATAAGCCTGCTTTTGTCTCACTTCTTATTGCAATTCCTGTTTGTATTATATTAACTTACATTTAATTTCTTTATAAACTGATTAAAACTTCTCTAACTATTCAATTATTGTCATATAACTTGTATCTATTCTTAACCAATGCTTCCTATTATGTTTAATTTGATATAATTATTTAAACTATATTTGTTTTCTGTATTATTTTTAAAATTGCAAAATTATTATTCTTAAAGTATTTTGTAATATTTTGTAGCTTTTCTCCCTGGGCCTCCACTAAAAATGGTCTGCAACCCAGTTCAACTTTCCCTATAATCAAATGTCAGTAAATAAATGAACAGGTAAGGCACTGTTATCATTTGCATCAGTTGGAGTGAGAGCACAAGTGTGCAGTGTGTTTCACAGTAAAATATGTGAATGATGTTCTAAGTGTAATAAACTTTGTGCAGTGTGTGTGTATAATGTTAGTTAGGTTGGGGCCTAAGGTAAAATTCTCTAGTATGGGCCACTGTCTCCAAGCAAATTAGTATACATAGAAGTGCAACTGCTTAACTGTTTTAAGTCTGATTATTTTAGATCAGATAAAATATAAGGACATTTTGATTTTAATACCAGTCTGATGCTTTGCTTGTGGTTTAATTTGATTTGTATTGTAATTCGGTAAGTAAATCAACTTTGCTTGAAGCACATTCAGAATGTGGTAGAGATTACAGCAGTGGTCAACTCACCATAATGCCTGTGGAAATACAAAATATTTTTAGCACTTGTCAGTTTGGAGCAACACATACAAAATGTCTGCTTAGCAGATGCCTAAACCTTAGTGTTATACAAAATAATGCAATACACAAGAAATGTATAAACTCACCAAACACATGAATAGTGCAAATATCTGATTAGCTTATGCCTATGGGTAGCTGAACACTGCTCAAAAGCATAATTTCATAAGGAAAACAGAACCACTGGAAATACTTGGCAGGCACTGCATTAAATAATAAAGTCAGGGTATACTTAGAAGACAATTCAACAATGTGTTCTAAGGTGTAACTACATTAAGTAACAAACTTCATGCATACTAACTACAAAATTCATCTATATTACTAAGAAGCTATCAAGAATTACAATAACTACACCTTAAAATAACAACAGACTATAGCAACAGTTTTAAACATGACACAAGGAGTTGATAGCTGCTTAAAAGGAAGGCTGCTATGCACTGCACTGTTCAAACACACAAAAATCAAGAAACAGTACCACAGCTTGGTTCCCAATCAAAAATATTCTATAGGAACAGATCAGCGACCACACTGTGGCGATTTACAAAGCTGTGATGAAACAGATAACTGATACCCTGTCAACATTTGTTTTTGTTAGGAGTGTGTAGCATGTGGTAATTACATAAAGTGCAGGCTTAGTTGAGCACATGTTTGGTAAAGTACATGCAAAGTCAGGAAGAGGAAGCTTGGTTGGGGAAGGTAAGTATTCTGTTTGTGATTTTCACAGTGAAACTTTTGGCATTAGAGTATGTGTAACCATTGGTGGGTTGGGGTTCGATTAAGGGCTAGGGTGGAGAATAGATTTAGTATTGTGCTTGTGTGATATAGTTTGTGGTGTGTGTGTGTGTGTGTGTGTGTGTGTGTGTGTGTGTGTGTGTGTGTGTGTGTGTGTGTGTGTGTGTGTGTGTGTGTGTGTGTGCGCATGTGTGCGTGTGCGTGTGTGCACGAGTATTTCTGGGAAAGGCTTAGATAAGGGCAAGGGGTAGAGCCAGTGTGGCGTGTGTGAGTGAAAGGTAAATGTGTGTGAGAGTGTTTGCAGGTGAGGGTTACAGTTAGAGCTGGGTAAGGGGATACATTTAGCGCTGCACATGTGTGTTGATGCTTGTGGTGTGTCTGAGGGAGTAGTAGTGCTACAGAAAGTATTTTTGCAAGGTAAGGTATGCAGGCAAGTTTAGAGGCAGGGGTAGAGTTAGGGTTAGGATTGGCGTGCATTAGGAAGCTGGTCCAAGAGATTAAAGACCTCCTTCTAATTTTACTAATAGGAGGTGCTAGCTCTAACCTTGCACCTTATATTACAAAACTCTTTCCATAATTCTACCGCTATTCAAACAAATTTGGTCTGAATGAGTAGAATTCTGGTTGTTGGATTTCTTTCTTTTTTTTCCATTTGCTGATTTTGGTTTTTGGTACATTGGCTTTTCAAAATATAAGCATCAATCAGCTTGTGTTTGATGTTTTGTATTTCAATGAACTGCAGTATGGTTCCTGAAATACATAACTTACAACTTATAAACATAACTAAGAATAATTATGTATGGAAAACTATGTTACTTATAAGTGTCTGGAAAATGAATTTATTTGCCCTAAAGTTATCCTTTTAAAACTTCTTGAAAACCTTGACATCACAGAACAAATTCTGGAAATACATTGCTTCCTGTCTACTCTAACTAAGTGTTCTTACAAATGTACAGTGTCATTACCATTTATTGTGTTTATCCCATTGTGTAGTGACTCCAGATGAAGTACCATCAAAAAGCTGCTTTTTATCTGTGGTCAGACAACAACAGAGCATAGCTTTTCTCCCTGGGCCTCTGTTGAAAATGGGCTCCTGCCCAGTCAGAGTTTATTTATTTATTTACCAGGAAAATCCAACTTGGAACAAAGCCAATTTTCAATGGAGTGGGGAGAAACACTCCAGATACATGTCTTTGTAATGTTGGAGGAAACCAGAGCACCTGGAGGAAACCCACACGAACATAGGGAGGTCATGCAGACCCTGCACAGAAGGAACCCCGGCCAAGAATTGAAGCAGAGAACCTCTTGCTGTGAGGCAGCAATGCTACTGCTGCACCACTGCGCCATCCTTTTTTCTGGTTATCAAATGTTAATAAATAAATAAATAAATAGATCCATTAGTAATGCACTGTGCATTTAGTAATAAGATGTAAAGTTCTTCAGTGTGTCAGCAGCAAAATTGCTCTTTCTATTCTAAAGGTCAACATTTTGTCTATCATATTGTTTACTGTGTTTGGTTTTGCACAGTGTTAATATTTTAACTTCATGTAAGAATATGATAATATCTGAAAAATATCTGATTCTACTACTTCAAGGATTCATTCTTTATTGCAGAATGGCATATCATTTTTTTTTCATGTATATCTTCCCCCATGGAAAGTAAGCTACAAAAATCTGACAGTCATTAGGATGTTAGAGCATATGTGCTTCTAACAATAACTGCGCTTCTGAGCAATTATTTGAAGCATGCATATCTGAACATTAGTTATTCTTGTCTCATTTATAAATCTAAGAGCTGCAGAAATAAATTAGAAGACTGAATTAGGGAAATTGATCTTTAACATGTTTCAACAGTTTTTATTGCACTTGTTAGTTGTTAATTGAAATATATTCCATCAGAGCAAGTCATAATCTTAAAATGTGATAATTTGATATGTGATTCAAAAATCCAATTAGGTTCAGAAATCTAGCTGTTATATTTTCACTTAATGTGCAGTTTTGAGTAATATGTTAATTGTGCTTTGAACAGTTATGTCTTTCATTTTTCTCCCTTATTTGCTTTGGCAATGTTGTAAATTAACAAAGCCAGCACATGCTTTTTAATTCTACATTTAATGCATTAACCAGGGCCTCCATAACATTTTGCTTTTTATTACATCATACAAGTCAGTGTTACTACTTTGATTTTCACTGTCTGGTTGTTTTTGGAAGATAAAGTGGACACAAAGATTTTGAAAGTTGTTTCTTTGCTGTTCAGTAGGTGGTTGTTTTCCCATTAGAAATTGATTGGCGTTAGTATGCAATTACATTTCTTGCAAGAGAATCCTCTTTAGCCCAATGTGTTACATGCTGCCATTGTAAAGCAACACTGTTAACATTCAGATTATCTTGTAAAGACAAGCCTATCCACTCCATAAAAACAGAACCTCTTCTTGTCTAACTTTACATTTTTGTTGTTGAGGAGGGTCTGGTTTTATTAGATGATACAGCAGTCAAAAAAGAGAGATGATGAATTCACACACACACACACACACACACACACACACACACACACACACACACACACACACACACACACACACACACACACACACGCACACACATACCACACACCTATGGACAGCTTAAAAACTTAACGTGGAAAGAGGTAGAGCACTGGAAATTTTCACAGCTTGCAGTAATGTACTCTACATGTGGTTAGGCACATATTCACAGACTTCAAAAATACTGAAAATAGTTGGTATATTATTTAGATGTTCAACGTTTTTAATATGCTTAGGTCTGAGTTGGAAAAGGTGCACTTGGTCTGTGCATTAGAATTGCAAGTGGATATATGCAACTAGAATTTTAATTCTACCCAACACTGACAAATGGAGAAAGCAATATATGGTGAAACTTAGGTTCATAGGTGTGTACCAGGCTAATGGCCCTGGGGCCTTTACAAGCCTAGCCCACAGAAGTGCCCTGGCATTGTGCCGCCTGTCATTTGTTCCTAGTGCCTCTATCAAGTAGAGCCACTGGAGTGATCCCCAGGGTGAACTTTCTATTTTTCATCAACTCATCAAGATTTCTCTTGAAGAGGGCTAGTGAGGTGCTCTGCTTGACATGTATGGGAAGTCTATCCAGAGCATTTGCAGTCTCTGGGTTATGATCCTGTCTCTCCAGCATGTTCTGTTGAGTGTGGTAATGAGGTCAAGGTCTCTGGAGCATGTGCTGTGGAGGGATTGGGATTTCTTTAGATGTAGCATTTCTAACAGAGCTGGGTCAGACTTGGCTTTGTAAGTCAAGCAGAGATCGCCTCTTAGTAGATGATATGAGACAGAGAATAGCTGGAGTTTTTTTTAGTCTGTCCATGTAGGACATGTGTTTAAGGCCTAGGACCCTCTTAGTGAGGTACTTTTGTGGCCACTCCAGTTATTGCAGGTATCTCGTGAGGTGCATGCTAAATGGGGCCTTATACTCTATGATTGGTCTAATGAGGGAAGAGTAGAGAGAAATGATGACCTCTTTCTTCCTGTATGCAAAACCCTTGGTAATGAGATATGCCACATAGAAGGACTTTCTGACCACAGTGACAATGTGGTGGTCGAAGGAGAGGTTGCTGTCCACCTGTGTCCCCAGATCTCTTATAACGCCTTCAGTGTTCAGTGGGCTCCCATCGATATGGTAAGTAGTGGGAATGGAGTTTTTCCCAAAGGGGATTATCAGATTATGCAAAATCAAATAAAGTTAGATAAACAAGCTATGTACAGTGTATACATTAGTATACCTTTGGAGCATTTACATAGTGTTTGTTACATAATAATTTGTAGATAAGCCCTGGGATTCATTAACAATCATGTAGGTGCTGTGCAGCACAGATACAATATAAGCATGTTAGCGTGATGCTGCTCATCTTGCCTACACGGATACAAGTACCTTTCTGTGACCAGCAATATTGTTCACAGTCATAGAAAGGTGGGTGCAAGCAGCAGGACACAATGTAAACACAACAGATGACACATAAGCAGTGCTCAGATATGAGCATGCATTGTAGCCTACACATATTTAGGGCAAGTACAGGGATACAATCCAGAACAAGGGAAAGTAAAATGGGAGAAATGTTAAACAGAAATGTGGTATAATCAGCTGATGATGTTGTCATGGGGAAATGTTTAAAATGTACTCATATCCCACAAGTAAATGTGATGAAATTGTATAAGAAGCATTTCAAACATGTAAAACCTACAAGACTGTGAATGTCAATTCCACAGGTATGCACATAAATAATAATGGACATGCTGACCTGAGATAACAGCAAGGAAGAAAGATGCATTATGGGTTGAATGCATGGAATGCAGTCACAGCATATAAGGATGTATATACAGGGAATTGATATATGAAACCTTACACCACTGATGTTTTATCCATCTCACCATGTAGACACAGGAAAAAAGAACCTAACAGTTGTAATGTCAGATAACTCAGAAATGGGCAGGTTTGTGCAAAGAAATTACAGAAACACAAAAAGGAAAGGATTTCATCACTTACAAGCATGTAATAGACAAGCAAGTGTTGCATGTTTATGTAAATGATACATGTCAATCTAATAATAAACAACATACATAAGTGACCAATGTCAAGACTAAGCAGAGGACATGTCAGGAGTTAAGTTATACCACTGGCGATTAGCAAACATGTCTGGCATACTAATACTGGGCATGCTCAGATGCAATTACAAAGGACAGTAACAGAACATCAGTTCAACAGATGCAACACAATAGAAAGTATTGTAACAGAGGCTCAGTCAGATCACCTGATGGTTGCCCTGCATTCCATATAATTAGACACTTTTATGGAATCGCGCATCTGTCAGTAAGCCAAGTATTGTTACAGATACAATGGCAGTATTAAACACACATCTGGAGGATGACATGTAATACACAGCATTATCTTGTGAACAGGTAATGCATATGAGCAAAGAATGACCTAAGAAACATTTGCATTGTGTTCTTTCGGAACACGTGCCCAAACAGATATCAGAGAGATGCATAGCAATCATGGATGCCACAGACATATGCATATCTGTCATATAAGGAAAAACACCACCAAAGAGTGTACAGTACTATCATACCACATAAGGTGTACTGATTACCTGCCTGGTATGATCAATAAGAGTTAGTAAGAATTCTGGAAATGAGCTACACATGTTACTGTCCACACAACATTGAACAGTACAATATGGCTGATTTTCTTTGACAAGGAAGCTGTTTCCATCATGTAAGACACACACTGTCCCAGAAGTGAACACCAATGCATATGTGTAGGTATGCTATAAATGTTAATATTCAATGCATGTGCCACAGGAGCAACACTCACAGCATGACATGCCCCAAATAAACATTTCAGTGCCATGCAATCACAACATGTGATGAATTATCATTATCCAACATAAAAATGAATAACAATAATTAGATATAATGGTATTTATATAATGTCAGCACATTCATATAATGTTAGCTATTTACATTTAGTTTAGTTATTTCATATAATCACCTCTGACAGGAATTGAACAGAAAACTATGTGACTCTGCTGACTAATGACATCTGGATGAACCACAAGCACCACAGTGGAAGTCTTACAACTAGTATGACAATCCAACTGTACTAGATTATTACATCATCTGTATATGTAGTAAACTATTTCTGAGATGAAAGGGATCATGGGGGTCTGTCACAATGTCTGGGGACACATTATCACCATAGTACATGCCAGTCATACATTACAAGGTGCAACAATGCTAACAGACAATGATATTAGATGTTGAACACATTGAGCATCTGACAGCAGATAATACATGGATATTTCCCAGGATGAATGTACCATGGTAGAAATGTCACTACAAGTACGGCATATGTGATTATGTGAAGGCATTACCTCATGTTCTTTCTGCAAGGGATATGTGTGCCTGTGCTTGCTGTAGTACATCAACAACAGACAGCATGTTGTTTCATTCCCCCATACCAGAGGATAGCACTTCCTATGTTATGTAAGGACAATGGAAGCAAATGTCATAATTTCTCTGAATAAAAGCAGTGGTATGTGAAAAGTTCTCATCGCTTTTAGAAAGAGTTATCAACACCTATATGTGTACAAAGCCAATGTGCATGACAACACTGTTCCTGATATGTATAGTCACAATAACACTGACACAATGTACTCTAAGCAGTAATAGATGGATTTCAAATAACTACTCAAGATCACAAGCTACACATCGTTGCCTAAATCACAAGTGTCACATGACCATCATTTTGAGGTACAACTGAGAAAGTACACAGTTAAATGGGTGACATCACCACTGTTTATAACCTGGACGTTTATCCTAAAATGTATCCAAAGTGCACACTAACACTGTACAGTTACATATTATATATATATGTCTTTGCAGAATAGTATACACAGTATGAGGGTGAAGGGCACACTCACATCTGGACTCCAGCTCCTACATGTGTAATTGCCCAATGTTCAAAGCACACTATCAAAGTCATGCAACAGAGGAGAATGCACACTCCAAATGTGACATACTGCAGTATGTAATCATTGTGTAGAACATATGTTATTTTCCATGGTAATACTAGGATTGGCTAGTGTCACAGAGTGCCAGTATAATTCTATTCCATATTTAGAAGGATACATAAAGGTGGTTGGGAGGTCGCCATGGGGGTCTATATTACATAGTCAAACTTCGAACATGGAATGTTTGGACCATCCTGTTGGAAGTTAAAAAACTTTGACTATGAATAAAAAAAAAAACTATTGTAAGCTTCCCTCATGGGGGCTGCGCCCTGCACCCCCCACTACTTAAATATACCAACTCCAAGATCACACCACATTGAACAAAATGGAAATCTCCCCTTATGGAGATTTCCATCGACACACTCGAACTTCTGCAAATTTGAACTTATGGGCTCGACCATATGAGGTTCGAACTTGTAGAAGTTCAACTATCTGATAGGAACCCAGCCATGGTATATGACAGTGATAACTGTCACACTATTGAAGCAATGATGGAATCAAACCACACACCTATCCACTTACACCATCTATACAGCACATTGTCAGCAGACAGCACCACAGAAGAGTACTGAATACAATTAAGAAATATAGCATCTATGACGAGATGACATGAACAGTATATTGCCAAGGACATATATCTGGTAAAATTATTTTTACAGCCACTCAGGGCTTGTAAATGTTGCTGCTATGCATGTGTATAAAACAATCATGACTGCATTGCCAGTCACACTTGCAGAAGTCAAGAACTACTGTAGTTAAGCATCCTACCTAGCTATTTACATATTATTGAGAATAGTGTCAGACATAGGGCACCACAGGAGATGTCCAACATTTAAATGGATGCAGTTCACTTGCAAAACAATGACGTCATCAAAGCGTTAAACCAGGGGTATAGGCAAATAACATATTGTTGTAATTGTGTTCTCTTATTGATGCCACACAAAAAAGTGACATTTGAAGAATGGAAACATTCTCCTCCTCCCAACTTAAATGTTTGCATCACTTTCCTGCTAAAAACATTAAATGGCTATCTTTCAACCATGGATCTGCTATTTTAAGCATAAAGTACAAATTTGTAGACACTGTATTGCCTAAATAAGCATAGTTTCCTTTCCATAATGCATAAAAAATGGATGTGAAAGGTGGCCCTTGGGGATTGTGTAGTCATCTTTGAGTTAAAAAAATGTATCCAGAGTATAGGCTGAATAAGTACATGCTCACCTAACTGAAAATAACTTCACATACACACACACTCATACAAGTTTACCACATTGGGCATTGAACCTCCTACCTATTTAGGTTGCACAATCTAGAGAGCACAGCATTTGTTGCCAGCACCACAGGAGAAGTCTGACTCACAAGGGAGAGATTACTCTTTTGTAAGGATGACATCGTCAGTGCATTTTATGCAGAGTGCGTGCATAAAGGTTGTTATAAGGAAGCTGTGTACACATTTAAATATACCATCTGCATGGGAAATGGAGACAGCAACATGCATCACACACATGTATACACCCGTGCAAGTTTGCCATGATGGGTATTGAACCTTCTATTTATCTATAGAGCACTGTAGTGCTGTCAAGTAAAATACAATTTTAAACAGTCACTTAGCATTGCTGCGCTATGCCAAACACTGCACAAAAGCTGAGGACATAAAGTGAAGGCTTTTTCAAGGACCATCTTTGTCCTTGTGTGTGTTGTGTGAATCTAATTTTAGACCAGATTAAATGCATGAAAAAGAGGTGGATAGGACAGTGGTGAAAATGTGGTTGCTAATCAGAGGGTAGCACACAGGGAAAAGAATACAAGAATTTGCAGGAGGGTCATGGGAGAGCACCATAAGTTATTTACTTCTTTACAGAATCAATGTACACTTGTACACTTAGTTTCATAACTTTGCATAGTCACCACACAAGTGATACATGACAATAATGAAATACTGTATAGCCGATTTGATTGAATCAATTGTGGCAGTATGATACATAGGTGAAGTGGAGAACTATATATGGGGTGTAACTTTTTGTAGGATAAGTGCCCTGTTTTTGTCTTTTTGGGAGAGAGAGGAATGTTGCAAAAAGTGCTTTGGAATGAGATGGTCAGGTAGGTAGGGCTAAGTTAGGAAGTATCTAGAGACTTAGACAGACAAAGAAATATTAGCACAATGAAAAAGAGTTTAGATGCAATGATAATCTGACATTGTATCAAGTTACATTGAAAGTGCAACAGAAATAAGTTATGGAAGCTGTCCTTTCACATTTGACTGTGAATGTCTGTATACTTATGATATTGCAAATAGTATAGGCACATGCTTACGCAGTGCAGTTTTGGGACTTCAGGAATGCTAATGATATGACATCTTATTTGCATAATCACAGTGATCACAGGGCTGACTCTGCACTATATATAAAGGTAATGGTATAGCTGATGCCCTTATATTCTACTGGGGAGGGTGTTTTGAAACACAGAGCTTGATACTGCTACTAAAACAAGACTTTGCAGGATTTACCTATTTTCTACATCTGCTGAAAATCATGTGTTTAATTTAGATTTATTTACTTTTCTCACTTCCTTTTGCCATAGCCATTTTTGCATTTCTGCAATTATGCTATGAAATGCTACATGAAAGAATGATTAATTATTTTATTCTTCAGGAACATTCTTATCTGTGTTAGAGGGGAAAAAGGTGTTGTTTTGCATTTCTGTCAGACCAAACTCCACAGTGGTAGATATGGTTGTTGCAACATTTAGGGATGTTACTTTTCTAATGCTGCATTTACATTGTTAATACAGCAATGCATTACAAATTCTACATCTGTATTATATCCATTGCAGAAGTGTTATAAGATCTGTGTTGATATGTGATGTTTAAATATACTTATTTTTTGTTGTGGGGTATGGTGGATTGGATGTGGGGGGATTGGGCAGGTTTTTTTGGGGGTTGGGTGGAGGATGATTTTGCTTGATTGGGGAAGTTTATGGGGATGATGGGGGATTGGGGGAAGGTTGGGGACACCTAACTTATGTGTAGTCAAGAGTGAGCACTAAACATGTAGAAATTGTTTTGTTCATGTTGGTTGCATACAGCCACATAGACCTGAGCTGACAGCCATCCTGTATGTTCATGATCTATGTAATTATGTATGTCTGTTTTCTGTTTGTTCTTTTACAAGGTTATGGCACCCAAAATGATATCATTACCCCATAAGCCACCCTATACTAATACAGAAAATGAGGTAATTACCCAGGCCTTACATTACCATGAAACTTTTCTTATAGGGAATGGTAGAGGTGACCAATCTGCCAGAGACAGGACATGGCATCAGGTGGTCAATGACCTTAATGCAGCAGGAGGCTATGGGAGATCTTACTTCACAACAGCCAGCTGACATGTTAACCTCTGCCCACCATAGGACTACTGCAACTGCCTGGAAACAGGTGACTATGGGGGTGGTCCTGCTATTGAACCATAAATAACTGAAACTGAGAAGTTCCTGTCCTCAGTCAGAGATCAAGATAGCTCATCAGAGGGTTCCACCAGATTCCTTGATGTTGCTGCAGATGTGGATGACAGACACAGAGTCACAAGACGACCTTCCAGGTATGCAAGAATCAAAACTGCCACTGTTGCATCCTTATATGCATATATCTCAGATATCTTATATATCAAAATTGATAACTGTATGAGTCACACTACAGTCATAAAGAAAGAGTGGAGTCTGCTTTGGGTTTTTCAGGGAGGGGCATCCAAATATTCACTAACTTTCTTTTTATGAGAACGTTTCCATTCTTCTCATACAGTCACTTCTGGGTTGCAGGCTCCCAGCCCACATACAAATGGTAAGCACATATTTTTGTTTATTGTCAATACTTTATATAAAGTAGATTCAGGACTATATGAGAGTAACATTTTTGCAGCGTTAGTACCTGTTATGAAGTTTAACATACCTTAATTATAAGGAAAATACCCTGCTACTAAAATAATAAAAAAAAAAAAAAAAACCAAAACAATAAAAAAACAATAGGCTAAATTTGCAATTACCAAAAGAAAAACAAAAAACTAATTTTAGGTGTGGGGCT